>NC_052049.1:46960961-47270288 GCF_903992535.2 Arvicola amphibius | reverse complement strand
ACACACACACACACACACACACACGCCCTAAAATGTTTATATTTTGAAAAAAAGTAATGATTTACTTTTTTGTTGTTGTTGCTTTTGGTTTTTTGTTTTTTCTGTGTGGCCCTGGCTGTCCAGGAACTCACTCTGTAGACCAGCCTGGCCTTGAACTCACAGAGGTTCTCCTGCTCCTGGTTCCTGAGTGCTGGGATTAAAGGCATGTACCACCAGGCCTTACTCAATGATTTATTTTCTCTTATTTTTGTGCATTGGAGTTTTACCTGTGTGAGGGTGTTGGATCCCCTGGAACTAGAGTCTCAGACAGTTGTGAGCTGCCATGTGGGTGCTGGGAATTGAACCAAGGTCCTGCAGAAGAGCAGTCAGTGCTCTTAACCACTGAGCCATCTATCTCTCCAGCCCCTTAAATTTTTAAAACAAATAATAATAATTTTGCTGGTGGCGCACGCCTTTAATCACAGCACTTGGGAGGCAGAGACAGGTGGATATCTGTGAATTTGAGGCAAGCCTGGTCTATAGAAAGTATTCCAGAACAGTTTCCAAAGCTGTACAGAGAAACACTGTCTCAAAAACAAAATAATAATCATCTCAATGCCAGGTACAGTAGTATAAATCAGAAACCCCAGCTACTCGGGAATCTGGGGCAAAAGGATCTCAAGTTGGAGACCAACCTAGCCAATAGAGTAAGACCCTTAACAAAAAAAAACAAAACAAACAAAAACAAAAAGCCGAAGACTGTCGCTCCTTAATGGAGGATTTGCTAGGACTATAGCTCCATAACGAAGGATTTGCCTAGAATGTCCAGGGTCCTAGATTCGATCCCCACCACTGAAAGGAAGGCAACTTCCTATTACCTTTAATGCTCGCGCAGGATGAGCGTGCATAGGCCAGTGCGGCTGTAACTGTGCAGCACTTGTTAGTGCTCCAGAGTTAACTAAAGCACAACTTTTTTTTTTTTTTTTTTTTTTTTTTTTTTGGTTTTTCGAGACAGGGTTTCTCTGTGGCTTTGGAGCCTGTCCTGGAACTAGCTCTTGTAGACCAGGCTGGTCTCGAACTCACAGAGATCCGCCTGCCTCTGCCTCCCGCTAAAGCACAACTTTAAAGTGTGCCCTCATTAAAAGTGATTATAGCCAGGCGGTGGTGTCGCACACCTTTAATCCCATCACTGGGAAGCAGAGGCCTCGGCTCTCTCTCTCTGACCCACAGCCCCTACACTTTCCATGCAGAGATTTTCAGTCCATTCCATTTGGAGCGGACAAGTGGTGTTAATGTTCATGAAGCAGTGAATCTGGGCATGACCTGCCTTGGTCCAAGGTGACTCCATGGCACCCAAGAGATCTTGGTGAGACTCAAAAGCTGAAGTTTATCCTAGAAAGCTTATCAAGGTCAGCACGGTCTACAAAGAAGTCCCTGACAGCAAGAACTGCTACACAGAGAAACCCTGTCAAAAAAAAAAAAAAAAAAAAAGTGATTGCAAGATATAGGCACAGATGGTGTAATTTCGAGCCATCCCATTCTCTTATTGTCTCCTCTAAGTCTCCAAAGATGTCATTTTTACAAAAGAAAACTAGGAAACACATATTAAAGAGTCCTTCCAGAGGAGAAAAAGAGGAGCAGTTGTGTTCTAGAATTCCTTAAAGCACACCTGAAAGGCGATTTCACTCCATCAACGCACATTTCCCAAGGTCCTAACTAACTACACAGCGGAGCCTGTGGAAGTACGAGACACACACAGAACAGGACCGTCTCCAGGCTGAACTATGCGACCAAGAGTGATGCCGGGCGGTGGTGGCGCACGCCTTTAATCCCAGCACTCGGGAGGCAGAAGCAGGCGGATCTCTGTGAGTTCGAGACCAGCCTGGTCTACAAGAGCTAGTTCCAGGACAGGCTCCAAAGCTGGAGAAACCCTGTCTCAAAACACCAAAAAAAGGTGATGAAGAGCATCAGCTGGTGTCTTGGGGAAAGGATGCGCATCCAGGCTGGTAAGGTGTTGACATGGGGGTGGGGCTGTATAGACACATGTTAATCTGTTCAAATAAGACGATGCTGAGAGGACAAAGTGCATGGAGAATGTCTTCCTCACTCATAAAACAAGTTAGGATCCTCGGCAATGGATGTATGAGGACAGGTAGGAAAGGGCACCAGGAGCAGCAGCCGCCAGACCATGGAAGTTGTGAAGCTTGGGCTGAGGTGCTGGGAGAAGGAGAAAAGTCACACCGGATACCTACCCACGTGCCAGGCACTTTGCACAAAATTCCAGTTCAGACTCAAAAGCACCCTGCTTATTCATTTTTTACAAACCCAGAAAGGACGAGAAAGACACAGGGAGCAATGTGCCCAAAGCCATAAAGAAGTGAACGAGTAACTGAGATGTCACCTGACCCACAACCCCTACACTTTCCATGCAGAGATTTTCAGTCCATTCCATTTGGAGCGGACAAGTGGTGTTAATGTTCATGAAGCAGTGAATCTGGGCATGACCTGCCTTGGTCCAAGGTGACTCCTTGGCACCCAAGAGATCTTGGTGAGACTCAAAAGCTGAAGTTTATCCTAGAAAATCCAGTGCCAGAAAAGCCAAGAAAGGGCCTATGAGATGGCTCGGCAGGTAAAGGGATTGCCACCATCAATGAGGACCTGAGTTCAATACCCAGGACCTGCATGGTGGAAAGAGAGAAACAACACCTGCATATTGTGCTCTGACGGCCACACACATACTGTGGGTGTACACACACGTGTGTGCAGAAGATGAAGGAAGGAGCGAGCAAACAAATGAACTTCAGTTTTACAGTTTTCTTTTCTTTTTTTGTTTTTTGTTTTTGTTTTTTTTGGGGGGGGCTGTTTTTGTTTTTGTTTTTTGTTTTTTGTTTTTTTGAGACAGGGTTTCTCTGTAGCTTTGGTGCCTGTCCTGGAACTAGCTCTGGTAGAACAGGCTGGCCTCGAACTCACGGAGATCCCCCTGCCTCTTCTTCTGAGTGCTAAAATTAAAGGTGTGCACCACCACCACCCAGCTTGGTTTTACAGTTCCAGCACTTCCCGTCCCTCTGGTAGGGTACATGGAAGCAACACTAAGTTCTTTCCAGGCAACACTAGTAATTGATTAGCAAGGAGGAGAACTTTAGATCCACTAGGTAAACTCCATGGGAACAGGAGTTTTTTGCATGTTGTTCACTGATTGAAACAGCACCTGGCACACGGTAGATGTGCAAATATTTGCTCAACATTTACATGGATCAGACTGGATCATGGATACTTCTGTCCCGTGTGCTTTCAGGCTGAAGGTGACGAGAAAATATCAGAACTTAACAGAGTATTGCCTTCAAATAACAGTCCGGAAGGATCCATGGCTTGAGTGTATTGAAGCTAAATTTGTTTTTCATTTTCAAATAAAGTCTGCACAGCTGTCCACTGCTCCATCAGGAGCAGCGAGTCAATTTAAACTTTTAAATGTGTCATGGCAGCTACATAGACAGTAATTTCTCTTCCACGCCACTCAATAGTCGGTTCCAAATCTCAGAATAAAACTCTCTGTACATCAGACAAAACCTCCAAGATGGAAATCCAGGTGATACCAACACGGCAGCGGCACAGGAAAGACGACTTCTTCACTTTATTTTTCTGAAGAATAGTTTGCGGGTAAACTGCAAGAGGCAAAAGTCCAGGAAGTAAGTAGAGTGCCTGCCGCCAGTCATTTGTTTTTTTTTTTTAAAACCACTCTGCCAATGCACAACAAACACATATAAATCCTAAGTGTATGCGCCCTGTAACTAGCCCACGGTCCACTTCTTCATCTCATGTTGAAATACATATATGAGCAATTCAAGCCAAAACGGGGCTTTGAAAGGCTTTGACTTCCTTAATGATGTTTGGAAAAAAGAACATTAAGGAAAAACTTCAAATATTATTAAATAAGTGTAAGACCTTATATCTAAGACTGATGCTGATAGTGACAAATACTGACCTCAGAGGAAACTTAGTGATTCCTCTTCTAAGTGATCTAAGCGATCTACAACTCAATCACTCAAGACTACTCCCAAAGCCAGGCACAGTGGCTAGCCTATGAAATCACAGCATTTGGGAGGCTGAGGCATGAGTTCAAGGTCTATCTGGGCTATAAGATGAATCCAACTTGGCTTTAGCATGAGAGTCTGTCTCAAAAGACAATACAAGAACCAGGCAGTGGTGGAGCACATCGTTAGTCCCAGCACTTGGGAGGCAGAGAGGCTGGAGGATCTCTGTGAGTTTGAGAACGGCCTGGTCTACAGAGCTAGTTCCAGGACAGTTAAGGTTGTTACACAGAAAAACCCTGTCTCAAAAAAAATACACACACACACAAAGGCAATATACAGGGGCTAGAGAGATGGCTCAGCAATTTAGAGTGCTTACTGCTCTAGCAGAAGAGCTGGGTTTGGTTTCCACATCAGGCAGCAAGTGCCAGTAACTCTAGTTCCAGGGACCCAACACTCTCTGGCTTCTTCAGATACCAGCACAAGTGTGGTGCACATAAACATATCCTGGCACACACACCTACGCATTAATACACAAATCTTTTCTTTCTTAAAATACAAAAGGTGAGCCAGGTATGGTGGGTGACATGCACCTTTAGTCTCAGCACAGGAGGCAGAGGCAGGAGGATATCTATGAGTTTAAGGCTAGCCTGGTCTACAGAGCAAGCTTCAGGGCAGCTAAGGTTGCATAGTAAGACCCTGTCTCAAAAAAAAAAAAAAAAAAAAAAAAAAAAAAAAAAAAAAAAGAGAGGAGGAGACTGACAACGACTACCCCCGAATTCCAGGCTCTGTATCAATTGTTAAAAACTAAATTTTAAAAAAAAAAAAAAAAAAAAAAAAAAAAAAAAAAAACTAAATTAACCTTGTCTCAAAACCCCTCCAAAAAAAGCTAAATTAATTAATTCCAATTCAAGCTTTAGTTGTCAGAGATTCAAACAAGATCCCTTTCTAAGTGTTATTTCCTAGAGGTTGGAGTTTGGCTGTCATGTTTCCTCCAACAGCAAGGATTTCTAAACTGAAACAATTTGAGAAAGCGGATTTTAGACAGCTCTTGCTACACCTTGGTTTCTCCTTTGAAGAAAGTTACCAGGCAAGAGCACAGAGAAAGAATCCAGGGAATCTGGAGCACAAACTTGTAGGATTGGGCAGCGACCCAGGGAGCTAAATAACAACATCTAATTAACACAAAGAATGGAACATTTATGTTCACCTGGAGTGAGGTCTCCAGTGGTAACCACAGACAAGGTTATCCAGAATTGCAGCTGACCAAACACTGGAAAGAATAACTAAGAACCCAAGGGCTAGGAATCCATCGAGAATGAGCAAGATCTCTCTGCAAGATCAAAATGAGTTTGAAGACACGAACTAGTTCCATCAGCCTCATTTATTAGCTCGCCAGCCACAACCCTGTCGAGTTCTCTGAGCTCCAGAGATTTATCTCTGTCAAAAGGGGGGGATATAACCCTGACCTTGACTGGGGTAAATAAAGCAGAAATAAGAAGCAGATGCACTCATACTCCATGGTTCTTGGAAAGGTGAGTAAGGTAGGCACTCGGGTGTTTGGGGACATAAATAAGTCACTTAGATGTGAACACTCGGGGCTGAAGGCATAGCTCAGTGAGGTCACTCACAAGGTCCCAAGTTCACCCAGCACCAATAAAATACAGCAACCCTGCTGCTAAAGCCCAGAGATTTTGCCACTGCCTGCTTCCCTGAAAACTGACAGGCTGAGGTTGGTAGAGGAAACCGAAAAATAAAAATAAAAAACTTAATTCACAAAAATCTATATGAGAATACAGAAGAAAGGAGATCCGACTTGGCCTCTGTTCAGTCTTAGAGGCACATACCTCATCCCAGCAAAAAGAACATTTCCTTCTGTAAGAATTTTAGCAAAGGCTGTCAAATCTTAGAGAGCACTCTGAAATAGTGTTCGTATCTAGGAATGCTGTAAGGGAACCAACAGGAGCTGGGGCTGGAGCTCAGTGGCTTTGGATTCCAGCCCTAACCCTGAAAATGAAAAGAAACAAAACCTGAATCTGTACATCAGGTTCCACCCTGGGTACAGATCCAGGACAGCGACTATAACAGTTCAGGATCTTAAAACAAAACAAAACAAACAAACATGTCTTAAGAAAATAGCTGGAAAACAGGAAACGCTTGTCCTGTAGAACTTGACCTGGAGAACAAGATGATTTTAATGCCCTTTTAGACTACTCTAAAAGACCTGAAACATTTTAAGAACTGTCTTTGTAGTCCTAGAAATGGTTAGAAACAAAAACAAAACAAAACACCCAAAACCTCAGGATCGGATTTCATCTCAATGTTGGGAAGTTTCCCCTAGTGGGAAGTGGCCCTGACTCCACCCCCTCCAGGAATAACAAATAACCATTTCAGTTCCTGCCCATAGGCAGGAGTTACTTAGTAATACTTTAGAGATGCCACTTCAAGGTCCCTAAATTAGTGACAAAGCCTCACAGCCAGCAGCTAAAGAGCAAGGGAAGATAGGTTTGTGCCACAAGAGGGAAAAGGGAGTGGAAAGGCCTCTAGGGCTTGGCCAAAGGGCCCCACTGCTTTCTTTCATCACCAGAGCATGAAGACCAGCAGGGCTGAAGACCACAGCTATGTTAGCTAACGGAGGACAGACAGCAGATCCTTACAGAACGTGTTACACAGAAAACCAGCATTCCCAGCTAATGTTTTTATATGTGTGTGTATGTATTGTTTTTAAACTAAGTATGGTGGTGTATGATTTTAATCACAGCACTTGGGAGGCAGAGGCAGGTGGATCTCTGTGAGTTGGAGATCAGCCTGGTCTGCAGAGGGAGTTCAGGACAGCCAGAGCTACCTAGAGGAGAGATTTTGTCCCCAAAACAAACCACAACAACAAAATCTAAAGTAATATATTAAGAATCTCTCTCTAAGGGCTAGAGAGAGCGTTCCAAGGTTAAAAAAAAATCACTTGTTGCTCTTTTTGTTTGTTTTTGTTTTTAGAGACAGGGTTTCTCTGTAGCTCTGGAGTCTGTGCTGGAACCCTGGAACTCTTATAGACCAGGCTGGCCTCGAACTCAGAGAGATCCACTCCCAAGTACTGGGATTAAAGGTGTGCACCATCACTGACCAGCTTAAAAAAAATCACTTGTTGCTCTTATAGAAGATCAGGGTTCAATTCCCAGAACCCACAAAGCGGTTCACAACCATCTGCAACCCTGCTTTCAGGCAAACATGTGCGTGCACATATATGCATGTAGGCAAAACAGTCATACATATAAAGAAAAAAAAAGAACTTAAAAAAAAAATCTCTATATATAATTAAGGACTCCAAGTAGGATTTTACCCCCTGCTGAGGACTGAACCTAGGACATTATACATTCTAATCAAGCAGTCTAACATTGAATTACATCTTCAACTCCAAAGAATATTTTTAAGTCTTTTTTAATTATATTAATTTACACTCATGTCTCATGGCATGCGAGGTCAAAGGACAACTTTTGGCATTCTATTCCCTCCATGGACCAAACTCAAGTCATAGGCTTGCTGGCAAGTGCCTTTACCCACTGGGCCATCTACCAGTACCCCAAACAGGATTTGTAAAGATTCATTTTTTTCTATTATTTTTAGTTATGTGTATGTATCTGTGTTTAGGTATGTGTATTTGAGTGCAGGTGCCCACGGAGGCCAGAAGTTGGATCTCCCCAGGAGCTGGAGACAGTTGTGAGCCATCTCACGTGGTGTCTGGGAAGTGAACTTCAGTCCTCTGGAAGAGTAGAATATGTTATGAACCACTGAGCGAGCCATCTCTCCAGCCCCAAAACTTATTTTTTTTCTTTTTGAGATACGATCTCATTATGTAGCACTGGTTGTCCTAGAACTCACAAGAGCTCCACCTGCCTCTGTCTCCCAAGTTCTGCCCCCTGAGAGGATCTTGATGTTGCCAGTCAAGTTCCCTAGCTCAGCTCACAGCTCAAAGGTAGCTTCAGGGATGCTCTCCAGACCACTCAATAAGTTTCCTCCATCCCTGACCTCAGGCCTGACCTCTCCAACCATCACCTTCCCTAGTCCCCTAGTCCCTTTGCTGGTCCTGAGCACAAAGGGATGGCCCGTCGATATTTGGTTAATAAAGCCGACACTCCATTTTAGTGAGTTGGAATTTCAGTCCTGCGGTGAATCTCTTGAACTACACAGTAAATATATCAAATCGAGGTCAGCAGAAAGTGCATGCTTACATTCTGGGGGGGGGGGGGTCAGGAGGGTGGGGGACAAACACACAACAGTATAGGCTTATCTTGTGAGTTTGTTAGAAAGGAAGAATAAAAGGCCCCATCCCAAACTACAAGTCACAAGTACGGCAGAGAAGGAAAACAAAAAACAAACAAAACGAAAGCCAAGAAAACCTATAACTAACACAAGCTTGCTTGAGAGTTGGGAAGACATAGCTGAGCTGTACAGCTAGCAGAGCCCTAAACTGTACTCCCCAAAGTACAAATATCAAGTGACACACCAAAATCTACAAACAGGCTGGATTGAAAAGTACCTCTCCGGCTTGCTATAGTAGGTGTTTTCTCTGGAATTCTCTAGGGTTAACTAGTCCTTATGGCTTGGCTTAAGTTTTCTGTATTCTGTAGTCTACGTTTACAAAAATGTAAATTTTTGAGGCATTTTGTTCTGGTTTGGTTTGGGGTTTTCTGGTGTTGCTTGTTGGTTTGTTGTCGTGCTGAGATTCCAACCTTCGAACCATGTTCCACCCCAAACTCTTAAGATAAAGGTCTAGAAGGATCTGCTTTAACACCTTATACAGAGAGGTGCTGCCTGGAAGTCGCCAGAAGGTAGAGAGTGCCCCCCACCCCAAACCTAGCCTGCTGACCTCGCCATCCTTAACAAAGGAAGCACTAACAAGTAGATAAATCCAAAGAAGAAAAGAGAAAACCACCACCAGTGGAAATTTAAGGAACTACTGTTACACTCAGGGACATGTAGCTGAACAGCCCACCAGCCACAGAAGGCATCATCACCAGAAAGCACCGCACTGTGGAACCATTTCTCTTTTCCCGGGATCTCCATAACGCACCTGTTGTGCCAGAGCGCCACACACTACTAACCTGCCTGGAAAGCTGCCTCCTTCCCGCCCCAGGTAATTCCCCTGGTGGCACTTTGCCCGGTGAGCCCGGGGCAGGCCGGAGGATACTGCCGCTCCTGCTGGGGTTCAGTCGCTCCACCTAGGACGAAAGGGGCTCAGAGCTGTCCCAGCGCCAAGATGTAGAGGCCATTTTGGTCCCCACCCACTTGTCCCTGCATACTTCCTCCAACGCTGGCCACTCGCCGCTGTGCTCGCGGGGCCGGCTTTGCCCGGGATATCTGTTAAGTGGATAGCCTAGGCAAGCGGCGGGAATCCCGCGACCGTGCGTACGCCCCAGGCGGCTCTACGCTCGGGAGCAGCCGAGCCAGTACAAGGCGGCAGAGCAGGCTCTGCCCCGAGGCAGATCCGCAGCTCGCGGTCACGGATGAAAATGTACTGTGTGAGCAGCTTCCCTCGAAATCCAGCTTCACTCGAAATCAACAAGGGCACACTCACCGACCCTGTTTCAAACAGCCAAGTAACACACCGAGACTCTGGGGACAATGCAGAAGACCCCTGGCCTCCCCATCCCCTGGGATGAATTACCCAAAGGGGCAGAAACCAGAAGGGCCACGGGGATCTAGGTCGTCCTGCATCATCTCTCTCCAGCCCTAACTGGGGACCCCGAGAAGCCCACAGTTCTCTATCTCCCTAGCTGAGCGTGGGTTCGGCACACGAGGCGCCCGCCTCTGTAATAGCAGAAAGTTGCCCAGGTATTTGTGGTGGAAAAGGTTTCGCCCGCAGCTTCGAGAGACAGAGACAGAGAGACAGAAAGGAGAGAGAGAGAGAGAGAGAGAGAGAGAGAGAGAGAGAGAGAGAGAGAGAGAGAGAGAGAGAGAGAGAGAGAGAGAGAGAGAGAGAGAGACCCCAACTCCTCCCTCGCTATGCCCAAGAACCCGCGCTTCTCCGGTTCCCGGGAACCCCAAGTCCAGGGCGAAACTGCCACCGAAACTAACTCCGCGCGCCCTCCCCGCGCCTCCCAGACGCCGCGCTGTCGCCCTTGGGGAAGGGACCCCCGTTGCCGCACCTGCCTCTCACCCACTCGCCAAGGCCCAGGCCACCTGGGTGGCGGAAACCCCGAGCGCTCACCTGGCGGGTGCACCTGCCGCCGCCCTCAGTGACAGCCAAAGGCTTGCACTGAGCCAGGAGTTCGGTCCTCCCCCACTCCCCCGCCCCCGGGCATGCGCACCAATTTCAGGCCGAGCCTGCCCGGGCCGCGCGCTCCGGCGCTCCGGGACCCACCTGCTGCGCCCCCGGCCGACTGCTCGGCCGTGTGCTGGCCAGATCTCCTTGAACTCCACCGCCCCTCTGTCGCCTGAGGAAGGAGGGAGCGGGAGGTGGGCGCGAGCGACAAGGTGTAGCGTGGCTGGCCTCCACCCTCGGTGACCCATTCACCTGAAACTCCGCTGGGAGAAGGAGGGAGGGAGCGGCGGAGAAGGAGGCGGGAGGACGGAGTCGGGCTCACCCTCCCGAGCAAGCGGAGTTAAAGGAACAGTGACGCTTTGGCTGGAAGGGACTGGGGTTCGGGGAGGGGAGGGGCTCAGGATCGTGGAGGCAAAGGGTGGGTGATCCCGGACCACCTTGTGGGCGCTCGGAGATCGGTTTGCTTTAGGGTCCCTGCGGAGTGCTGGTTCCGGGAGAGGGCTGCCGGGAGCTGTTTTTCTGGTGAAACAGAGGGTCCCTGGGTGCCTGGAGCGCCGATAAGGAAGGAGAGAGAGTTTTCTCACTTCACTGTCCTGTTTCCAGGTTTTAATTTAATGTTTGTTGGAAAGCAGTATCTAATTGCTTGTTCCAACGAAAGATTGGGAAAATTTTCAGAAGGGCTTATTACTAACCCTTCGGAATCAGTGGATTCGGGAAAAGACCGTGCTTTGAACTGGTTCAAATGAAGGGGACTGCACCAGGGCAAAGGGCCCCCTGCCCACGCGCGCACTAAGTGTAGTTACCATGTGATCGAGTCTATAGGACCAGAGTTTATCCCAGGTGCTTGAACTGGCTTTTTGGAGCCCATTCCCTTATGGGGGGCAGGGGGAGGATGCCTTGTTAGCAGAGGGTAGGGACTTGGTCCGGTCTCAACTCAGCGTGAGCCAGGCTTTGTTGATTCCCAGTGGGAGGCCTTACCCTCTCGGTGGAGAGGTTGGAGGGAGGGCGGGGGAGCGGGAGAAGAGAAGGGAGGGGTAACTGTGGTCCGTGTATAAAATGAATAAAAGGTAAAGAACATGAAAGGGGGAAAAGAGATTTTAAGCCGTCTCAGTATTCTTTTTTGGCTCCAAAACAAAACCTTTCTGACTGCTAGGAGCTATATTTTTTTATTCATACACGCTGCCCGTAACTATGCAGAGTTGTAAGTGTGCGCGTGTGTGTTCTGTTTATTAATTGTCCGCTACGATATAGAGATTTTAGCTCTTGTTATTTACCTATCTGTATCGAAGATGAGGATTTAAATTTCGTAAGTCCTGATTCCTTTTGTGTTCCGATCTTGAATGTCTGCCTTGCCCATAACTTTCCGTCCTCTCCCTTCCTCTTCTCGGCCTTTGATTAAGTAGAGGTGTGACTCTCCATCAGCTCTTAAGGCACAATTCGGTACTTAAGGAAGTAAAAATTTAAATGACAGCCTTAATAGATTGCTAATCTAATTAGTAATTTTTCGTGAAGTCATTGCTATAATTATTTCATTGTGACTGTAGTTTTTGAGTGATGCAGATTAAATTCATGTTAACAGTAAGGAAGCCTGGTTAATCCTCTTAATGTTAGCTGTCAGATTGCTAAAATCTCCGAACATTCCAACCCAGATTGTAATTAAACAAGGGAACATTTCCTAATACCCCGTCGTTTGTAAACACCTATTATAATGTATTTTGCCCTGTTCTGAAGAAGACCTCATAGGAGGATTTTGCTGTTGCTGTTTTCTACTTAAAAATAAATGCTATGGGTTGACTGGGGGGGGGGGGATGCATTTTGTCCCCGGAACACCTGCCTGCCATGTTCTAGGCCTTCGGGTTCCATCCTTGGTTCGCATACCAAAAATATGTCCTTGTAAAGTGTTCGCTCAGGGACTGAAAAGATGGCTCGGTGGTTAAAAGCAGTGACTGCTCTTCTGTTGGGCACTCCACAGGGTGTCTCACAACCCTTGTAGCCCTAGTTCTGGGGACTAGGACGCCCTCTTCTGGCCTCCTTGGGCAGTGGGCACTCAAGTGGTGCATAAACATACAGGCGAATTGCCCATACACTTAAGAGAAATATTTTAATTAAAATATTTTTAAAAGTAAAGTGTGCATATAATAATTTTTTGCAGTCACGGGTTGTATAACCATCGGCACCATATTCTAATTCCATTTTCATCATTTCAAAAGAAACAGTACCTACTAGTCATTTTTGTTTCCACCTTGCCCTCCCTAACCCCCGACACTATTAATGGTTTTTATGGGTTTTGTTGTTGTTGTTCATTTGTTTGTTTTTAGTATTTTTGAGACAGGGTTTCTCCATGTTTCCCAGGCTGTCCTGGAACTCACTTAATAGACCAGGCTGGACTTGAACTTACAGAGATATGCTTGCCTCTGCCTCCTGAATGCTGGGATTAAAGGTGTGCCCCACCACTGCCCAGCATATTAATGTGTTTTCTATCTCTATTGACTTGCCTATTGTGGACTTTTTTGGTAGGGGGTTAAAACAGGGTTTCTCCTTGGCTGTGCTGGAACTTGCTCTGTAGCACAGGCTGGCTTCAAATTCATAGAGACCCACCTGCCTCTGCCTCCTGAGTGCTGGGAGTAAAGGCGTGCGCCACCACCGCCGGGCTATTCTGGACATTTTACACTAATGGGTAATACAATCTATGACTTCAGTGTCTTTTATTAGCACACTCCCTTCACAGCTCATCCATGCTGACCCATGTATTAGTACCTTACTCGTTCTTAAGACCAATATCCCATTGCATGGATATGCCACATTTTTATTTACCCTTTTATCAGTTGTTGGAGATTGAAGTTGTTTCTCCTTTTGGGCTATTATGGAATACTATTTGTGGAGATGCATACATAAGTTTTAGTGTGAACATATATTCCCAAAACTCTTGAGTAAGCTTTCAAGTAACTCTTTTTCATTTCAAGAAGATAACTTACACATGGTATTATTTTTCTTATTCCCACCCTAAATTTAAACAAAAGGGTACCTTGTGTTTGGAGGAAGGTCGGTTCTTCTCACTTTTTTACAATCCTCCTGCCTCTGTCTGCCAAGCGCTGTCTTACAGCTGCACCACATCCTCCTGACTGTTGGCTTGTCCACATCCCTCATTCAAGAAGACTGCTTCTTCCTCTTTGTCATCCTCTTCCTTCCCCTCCCTTCCTCTTCCTTCTCCTCCCAGTTCTTCCACTTGTCTGTCAGGGATGGAGATTGAACCAAGAGCCTCATCCATGCCTAAGCGCATGCTCTACCTCTGACCCACATCTCCAACCTCGCTGTTTTTCCGAGTCCGTACTCTGCACAGCAGGACGACAACGCCCCTCGTCTAATGAAACTTGTCTTCTACTTACTACTGATTATGAATGTAAATTTTTTTAAAAAAAAAACTAAGTTGAGCTATGTGAAACTGGCAGTAGTTGATTATTTTTCATTGTGAAAATGTGAACTTCATATGTTTTCTGTTAAAATACTATATGCTGTTTTCATTAGATTCAGATTAACTTTCCAAACAATATTATAACATGCAAAGATCTAAGCCTGTTTTTTTTTTTTTTTTCCCACTGCTGCCTAATATTGTGCCTTCTAGGGGTAGTAACTGAAAGGGTCTACAGAGAAAATTCAGCTTTAAGCACATCATTCCTCAATACTAAAACAAAACAGGTTGGACACTAAAGGAAGCCATGCTCTATTTAATCACTTATATAATCATAATTTGTAGCAGAGTAAAGTTTTTAACCAAATAATCCTTTTTGGCTACTTACCATAGTATTATGTAGTATTATCCACTCTTGAACATTATTCAATCAAAATTCACTCTACCCAGAAACAATAAAACAGTGACTTTTATTAATCATAAAACAATATGATTAATAATAATTTTATTATTAATAATAATAAACCAGTGTGGTTCATAATAATTAATAAAAACAGTAATTGTTTTTATTAGAGGATCTATAAGTAGATTTTCCCCCAAATCATTAAGATTTAAAAGCAAAAGCTAGAGAGATGGCCGGTGGTTAGAAACACTGACTGCTCTTACACAGGACCTGGGCTGGATTCCCAGCACCCACATACATGGTGGCTCACACAACTGTTTGTAACTCCAGTCTCAGGACATCCAGGGCCCTCATCAGGTCTTTGTGGGCACCAGGCATGTATATGGTGCACAGACATATTTGCAAGCAGAACACCTATACACATAAAAATAGTTTGGGTGTTTGTTTTTTTTGTTTTGTTTTGTTTTGTTTTGTTTTTTAGAAAAAGATTTAAGAACAAACTTTTCTTTCTTTTTATAAGACAGAAAACACCTTTGATCCTAGAACTCAGGAAGCAAACCAGGTAGATCTCTGAGTTCAACACCAGCCTGGTCTACAGATCGAGTTCCAGGACAGCCAGGGGTACACACAGAAATCCTGTCTTTAAAAAAGAAAAGAAAAGAGGAAACAAGAAAGGAAGGAAGGAATCTGTGTTCAAATCTCAGTGTTGCAATTTAGTAACTGAATTAGATTAAAGAAAAAAAGTATAAAAGCCTTCACCCCATTTAAAGGCACAATAAATAATACCGTCTTGAGCTACTCAGGAGGCTGATCAAAATGATAACAAGGTCAAGACCTGCCTGGGCAACCTCCTAAGCTTCTGTCTCAAAAGTGAGACGGGGATAGGTGAGGTGGCAGGGTTTCCTGGAGCTCAGGATAGCCTGAAACTTGCAATGTGTCTCATTGTCAACAAGCCTGGCAACCTGAGATGGAGCCTTTGGTCCAGTGCGGTGGAAAGAGAACCAGCTCCCACAAGCTGACCTCTGACTTCCACACAAACCAAGGCATGAATGTGGGCACACACATACGGATAAAATAAATATAATTTGTAGAAAGTCAATGCAGGCCAGGCGTTTTTGCAAGACCCGTTCTCCTTAGCATCACGTAAAAATAAATAAAATTAGAACCCTATTGTAGTTTGGGAGAGCATGTCCCCCAAAACATGCTGTATTCTGAGGCAAAAAAAGGAGTCTCAATAAATGTGACAGCTCATTGTTATATCCCATTACGCATTTGTTAAGCTATTGTGGAATAATTCGTTAAGCTATTGTGGAATAATACCTAACCAATAGTCCCAAACCCAAGGTCCCTACTGAATCCCTGCCACCTGCCCCTATGAAACCAGCACATTTCTCTTCAAGGCTTCGAAATCTAGTACCAGGGTTTAGAGGGGGGGAAAGAAGGAGACATTAAGATATTTCCACTCAGCTGTGCCAGTCTAGTGAAAGAATTCAATGTCTGGTGTTTGCTTAAGAGCACCTCAGTTGGAGTGGCTTTCAGCCTGCTGTTATACCAGCTAGTAACAAGGAGGGAGGCACCCTGTGCGCAGAAGGCAGTTTCCTTGCACACCTTTATGGAAGAATGTGTGGGGCAGTTCTAGGTGAGTAAGCCACAAGCTGCTCAATGCTTGTGTATGAAGCAAGAGCCTCCTGGGAGGGATCCTGGGGAAACGAAGAGCCTGGTGAGTGCATGAGTGTCAGCACCTGGAGCCTCAGCGAGCAGAATCATTAATAACAGCCGCCATCCCCGCCATCCCCGGCCTGGGGCCTTCTGCAATGTGAACTCTACAGTTTGGCCTTCACAAAACCGACGGCTACTGTTGTTTTCGTCATTTTAGGCCTTGGAAGACTAAAGTTCAGAATGGTTCCATCATTTCCTCTTTATCTGCTAAGCCAGGACTCAATCAATCAGAGGCTGATTCCTGAGCTAATTTATGTCCTTAACATTCTTTCTGTGTTTTAGAACTACTAATTATCACTAGGCAACATTCCATGGTTGATAAATGCTCTGTTCCTTCCTTTGGGTGTAACTTTCTTTTTAATTTCTACGTGGCTGTTTACCTTATAATAGTTTATTAATGGTATGTTTTATACATTTCTTTGTAGGAAAAATTTTGTATTTTCCCAGAATTTTTTTTCCGAGTCTCGCAGTATAGCCCAGGCCTTAAATCCACGGTCCTCCTGCCTCTTCCGGCTTGTGCTGGGGTTTCAGGCATGTGTCTTCATGCCTGGCTGATAAACTTCCACTAGGACTTAGAGGCATTGTTAGAGATGGTTGGCGACCTGTGTGCAGGTGTGCAGGGAACATTCCTCACCTACCAACAGGAAATAACTTTGTAAGGTCAGGGTATGTCCCAATCCTATGAGGATGACGTAAATGGGTTTGGTATAGGATGGGATATATATATATATATATATATATATATATATATATATATATATGAATAATGTAGATAAAGAGATTCCAGTTGACTTCTTAATTTCTTCAGTGTCAGTTATTCATTGAGTAAAAAATTGCCTCCTAGCTATTTTAGGACCTAACCTTCCTGAATTATTAAAAACCTTATAATTTATGATTTAAAAAATCTAGCTTTGCCAGGCAGTGTTGGTGCACACCTTTAATCTCAGCACTTGGGAAGTAGAGAGATGGATAGTAAAGAGAGTATTTTGTGAGTTCAAGGCCAGCCTGGTCTACAAAGTGATTTCCGAGACAATCAGAGCTGTTACACAGAGGAACACTATCTCAAAACACACACACAATTTAGCTTTAGGAAAAACCAGGGCATCTGAGTGAGTATGAAATAGGTAACAACTTGAGCTGGCTGTGAGGGACAGTTCTAATTTTTATCATCAGAGCCTCCACAGGCCGACTTTCTGGTTTTGTTTTTGAGGTGCTGTAGGAGCCTGCAAAGGAAAGCTCACTATGGTTCTCACCGACAGAGGGCTTGGTCCTAGGGGCACATATGGGAGTTTTTATTCAGACACAGTGTTGATTCAGAGTTGGGGAAACAGTTCTGTGGTAGAGCCCCAAGTTTGATCCCCCAGCGCAGCAAAAATGAAAACCTAACTAAGCAAATATGTAATATGTGCGGGAAGCCTGGAGATCCCGTGAGCTCAGGAGAGACGGGCCCCTTGCTGGGGTGGGGAAGACACCCAACCGGAAGGACTAATCTGAGAAAGAACAAGATCATTTCAGAGAGTGACCGGCAGAATGAAGAAAGCAAACAGGCTCACTGACAGAGGTGACCAGGAGGCCAGGTTGGAAGCAGGTCCCTGGGAGGGGGGTCACCAGCAGCTCCTCCAAGAGGGGACATCTGAATTGGAGCTTTAATAGTGAGAAGCCACTGTGCGGAGATCTGGGTCACAAACACCCTGAGGTTGGAACCTGGGCCCCTTTAGAGAGTCAGAGTGAGGCAGGGTAGAAAGGCAGGGAAATCCTGGTACTTAAAAAGGTGTTGGGGGAGAAGTTCCTCACTCTGGAATCCAGTTACAGCCTTTGCACAATTAACACATGCCTAAGGCCCTTTCCCTTCCTGGCCGTGAACCTGCGATTTTCTAGGAATCTCACCAGAACCTCATCCACAGGGGAAAGTCAAGTATGGAACTCCTTATGCAATACTAGTGGCATCTGGTTTTACGTTATCAGATAATTCCACCCAAGGTATCTCAGGAGTACCTCCAGGACAAAAGACAAGGAAGAAAAAAATAAAGTGAAACCAGGAATTCAAGAATCCTGGTTTTCCCTGAGTCACGGCCCCTGAAAGCTTATGAATTTTATGGAGTTTTGAATGTTCAGCTAAGCATTTTCCTATTTTTTAAATAGTATTTTAGGGCAGGGCGGTGGTGGCGCATACTTTCAATCCCAGCACTTGGGAGGCAGAGGTAGGCATATCTCCGTGAGTTCGAAGCCAGCCTGGTCTACAAGAGCTAGTTCCAGGACAGACTCCAAAGCTACAGAGAAACCATGTCTCAAAAAAACCAATAAATAGATAGATAGATAGATAGATAGATAGATAGATAGATAGATAGATAGATAGATAGATTGATAGATAGATGATAGATAGATGATAGTATTTTAGATAATGCAAGCATTTTCTCTCTAAAGTTTGTGTAGAAAGAATTACAGTTGAGGAAGAGCTAAGATGCTCTGAGAGCATCCTGTAACTCCGTGTCTTCCCACCTGAGTGTTACTGAGGCTGGCCTTGTGTGGAAGAGGCCCTGACATAGGGACTCAGGAAGCACTGGGCAGGAAGATGTTAGAAGTTCTGCCCTAATCACAGGTTTCTCTTATTTCTAAAGACTAGAGGACAAAAGCAAATGACATTTTATCCAAGACAGGCACCAAAGCTACAGAGAAACCCTGTCTCGAAAAAAACAAAAAAAAACAAAAAAAAAGAAAGAAAAGAAAATAGCATGTATAGCTGTTTCTTTACCAAAATTCACCAGTTTATGGTGAAATGTTTACTTTCTCACACATACGTATTTATACATAGAACACTTTTTATGCCTGATTTTTTTGTTTGTTTATTTTCACTTTTCAAAACAGGGTTTCTGGGGGCCGGAGAGATGGCTCAGAGGTTAAGAGCACTGACTGCTTTTCCAGAGGTCCTGAGTTCAATTCCCAGCAACCACATGGTGGCTCACAACCATCTGTAATAAGGTCTGGTGCCCTCTTCTGGCATGCAAGCATACATGGAAGGAATGTTGTATACATAATAAATAAATAAATCTTAAAAAAAAAAACCACTTAAAAAAAAACAGGGTTTCTCTGTGTGGCTTTGGAGCCTGTCCTAGAACTCGCTCTGTAGACCAGGCTGGCCACTAACTCACAGAGATCCACCTGCCTCTGCCTCCCGAGAGCTGGGATTAAAGGCATGTGCCACCACTGCCCAGTTTATGACTAATTTTTTTTATTCTAACACATACATTGGTTGTTTAGGCTTTTCTGTGTGTGTGTGTGCGGGTGTGTGCCTGTGTGTGCGTGCGTGCGTGTGTGTGTGTGTGTGTGTGTGTGTGTGTGTGTGTGTGCCTGTGTGTAGGTGTGCTCTGGGGATCAACTCCAGGGACTTGCACATAATAATTGTGCTCTACCACGAGTTATATCCTTGGGCTCCAAAAGTAATTTTAGATAGCCTGCCTAAGTAATTCAGCATATCTGTCTCTCGAGAACCTGGACCTTCTCCTACGTGCCCAGCTGTGCCATAACATACTTCCCAAATGAAACGTTGTCATGAGATCTTATCTCATTTGTATTGTTCTGGGTCCTCTAAAATCCAACCGCCAATTAGAGACAAGTCCTTGCATTTCTTTTTCAAGACTCTTTAGTCTTAAATTTTGAGCAGTTTACTTTCAGGACTTGGCTCACAGTTTCAATTAAAGCAACAGCAACAACAATACAAATTTGTATTACCTCACAAGGGCGAGGGGATGAAGGATAAATTTGAGGGTGTGGTTCAGGTGGTGCCTTCCAGATTGTTCCCTCCTCTTTATAACTACTCTCTATTCTTTGGGACAATACACTGGTTCTCCCTTCCTGATCCCTTTTGGATTCCATTATTTCACTGATTATAACAGTAGTTATTCTCTAAAACTATAAGGTATTATTATCAATACTATCCAATACTGCCAAGGAAAAGAAATTTTTTTTTTCAGGCAGGGTATCATAAAGCTCAGGCTAACCTTAAACTTGTTGTGAATCCTTACATGACCTTGAACTCCTAATTCCCCTGCCCCTACCTCCCAAGTGCTAGGATTATAGGAATGTACCACCATGCCTGTCCCCATATGTGTGTGTGCATGTGTGTGTACATGTGTGTGAAGAAACAGAACACCACACATGCTACTTCATTAAAGCATTGGATTTTCACCACTTAAGTTTTTTCTGATGACCTATCTTCACCTTTAATGAACTAATCAGTCCCTTCCCCTACATAAGATATATGTCACTTATTTACTTCCTGTCCTATCTGCTTTTCTGCTGCTGCGATAAAACACTGACCAAAACCAGATTGGTAAGGAAAGAGTTTATTTGGCTCACAGTTTACAGTCCATTATGGAAGGAAGCCAAGGCACGAGCTCAGGTAGAGGCCATGGAGGAGTGCTGCTCGCTGGCTTGTTCCCTGACTGTCTCACTCAGCTTGCCTTCTTAGACAACCCAGGACCACGGGCCGAGAGTTGGCACTCCTCACGATAGGCTATGCCCTCTCACATCAGCCCTTAATGAAGAAAATGACACACAGAGACGCCCACAGGCCACTCTGATGGCAACAAGCTCTCAACTGAGGTTCTTTCATCACAGAGAACTCTTGCTTGTTTCAAATTAAAGAAAATTAACCAGCACACTTATTAAGGAGGGTAAGGGATTTAGGGGAAAAAAAATCAAAGCAGGCTTTTCTCTTATGTAGGCTTATAAAATGAGTCATACAAAATAATAATTTTAATAATAGTAATAATAGTACAATTGCTGGGTGAGAGGTGGAGATAAGGACCTCAGGACACCCTCCCTTCTAGATGGACCTGCTTAGCTGCCTGCGCAGATGCCCCTCTCTAGGATTTGCTCTTTGCTCCCATAAATTCCTCAGCTCGCAGTGTTCTTTCTCCTCTGTGTTTGGAGGTCAATATTCTAAAATCAGGTGCCTCAAGACTAAGTTGAGGGGCTGACTCCTACTTTTGTTTTGTTTTGTTTTTTGTTTGAGATAGGGTTCCTCTGTGTAACAGTCCTGGCTGTCCTGGAACTTGGTTTTGTAGACCTGGCTGGCCTTGAACTCACAGAGATCCACCGACCTCTGTCTCCCAAATACTGACTCCTACTTTTTAAGCTTTCTTTATTTTTTTTTCTAAACAGTGGCTTCTCTTAATTCTGTATATGTTCCCAAACTGACTATAATCACTTAACTGTCTGACATGAAATCACTTCCTTTCTTGACTTATATAAGTATGTGAAGGTCCCTCCTCCTAGAAAGTGTATTTTCTGAGATTTGCCTCTGTCCCCTCATACTTTGCACTGCTGTCACTTTGAGTAATAAGTGGCTAGCTTTGGGGGTTGTAATATTACCCTTCAGTACACAAGAGTGAGTTCCCCTGGTAATGGCTTTGATGAGAAACTCTGCCCTTTCCTTCTGTTTGTTTTTTCAAGCATGTTCCCCACAGGAGGGGGTTAATCAGGAAGTTTCCTTTTCTCCCTTCCCCCAGACAGAAGAAGAAGAAGAAAAAAAAAAATAACAGGAAACCAACTCACAGAAAACAATGAAGATGAATATCAAGTATTTGTTCCTTTCCGTGCTAAAGCAGTTCTGCATGGCATGGCCTTGGGTCATCATGGTAGCATGCAAAACAAGCAAAGTTGCTTTGAGCTCTAAGAATTTCCAGAACCAATTGGCTGTTTTTATAGAAACTCAGGGGTTAAAATACATACAGCCCTTTAAGAAAAATAATAGGTATTATTCCAAGTGCCCACAACTGTCATCTGGAAGCTGCTTAGGACCCTTATGATACAGGAACCTGGTTTGTTGCCACAGGTAAATCGGTCACTTCCTCACTGTGCTCCTACAGCCTTTGGACCCAGGAAGAAAAAAATATACTATTAGAATAATAAATAGATTATTAATAAAAATTTATATAGATTATTATTATTAGAAAAATAAATTACTATTATCTGTGTGTCACACGATGTTTCTATAAGTATTACTTGAAACATTCCAAGTTAAATGCCGTTTTTTGTGGTAAAAGAAGCTGAGTTATATATGCTGAAATTTTTTTTTCCCACTCAAGACAGGGTTTCTCAGTGGTGAGTCCCCTGCAGGCTTTACAGAAGGCAGGGGGGGAAAATGACCCATGAAAAGAAAAAATGAAACTTGACTCAACCTGATTTTATTGTAACTGGTGCTGGACCGGGACTTCTAGAGTCTAGCCCAAATCATTTTAGTCATATTTAAGCACAGCACGGTTTTTGAAAAAGGCGTACGGATAGCAACTAACTCCGTTCCAAGCGTACAATTTGACATGTTTTCATTGAGATTCCTTATGAAGTACATCTGGCTTCTTTCACAAGAATAGGTACTGTTGACTCAGAGAGTGCCCACGATTTCAGGTCTAGGGAGCTTGACTCAGGTAAGCATAATGCCTGTGAGTGTTGGGATCAGCCTGGTCCCAAGATGACATAGAAGTCATGTCAGTGCTGTTATATAGCACAAGTGACCTCACCCATAAGAGTGGGTTTTATAAAAGCAATGCTCAAGATTCATGGAAAGGGGTCTTGGATAAGCAAAAATATAAATTCTGGGAGATACGGGCAGAGCCTGTCCAATCGGACAGCAAAGGATCACCAGGCTGTAAAACTACATCATTCCAAGCCTTCCAGGAAGAGTGGCTACGCACCTCATTCTAGTGAAGAGGTGAGCTGTGTGTTTATCTTCCTGGCTTCTCCCGTGCCTATCTGTGTGCATAAGGCCTTCTGCCCCCTACATTTCCCTGCCTAACAGTCCTGGCTGTCCCTGTCTTGGAACTTGATTTGTAGACCAGGCTGGCCTAAAACTCACAGAGATCCACCTGCCTCTGCCTCTCCAAGTGAGTGTGCCACCACACACAGCTAGATGTTGAAATCTTGTCCCAAATTTCACAGTTAGAAATGGGTGACACTGGGGTTCAGAACCCTGTATCTCTTTGTCCCACAGATCTCTGTGATACTGCGCTGCTCTTTAGGTAACTGCCTCCTACAAGTGAGAGATCCTGGTGCCCACACCTGCCCCCAAGGCTTGATACATGGATGTTGAGAATAATTTAATCTCTTTACCTCTTTTTTCCCAGGGCACCAAATGCTAATTTTATGCTTATATTCATTTCCCCCAGACAGCTGGATGGTTATGTGGCTGATCCCACCTTCAGATCCAGGAGTAATTTCTATTGGCCACTGAATCTTAGTGCCCCGTTGGTGATTAGACCAGGACTGCACTCCTAAGCCAATCAGCATGCAGATGAACATCCTGCTCCAGGGCTGCTGGTCTCCAGCTATAGGATCAAATCCTCCACAGGGAGAGGAGACAAAGCTGAATGAACTAAAAAAAAAAAAGTGCAGCCCCTGCACTGTACTTCCAGTTATGTGGGTTTAGCCACCTTAAGTGGGCTTTTTATTGCAGTAAACCAAAATAATCTTGATATGCAAGTATGGGACTTACTAAATGACCATTAAATGGTATTTCTTTTGTGCCAGGACTTAAAATGTGTGTGTGTGTATACATACATACATATATATATGCATATATATGTATGTATGTATACACACATGTGTATGGATATATGTGTGAGTGTGTATATATACATACACACATATACATGTACCCATATATCCACACACACATATATGTACACACACACACATTTATCTCCCAGGCTGATCTTAAACTCTGTGTCACTGAAGATGACCTTGAATTTCTGATCCTCTTGACTCCACCTCCCAAGTGCTAAGATTACAGGTGTGTACCACCCTGCCCCTCACACTGCAATGCTGGGATTCTGGTCTCTTTGAGCTTCTTGTGGCTAGTACTGATTATCAACTTGACAGGGTCTTGGATCCAGGAAATAACCTTCTGGGAATGTCTTAGAAGGATTATCTGGATTTGGTTAGCCTCTGGGCATGCCTATGAGGAATTACCTAGATTAGGTTATCTGAGGTGCGCCCCCCACCCCAAGGCCAACTGAGGGTGGTACTATTTATTCTACGATCCAGAGCCCTGAGTAAGGAAAAAGGAGAAAAGTATAAAAGCAGTTTCCTGACTGTGGCTGCAATGTGATCAACTGCCTTACACCCCGCTGCAGTGCCTTCCCTGCCGTGATTGGCTGTGCCCCCAGAAATGTAAAAGTCAATAAACCCTTTCCTTTCATGGCTTATATGAGGGTATTTGTCACCAATACGGGAAAAGTAATCAAATACACTAGGCAAGCACTCTGCCAATTGAGTTACATCCCAGCCCCAAGGAGTCTAATCCTGCATACAGTTTTATACTACCTGTGCCAGGTGGGAATTATCATCATTCCCATTTATAAATTAGGAAATTAAACCTCAGAAAGTTGTGATTTACCATCAAGCTGGTAAATACCGAATTAATAAAAAAGTAAGATGTTTATTTATTTATTTAGGTTTTTTGAGATAGGGTTTTTCTGTGTAACCCTGGCTCTCCTGAAACTCATTCTATAAACCAGGCTGGTCTCAAACTCAGAAATCCTCCTGCCTTCCAAGTGCTGAGATTACAGGCATGTTCCATCACCACCCAGTTTATTTATTCTTTAAAAGCTTCATGTGAGAGGGTATGTGCATGTGGAATGTGTGTACACACATGCTCATCTATAAGGGTGTATGGGTCTGTGTGTGCACAGAGGCCCCCCATGACATTAGAGGTCCTGCTCTACCATGATCCACTTTATTCCCTTGAGGCAGAGTCTCCCACTGAATCTGGAACGTACCATTATTCCAGAGATTCTCCCGTCTCTGTTCTCACCTGCCAGCAGTACTAGGTGCAATGGTCTGTCCTGTCCCTTTAAGAGACAAGCCCCGCCCATTCCTTCTTCACCCCCCCCCCCCAGCCACCAAGGCAGGCTGATCTTCCTCTCTGCCTGCATCCAGAGTACTTCCCTTCTATCTCTCTCCCAAAGAGGTAGCTGCGGCTGTGGCTCCTCTCCTCTACCCCCCTCTGCTCTTCTCCCTTCCCTGTTTCCCTCTATAACCCACTAAATAAACATCCAACCTCACTCTGCATGGTCTGCCTATATGTCTCTGTCTCTCACCTGCCTCCCATGTGACTCCCTGCCCTGGACCAGCTGCCTTGGGGACCTGCTGCGTGGTCTCCTGGTGTGCCTGTTTGTCTCGGTCTCACCCATCATGTGGCTCCCTGCCTAGGACCTGCTGGCCCTCATGGCCCATGGACCACTTGGGGGCTCCCTACCTGGGACTGGCTGCCTTCAAGGCCCACAGTGGTCTTGGAACCCGCTGCCTGCTGCAGCCGCTTCGGAACCTGCAGCATTTCTGCCGCTGCACAGCACCGTTTTTTGCTTGAACCATATCATAGGGTTACCTGGGATTACAAATGCTGGGAAATAATTCCACTTTTATCTGGGTGCTGGAAGTCTGAACTCAGGCCACTTGCTTGTGCTGAATAGACAGGATCTTGCTATGTAGCCCAGATTGGCTGACATTCTCAACTGCACAAGCACCATGCCTGCCTGCCTGCTGCCATGCTCCTCAGCATGGTGGTCATGGACTCTAACCCTCTGGAACTGCAAACCCCCAGATTAAATGCTTTCTTTTATAAGTAGCCTTGGTCATGATGTTTTGTCTTGGCGATAGGAAAGCAACTATAACAATGGCTACAATGGTCAAACCAATAATAAAAAACAAGAAAATGGAAGTACCAAGCTGACTGTGAGCACTACTGAGATTTCCACTAGGGTTTGTTCGCTTCTCTTTCCAAATGGCAGCATGGTGTCCCTACGCAGGTGTTCCAGCGTCCTGTCACCATGACAAAATACCTGGAATAATCTTTTTATCAATTTTTAAAGTTTATTTCTTTGTTTGGTGTGTATGACTGTTTTGTCTGCATGTGTAGCTATGTACCATGTGTATACCTAGAGCCTGAAGAGGTCAGAGAGGGCATCAGATGCCCTGGGACTGGAGTTGCAGATGCCTGTGAGCTATCGGTGTGGGTGCTGGGAACCAAACCTGTGTCTTCTTAAAGAGCACCCAGAGCTCTTAACTGCTGAGCAATCTTTCTAGCTTTTGAGATAATCTTTTTTATTTTATTTGGGTTTTTTGGGACGGGGTTTCTCTGTGTAGCCCTGGCTGTCCTGAAACTCACTCTGTAGACCAAGCTGGCCTAGAACGTAGAGATCCACTTGCTTCTGCCTCCTAAGTGCTGGAATCAAAGGCCTGCACCACCATTACCTGGCATAATATAATTATTTTTAAAAGAAGTAACAATATACTTTGGTTGCAGGTTCCAGAACTTGCAATCTATGGATGCTTGGCCCTGTTGTTTGGGGGCCTGAGGTGAGACAGAACAACCATGGCCACTGCGAGGGTATGTTTTAAGTCTAAATCACTGTGCTTAAAGATCTAGGAAACAAAAATGCCTCTTACCCATAAGCTCCACTTGCCCAAGGCCGGATAACTTCCTGGAATTCACGGGGGGCATCGTTCACATACACTAACAAGTCAAGTGTGTTTGCTTCTGTAAACAACCATGGTTGCCCCAACTGCACAGGCTGTGCTTGATCACACGTAGGCAGGAAGTACATGAGGATGTCTGCTTGCTCCTGATTGGACAAAGGCAGGTAGTATGTAGCCTGGCGGGTCTTGGCTTTATCAGCCCTGTCTAATGTAATTCAATGCCATCTGAGAATACTGGGTTTGGACCTGGTCAGTGTCCATCGTCCTGGCCAGTATTTGATAGAGCTTGCTTCAAATGTGGCTCACAAATTGAAGTAGTGAGCCGGGCAGCAGGCTCCAAAGCTACAGAGAAACCCTGTCTGGGGAGGGGGTGGGGATAAAAATTGAAGTCGTGATCTTATTCTCACCAGTTAGGAATAGTGGGGGAAGAACAAGGATGAGGTGGAGGAAAAAGAGGAGGAGGATGGGAGGAGGAGGAAGAAGAAAAAGAGGGAGAAGATGGTGAGGAGAGGGAGAGATGGGAACTGGGCATAGTGGCACACATCTGTAATCCCAGCTACATGGAAGGCCGAGGTAAACAGATTTCAAGTTTGAGACTAGCCTGGGAAACTTTAAAGATCCTGTCTTAAGAAATAAACCTAAAACTTATAGGGCCCTGTGTTCCATCCTCAGAACTACAAAAGAAAGAGAAAGTGAGACGGAGACCGGACATCCCCTCCAGCGGTGCACTCCTGCACAGGTCTTTAGGAGGCGTCTAAGCTCCAAACCATTCCCCAGTAGGTGGTAAGCTGCGGAATAAACGGATGGAGGCCTGAAGGTAGGGACTTGAGTCTACGTAGGTACGGTACGTACGGTGCGTAGGTACGGTACGTAGGTAGTAGGAAAGGTTGGTCTTGAGTTGGGCACTGCAGACAATAAACTAAACACAGGTTCCTGATGGGGAAAGCAGGAGACTGTTTTTTTTTTTTTTTTTTTTTTTGCCTTCACATTTTATTTAGTTGGGTGGAGCTCCTGTGGCCTTCATGTTTTAAAACTTCTTCACTGGAGGACAATTCCAAAGTCTAGACGTAGGCTCAGGAAGGACGGAAGAATCAACTCCACCCCAGTTTTGTTTGTTTTCAGAAGAGGTCCTACCAGGCGTCCGCACGCCTTTAATTCTAGCGTTCAGAGGCAGAGGTGGGTGGATCTCTGTGAATTCAAGGCCAGCCTGGTCTACAGAGTGAGAAAAACCCAACTTTGGGGTAGGGGTAGGGTAGAGACTTCCCGCTGTGTTGCCCAGAGTGGCCTCAGGCTCCCAGACTCCAGCCATCTTCTAACCTTCTGGTATGCACATCGCTGCGCTCAGCTGCCAACTCCTTCTTTTTTTTTTAAGTTAAGGAAAAAGTGTGCTTCTGGAACCCCTGCAGGCTCCTCCTTACATAGCCACAACTGGAGAGGGACGTCCCAGAATGGGCTAGAAGACAAACAGGAAAGTCCGCTTCTACGTACTCCTAGTCAAGAACACAAGGATTTCGTAGAGAAGGCAAGCATTGTGCCTGAGTGTCGTGTCCTTAGATATCCAGGGATAAAAGGTCAGTGTCACAGTCGCCCCTCCTCCTTCCAGGATTAAAAATAATAAAGAACAACAAAATAAAATAAAGAACTTAAGCATTTCTAAATTTTCTATTCCTGCCTCAAAGTCACTAAGAGTTGTGATGTCATATCCGTCCCTTATCCCTGGGAACTGGTTATTGCTGTCCACAGTTTTTTAGACGTGTAAAGAAAAGGAAGGAACACCCACTGGGGCCTTTTGAACTGTTTGGCTGTGCCCACTAATTCACACACAGGAGCCTGGCCCTGGAAAAGGAGGGTTTAACTTTCAAGGCTGGCAAAATAACAGAGGGCGGAGTGGGCTTTAAGAGGAGACAGAAAACAGCCCTTACCAACCTTCTCCCACCTCCTAGCCTCTTCAAGCAAAGAATTGAGAAAAGGATAAAGATGCACTGGTTGCTCTTTCTCTTTCTTTCTTTCTTTCTTTCTTTCTTTCTTTCTTTCTTTCTTTCTTTCTTTCTTTCTTTCTCTGTCTCTCTCTCTTTCTTTTTGTTGTCTGAGACCAAGCCTAGCTGTATTATTCTGACTAGCCTGGTGCCTCTGGGCTCAAGCTATCATCTTGCCTTCAGCCTTCCATGTGGCTGGAACTACAGGTGCATGCCACCATACCTGAGTCTCCCCCACTTTACATAAGAAAAAATACCCCAAAACTAAAACAAAGGAAGCCCTCCATAGATAGATAGATAGATAGATAGATAGATAGATAGATAGATAGATAGATAGAGATAGATATATAACCAACCTCTCTGCTGTTGGTTTTGAAACGGTCAGGTTTTCTTAGTATGGACTTTGGCCTTTGTACACTTATACTAATATCAAAAAAAAAAAAAATCCAAAGCTTGTATCTTGTCTTGGGCCTAGTTAAACTGGTGTGCAATCAAGGCAAAGGTCAAAGCATGGAAGCAAATATTTGGAGTTGCTTAAAAGACCTCAGCCCTGTGCAATATTCCCAGGAAACAGTGTTGCTGAAATCAACAAAGAGAAAAGCGTATGGGTTAGTTAGTAGTCCCAAAATTTTCTTTCTTTTTTTTTGTTTTGTTTTGTTTTTTTCTAGACAGAGTTTCTCTGTGTAACAGCCCTAACTGTTCTGGAACTAGCTCTTGTAGACCAGGCTGACCTCGAACTCACTGAGATCCGCCTGCCTCTGCCTTCTGAGTGCTGGGATTAAAAGCGTGTGCCACCACTGTCCAGCAGGAATTTACTTTAGATGACACTTTTATATTCTTACTACATTTATTTATTATTTATTGCATTCTCTCTCTCTCTCTCTCTTTCTCTCTCTCTCTCTTTCTGTATGTGTGTGTGTGTGTGCATGTGTGTGTGTGCCCATGTGCTCGCAGGTGTGCCACCATGTGCTTGTGGAGGTCAGAGGACAACTTTGGGGCACGTTCTTTCCTTCCACCACGTGGGGCCTGGTATTCCACTGAATGCAGGTTGTGAGGCCAAGCCGTCTCCACCACTTGCTTCCATATTCTTTCCCTTGGTATTTATCTCTCAGCTTCCACTGTCCTGATTTTACCCCCATGACTCACAGCATTCTTGACAGAAAGATATATCCTACTTTCTTTAAAGATCCTTTGCCCTTAGAGGTCTCTAGGTCAAACTGGAGTTTCCCTTTCCCACCACAAGCCCAAAGCAACTGACTGGACGTGGTGACAGTGGCGGCAGAGGCACGGGGGTCTTGATGAGTTTCACGTCAGCCTCTGCCTCTTCTACATAGCAAGTTCCAGGCCAGCCAAGGCTACGTATATAGTGAGAATCTGCCTGAAAAATAAAATACAACAAAAAGCATTTGTGGAGAAAATCCGTTCCATTTCCCACTTGGTTTATGGCTTCCCAGGCTTGACGTAAGGAGGCCAGCAGCAGCCTCAGGAACTACAGCTGCAGGTGCATGCAAAAGATCTCTTGGATTTTGTTGCTTGACTTTTTATGCTTAAAAATATTGTTCTGTCGGGTATGATGGTGCACTCATTTAATCCCAGCACCCGGGAGGCAGAGGCAGGTGGATCTCTGTGAATTTGAGGCCAGCCTGGTCTACAGAGTGAGTTCCAGTATAGCCAGGACTGTTTCACAGAGAAACCCTGTCTCGAACCCCCTCCAAATGTTTGTTACTATTGGGGTGAGGGGCACATGTGCCACAGAGTGCATGTGTCCATCAGAGAACTCTGCAGAACTCCTTCCCTGCTCCCAACTCTGTGTGAGTTCTGGGGCCAAGTCCAATCTTCAGGCTCGCATCAGAGCAGCCAGCAGCTTTACCCGCCAAGTCCTCTCACAGGCCATATTTTTAAACTCATTTAATTTTTTTTCTTTTGGCTTTTTTTTTTTTTTGAGACAGGTTCTCTCTATATAACTGCTCTGGCTGTCCTAGAGCTCCCTTTGTAGACCAGGCTGACCTTGAACAGAGAGATCCACCTGCCTCTGCCTCAGAAGCACTGGGATTAAAGGGGTGCGCCACCACCCGGTTTATTTATTTTTAATTTTTATGACCTGCTGTCTGTAACTAATCTGTGGAGCATGGCTAGAACGCATGCAGTAACACCTGCAAGCAAGCACCATCAAGCCACGACAGATTGTATTATTTTTGCTTCTGAAGAGAGTCTGACTGTGATTTTTCTGGAGGCTATTTTCCCATCTTCTGGTGGACAAGCAAGTTCAACGTTTGAGTTGTGAATATTGCTCAGTGATAAGCACTTTTCTAACCTGCCTGGGGCCCTAGCTTAGTTCCCATCACCAGAAACAAACAAACAATATGCATACCTAAATCAAATCTAAAATGTAGAAAGGAACTCTGTAACCAAAAAACAGTCTAATTTAAAAAGGCACAAAGACCGGTTGTGGTGGTGCACACTGGTAGGATTTGCTGAAGGAGGCAGAGGCAGGAGGATCATGAGTTCGAGGCCAGCCTGAGCCATACATTAAAAAAAAAGGCAGCACACATCTTTAACCCCAGCATCTGGGAGGCAGAGGCAGGCGGATCTCTCTGAATTCAAGGCCAGCCTGGTCTACAAATCAAGTTCCAGGACAGTTGGGACTACACTGGGAAACCCTGTCTTGAAAAACCAGGAAAAAAAAAAAAAAGACAAAACAGGACATAATTGGTATTTCTTCAGAGAAGACAGACATATGATCATCATCCTCAGAGAAACATACATCAAGAGCACCACACTAGAGCACTTTACATATACTAGGGTGACTGTTACTAAAAGCACAGCAGAAGAAAGGAGAGAGAAAGCGCTGGGAAACATTTGGGGAAATTGGCCAAGTGTTATGGTGGCTTGCTGGTAATCCTAGGTTACACTGGTACTCAGGGGGTCGGGGCAGAATTGGGAGTTTAAGGTCAGCCTGGTCTGTGCAAGGCTCTGCCTTACATAACAAAACAAGACGTGGAGAAACTGGAACCTTCACGAACTGCTGATGGATGTCGCAGAGAGGAAGAATAGTTTATTTGTGTGTGTGTGTGTGTGTGTGTGTGTGTAAATATGGTGTATGTACGTGTGTGTGTGTGTGTGTGTGTGTGTGTGTGTGTGTGTGTACTAGTTTTTAAGCATGTGGAGGCTAGGAGAACATGGGCGATCCTCTGTCACGCTTTACCATCTTCCTGGAGAAGGGCGTCTCTCTGAACCTGGAGCCCACCAGCACGCTTCAGTGATCATTCCGTCTTCATTTCCCTCCCAATCCCCCAGTACTGGGGTTACATGCTATGCTTTTTACAGGATCCTGGGATCCGAACTCAGGTCCTCGTGTTTCTGCAGCAAGTACTCTTACCCACCGAGCCATTTCTAGGTTCTTCACTTCCTCCCTCCCTCTCTCCCTTCTTCCCTCCCTGCTTCCCTCCGTTTCCTCCTTTCATGAGTCCTCCACCCTTTGTTCCTGTATTAGGGATGGAAGATAGGGCCTCATGCACACCAGGCATGTGCTCTACCTTTGAGCTGTATCCCCAGCCTGGGAGCAGGAAATTTTTTCAGCATCTTTAGGAACAGCCTCCCATCCACAGCCCAGCAGTCCTTCATGGAACTGCTCGTGGACACAGGACATACAGACGTCAGTGGTCTTCATTGTTTCTGCAGCAAGTATGCAATGCTTCTTGTTCTCTGATTTCAAAGGCTAATTCAGAGTGTTTCTAAGGAAATCCCTGGCTGTCACCAACAAGTATATGAACCCCAGCAGTTTCCACCTCCTGGTGGCTTCTAGTGCTGAGTCACATGGCAGGCCTGGAGGTGGAGGTTCTTAATGGCTTGACTTAGGTTTGTCCTTGGGCAATAAAAGTTCCCAGAGTACCCTTGAATACTAACAACACTGGCAGGCTTTCAGGTCACAAGAAAAGTTTAAATTGGACAGAACTGAATATTTTACACTTCGTTAACAAGCAGCTCTTTCCTCACCTGCCACTCATTCTTCTGCCTCCTGCCTCAAAGACAGGGTGTATCAGCACTCGGGAGGCAGAGGCAGGCAGGTCTCTGTGAGTTCAAGGCCAGCTTGGTCTATAGAGTGAGTGCCAGAACAGGCTCCAAAGCTACACAGTATGTTAAGAGGATTATAAGTCATCTGTAGGTCCCTTCATTTTCTGGCTTTCTGTCTCACTCAGATCTGCTCCTGGAGACAGAGAGGAGAACACTGTCATAACTTGCCACCTTGGTTGTGAGGTCAGGCTCAGAGTCTCAGGCACATGCATACATACACACATGGGCGCAAGTTTTAGATATAACGCGTGAAACCAAAAATTATCAGATTGTTGTGCCGCCTCAGCTACAACTCAGTTAATGTCCTCCTAAGATCGCTAGACCACAACAAAGCTCATTATTTTGTATTCAAGCTTAAAAACAAAATAGTAATTAAAAAAGTCATGAAAACACTGCAGGCAGTTTCTGGTTTATGAAATGATTATTTTTCTAAGTTTACTTTGGTCTTTTTATTTTAAAAAGACTTATTTTTACTTTACATGTCTGAGTGTTTTGCCTGCACATATATATGTGTGACATATGTGTGCACTCTGGAGGCAGGGCAGGCAGATCTCTGTGAATTCGAGGTCAGCTTGGTCCACAGGGCAAGTTTCATGATAGCCAGAACTTGCTCTTCTCCAAATGTATATAATTGTTAAAAAAATGAAGGTAAAGAGCTGGAAATATGGTTGTTAGTAGAGAGCTTGCTACGTAGACGTGAGGGTCTGAGTTCAATCTCCAGAAGCCGTGTGAAAACCTAGTAGTGGGATTAATCTAACCAGGGAGCTCTAGCCAATGATAGGTGGCTTAGAACAAGGGAATAACTCCCAAGGAAGGACACCCATGGTTGCCGTCTGGTTTCCACATACACCTATGCGTGCATTTGTGCATACACACACACCTTATACACACTCAAATTGAGGTAGAATGCATGTACACAAAATAGCACTGGGTTTTAAAGGTTTAGTTTAATGGATTTTTTTAAAAAAAAATACATATATTCAAATCAGCCAAATCAGGGCATATAGTATTTAGAAGTCTCCCTAATTCCTTAGGGCCTCTTCTCAGACAAAGTCTTCTAGAATGAATGTGGCCCCTATTCTGATTAAAGCGATTCTGTGGGGGGTTGAGACAGGGTCTCATGTAGCCCAGGCCGGCTTTGCTCTTACTGTGCAGCTGGGGACGACGCTGAACTCCTGATCTTCCTGTCTCCACCTCCCAAGTGCTGGCATCGCAGACAACACGCTCAGCTTTAGTTGTTGTTTGTGTGTTGTTTTCTGTTTTTTGGGACAGGGTTTCTCTGTGTAGCCCTGGCTGTCCTGGAACTTGCTCTTGTAGACCAGGCTGACCTTGAACTCACTGAGATGCACCAGCCTCTGTCTCCCTGATTGCTGGGAATTAAAGGTATGTGCCATTTCTTCCCCTCACATTCTGTTCCTTTTTTTTTAAAAGCCGTTCTCCTTTGCATTTAATTGGGGTAGGGCTTATTTACTTGAGCAAGGTCATTTTAGCAGTGCCTACAAAATCCTTGACTCCCTGACTCCAGCAGCCGTTAACTACAGCTTTTGATTTGTTTTTGGTGTGCGTGTGTGTGTGTGTGTGTGTGTGTGTGTGTGGTGTGCATATGTGTGGATAGTTGTGTATGAGTGCATGTGTCTGTGTGCCCATGTGTGGGTGTGTGTGTGTGAGTGCGTGTGTGTGTGATATGCGTATGTATGTATGCACCTGTGGGCCAATGTGTGGATGGGTGTGTGTGTGAGTATGCATGTGTGTGTGTGTGTGTTGTGCATATGTATGTATGCACCTGTGGGCCAATGTGTGGATGGGTGTGTGTGAGTGCGTGTGTGTGTGTGTGTTGTGCATGTGTATGCATACGTATGTATGCACCTGTGGGCCCGTGTGTAGATAGGTGTGCTTGCTTGTGAAGACCTGATTTTGGTGTCAGGAAGGAAACTGTCCTCCATTTCATCTTATTCGTTGAGGAAGGGTTTCTCAACAAGCCCAGAGCTTTCCTCTATGGGTACTCTTGCTAGCCAGCTTGCTCTGGGGATCCACTGGCCACTGGGTCCACTCAGCAGTTAATTGGTTCTGGGGCAGAATGTTTCTGAACTCCATTCTTTAAGCTTGTGGCAAGTACTATAACCACTGAGCCATCTCTCCAGTCCCTTGCAGCCTTATGTTTAAAAATAAGTTTTTTTTTAGTGTTATGCAATGAACATAACACACAGATGATGTTAAGTGCACAAAGTACTTGCATCTCAAGAGTGCAGCTCAGGGTGGTGCTTTGAATGAGACATTCCCCTAGGCTCAAGTATCTAGACACTTGGCCCTCTGTTGGTGGTGCTGTTTGGGTAAGGATAGGAACATCTATCTATCTATCTATCTCTCTCTCTCTCTCTCTCTCTCTCTCTCTCTCTATCTATCTATCTATCTATTTTTAGATGTATTTATTTTATGTGTATGAGTGTTTTGCCTGCATGCATTTACACACACACACACACACACACACACACATATATCATACATGCCTAGTGCCTATGGAGGTCAGAAGAGGATGTCAGATCCCCAGGAACTGGAGTTACAGGTAGTTGTGAACTACCGTTTTTGTGCTGGGAACAAAACCCATGTCCCCTGGAAGAGTAACAAATGCTCTTCACTGCTGAACTGTCTCTCTAGCTCCAGATGGAGCATTTAGGAGGTGGAGTCTTCCTGGAGAAAGTGTGTCACTGGGGCAGGCTCTGAGACTTTGAAGTCTCAACCTGACCCACCTCTAGCTCTCTCTCCCTTTGCTCTGTGTCCCAGTGTCCTGCTTTGGTCACCTGCTGCCTTCCCTACCTCATTACAGACTCTCCTCAGGAACAGTAAGGTAAAATAAGCCCTTTCTTCCGTAAGTGGCCTTTGCTCTTGGTATTTCGTCACGGCCACACAGTTCACACTGGAAGCTTGGCGTGCTGTGTCAGCACGGCAGTGGTAGTGTTAGGTGGGCTCTAGTACAGGTCATTGGATGACTGGAACTCTGCCCCTAGGAAGTTAGGGCTGACTTCCATTAGCGACTTATTCTTTTTTTTTTTTTTTTTTTTTTTTTTTTTGGTTTTTTTTTTTTTCGAGACAGGGTTTCTCTGCAGCTTTTTTAGAGCCTGTCCTGGAACTAGCTCTTGTAGACCAGGCTGGCCTCGAACTCACAGAGATCCAGCCTCCCGAGTGCTGGGATTAAAGGCGTGCGCCACCACCGCCCGGCTTGCGACTTATTCTTGTTAGACGAGGTTGTTATGAACCACTCTTCTCACGCAGCCCTTTCCCCTGCCACAATGTGATGTAGCTGAGCGGTCTCACCAGGGTCATTGTTCCATGCTGTTCACTACTTCCAGCACCAGGATTCTGAACCAAGTAACTCTTTTATTTATTTATTTACTTGCTTACTTATTTATTTTGGTTTTTCGGTACAAGGTTTCTCTGTAGCTTTGGAGTCTGTCCTGGAACTAGCTCTACTAGCTCTTGTAGACCAGGCTGGCCTCCAACTCACAGAGATCCGCCTGCCTCTGCCTGCTGAGTGCTGGGATTAAAGGTGTGTGCCACTACCACCTGGCAACTCTTTTCTTTTTTTGAAAAAAAAATTATTTATTTATTATGTATACAATATTCTGTTTGTGTGTCTGCTTGTAGGCCAGAAGAGGACACCAGACCCCATTACAGATGGTTGTGAGCCACCATGTGGTTGCTGGGAATTGAACTCAGGACCTTTGGAAGAGCAGACAATGCTCTTAATCTTTGAGCCATCTCTCCAGCCCCAACTCTTTTCTTTTTAAGGTATTAAGCCTTGGGTATGTTGTTATGCTGACCCCCACCCAACTAAAGACTAAGATACTGATATAACCGCCACCCGGAGAATTGCCTAGGTCAGTTCCAAGCCTGAGAAGACACCTTCCTGTCCCCTTGTTAGTGCTTGCTCTCCACTGCTTCCTCTTCTGCTGCTCTGACTTAAACCACTCCTGATTAGTTTTGACACTTTTTTCTTGTGGGTTTTTTGTTTTGCATTTTTGAGACCCTGGCTAGCCTGGAACTCTCTACATAGATGAGGCTGGTCTAGAACTCACAGAAATCCACTTGCCTCCGCCTCCTATCTCCAGAGTGCTGGGATTAAAGGTGCACGTACCTATGCTTGGCCTTTTTTCCTTTTTTAATGTTAGCATACATTAATTGTGCAATGTGATAAGTTTCCTTATTAAGTTTTCTCACGTGTGTGTACTGCACTTTGATTGTGTTCACTGTGTATCTTCTTTTGTCCCGCTTCCCTGGTTGCTGTGTTTTATATAAAGTGAGTTGTACAGAATGCCCTCATCTGGCTCTTGTGGAGACCACACCACCCTCAGACAAATATGTCTATTCTGTGTGGCAGCAGCTCATTTTTGTTATATCGTGTTAGCTCAATTTATTTCTCATTTCTTTTGATCTGCTGTTGATGGGCTAACATGATTAGTTATTGCCAATTTGGAGTTATTATGAGTAAAACTTGCTATTGTTGCCCATTTGTTTTGATGAACATCTGTACTCACTTAAATAAAACAGTAAAGGTGTCTGGGGTAGGAGGTCCTTCTGTCTTCGTGCTGCTTTCGTTGGTTAATGAATAAAGAAACTGCTTTGACCTGATAGGGCAGAACTTAGGTAGGCGGAGAAGACAGAACTGAATTCTGGGAGGAAGAAAGCAGAGTAAGAGAGAGCCGCCATGGAGCCGCCAGAGTCAGACATGCTGAATCTTTCCCTGTAAGCCACTGCTATGTGGTGATACACAGATTAATAGAAATTAATAGAAACAGATTAATAAATAATTAATCAAGATGTGACTGGGTAGGACAGAAACTTCCATCTACAGGGTGCCCGGGGTAAAGAGTAGCCTTGTGTGAAATAACCCAACCTGTTTTGGCTAATGTCTGTCACAAGTCCCAGACCTTATGGTAACTTAGTAACTTAGTTCCTCCAAAGCCTCTACATGGCCAAGACATTAAGTCTGAAACTACATACCTGGAGGAGGGGTGCCTGAAAGCTCCTTATATCTGGGGACTTTGTCCTGTTATTCACTTTTATTTCAGCAAACTAGTGTTTAGTGAATGTACTTTGAGTAACAAAAAAAAAAGAGATACACATATCAATCTCCATGTTTGTTTCACGCACAGTATATACCAGAGCCTGTTTACAAGGACCTTCAGAAATAGAAGCCGGAAGCCTGGGGGCTACAAGAAAATCATTTATCCTAGCTGGGCATGGCAATCCAGCATTTACTCCCAACACTTGGGAGGCAGAGGCAGGCAGATCACTGTGAATTAGAGGCCAGACTAATCTAGGTAGTGAGGACCCAAATAATTATTTTAAAAATTATTACTAAAGAAAAATATTATTATTTAAGCTAGCACACAAACTAATGGGCTTTGCTGTGGTAATTCTCATCCATGTTGTCTTGCTTTGCTCTTATTGGTCCTCCTTCCACATTGACCTTCCCCCTCTCTCCTGTGGTTCTTTTTCCCACGTAAGCCAGTGCACCTGGCTGTGGAGTTCAGAGAACGACCAAGAGTGCTGTCCCTCAGGCTTTCATTTGAGACAGGTTCTCCTTGGTCTGGAACTTTCATAGGCTGAGCCAGCTGGGCAGTGAGCACCAGGGATCCGCCTGTCTGTCCTTCCTGCCTTTGCTGGGATTGCAAACGCGCATTGCCGTCATAGCTTTCTGCGTGGATCCTGGGGACCCAACGCAGGTCCTCATGCTCAGGACACAAGTGCTTTCTTGACTGCCATCTCCACAGCCGCCTAACTTCCTCATAAAGAAGGAACCCAATCTTTGCCCTGTTAACCAGAAAATGTCCCGTGTCCCAGCCCGCTTCCCCCGTTTCACGGTGACTAGTACACCGTGGCTTTGGTCTTTGTGAATCGCTTCTGTCTGAGTATATGACTGTCACTGCGAAGATAACAGGCTGAGCCCACACACACAGCCCCCAGAGTCCTGATTACACGATGAGATCATGCCTCCCTTCATTAACAATGAATGATTCTTTGGCCCAAGGGAAAGTTCTTACCAGTAACCTCACTAAGCCAACTCTAAAATACTAAACATCAGGATATTCAGGCGGTGACAACATGGTTGTTGTACTTTCTGTTGCCTGATCTCATTGTTCAGTCAGGTGGACTTGATGAGGTCACATAGCTTAGACCTAATTCTCATTCCTTGTTCTCTCCATCATCTGATATGAACATCAAAAACCTTAAGATAATAATATATGAAATTACATTAAAATGAAATAAGTGATAAGCACAAAAATGTGGATTTCAGAAAAATTACCTCATCTGACTTTAACCAAAAATAAAAGCAGAATCATACAAATCTAGGTTTTTGTATTTTAGTGTTTGAGACTTAATATTTAGTGTTTAGTGTCTGGAACTCAGTAGACCAGGCTGGCCTCAAACTGAGAAATCCACCTGTCTCTGCCTCCAAAGTGCTTTTCCCACTAGCCTGGGTCTTGCAAAGTCACCATATACCAGGCTGGGTTCTCCCTGTCTCTCTCTCCAGAGCCGATGGCCCAGTTTTCTGGGGACTCCCCGACTTTCCTAGTTTGTTTTGTTATTGTTTATTTTGGATTTCAGCCCTAGTGGGTCTGGAACTTTCTGGGATCCTCCGACCTCTGACTGGGTGCTGGGATCCTAAGTCCTGGGCTCACAGACATGCATTTCTAGTGGTCTGACCCACAATTTGCTCAAACAGGATAGGACACAATATTAACCTGAGCACTGTGACCTACAGGTATTCATGACTTTCCAGTTTCTTTCTTTTTAAGAAAATAATTATTAGCTGGGCGGTGGTGGCCCAAGCCATTAATCCTAGCACTCAGGAGGCAGAGGCAGGCAGATCTTTGAGTTCTAGGCCAGCCTGTCTACAGAGTGAGTTCCAGGACAGCCAGGGCTACACAGAGAATCCCTGTCTTGGAAACAAGAACAAAAGATTTTAATTACATGTATGATGTATGAATGTGTCTGTGTGGGTATGTGCAGTGCCAGGGGAGGCAAAGGTGGCAGGTACAGGTGCTTGTCAGCAACCCGATGTGGGTACTGGGAAGAGGTCATAGGTCCCTTGCAAGAGCAGCATGAGCTCTTAACTACTGAGCTGTCTCTCCAGCCCTCCAGTTTATTTTCTGATTAAGGAAAGTACTTTCAAGAACATTCTTGATGAACTCAGGAATGTTTGAAAAGCAACAAAGAACACACACAAAATAGCAGGTAATTGACATTTTAATGCAACTATGCATTTATATAACACTAAAAAAGAATCAGTTCTACAGCATCAGTCTTAAAAGATTAACATTTATAATACAGTAAAATAAAGTTTCACAAAGTTAAATGTCCTTATTTAATTTTAATGTTGAGCTAGATATTTTTAAATGTACAAAATGAGAATATCTCACATTTAAAAACAAAACAAAACAAAACAACAGAGTCTTGCTTTGTAGCCCAAGTTGGCTTTGAACCTGACATCCTTCTGCCTCCGCTGCTGAGCGCTAGGACAGTGTGCACACACCACCACGTTTTATCGTTTTATTTACTTATTTGAATTCGCGGATGTAGTGCCAGTCACTCAGAAAGACACGTTAGGTCATTTAGAAGCTGGAACTTTCTGGGCCTCTGCCTGTTCCATGTGTTACTCTGGTTTCTCCACTATGTAAAATCCTTTGGACATTAATCAATTATCTGAATGGAAGCTATATATGAGGCAGAAACCATATTTCTATCAGGGAAACAATTGGCTAGATCCTGCTGAATAGAAAGAAACCAGAAGTAGTGTTTTTATCTTCCCCATCTTAATTTTTTTAATTTATTTTTATTTTTCAAGACAGGACTTCACATTGTCCAGGCTGGCCTTGAACTCGACCTCACTGCGGGCAAAGGTTGACTTTGAACTCCTTATCTTCCTGCCTCCCAGGCGTTAAACACAATCATGGTTTATGCAGAGATGGGACTGAATCTTCACGCAGGCTGGGCAGCTGCTCTATCAACTGAGCTACACCTCCAGCATCTTAAAAATTTTATTTATTTATTTGTTTTTTGAGGCAGGGTTTCTCAGTAGCTTTGAAGCCTGTTCTGGAACTCTTGTAGACCACACTGGCCTTGAACTCAGAGATCCACCTGCCTCTGCCTCCCAAGTGCTGGGATTAAGGGCCTGCACACCACCACGGTACTAGGAATCAGGGTTTCATCTAAGCCTGCCAGGAAAATCCTCAACCACTGCCTGTCGACAATTTCTTTAAAAAAAAAAAAAAAAACATGGTAAAATTTTCTGATGAATAAAACATCAACCAGGAGTTCCTTGGTAAGATGAAGTGTGCTAATGAATCATGGAGGGAACCAAGTCAATACAAGGTGTCGTTCCCATGTGCACAAGACAGGCTGGGCAGGGGACTTGGGGACATATGCATGGTCACAGACAACAGGGAGACATCTGCTTAAGGCACAAAGACAAACTATGGGGCACGTGGCCTTTGGTTAACCGCTGGTTAAAGACTGTTTCCTTGAGACTCATCCTAGGTAGCTCACCCATTCAGCAACACGCCCACAGCACTCCCCGCACGGATGCGCTGCTTACACTGTGGCAGGCTCTGACTGCCCTATGAGGTAGGTACCATCCTACTTCCATCTTACAGGAGCAAAGGGCACAGAGGCTTAATCGAGTTGCCCAAGATCACAGTGCGTGACAATCGATCTTGGCTTTAAGTCCTCGTGACTTCCCTAGGCAGAACCTCCTAAGAACTTCTCTTAGGAGGAGAAATTCCTAGAGAAACTGAAGGAAGCAGCCTGAATGAAGGAAAAAGCATCAGAACTGAAGTCCTGAGCTTGCCCCTCCCCAGTGATTGATATCTAAAACGACAACACATTTTAACGAGAAAAACATGGAACTGGAACCAGGTGAATACACGGTCTCTCCAGTCTCAGGAAAGGCTCTCGGTGGGTTTGAAATGTCTGAGTAAAATCACAGCGTTTAACCTCAGATGTTAAACCAAGCAGAGGCTGACCTGGAAGAGCCCGCTTCTCACCTATGAGGCCAGCATATAAAGGCAGTGAAGAAACAGTTGGCTATAAACAGTTCCCAACGGGCTAAGAGTAACCTTGCGTATCCCAATTCATTACTTTATCGTACTCTTGAATTCTTTGCTTTATGTGAGTGAGTTTGTTCTTGAGGTAATCACAACGCTCCTTCTTTTCCAGAAATGAAGGGTCCTACGAAAGAAACAGTTATTGATTCAGCTTTCCTGGATGACTGACAGACACGTCCTCACACAGAAAGCAGCGGAGTTACTGGCAGATATGATCTGATAATTAGAACACTCACGCCCTCTGTCAACACAAGACAGCCTATGCTTTAGGGTCACAGAAAAATCGAGGGGAATATGGAGAGTAGAGAGGAACCTTTAGTAGTCAAATTATGTGAAGAGCAAGTGTTGAAAATATGAATAAATGTCCCTCCCGGATTTTTCCCAACTCTGCCCTTTGCAGAATCTCACAAGTCAATAGAGACTCCATGGGAGACATTTCATAATTTAGCTTAAGAGAAACTGGAAGTCTGTCAGTTAACACCAACGTACGGAGACAAAGACACGGACAAAGGCAACTGATTCTACTCACATTCTTTTTCTTCCTAAACTCTTCATGGATTCTTGAAATTCTCTCGTGTTCCTAAAAATAATATATTTTTATCTTATTTTAGTTAAAACATGCATTTACTCAAATCATGTTTCAAAGCACACTGGAAATTAGAACCAAAAAACTATTTTTTTGCCAAGCACGGTGTCACACGCCTGCAATTTGGGCACTTGGGGGCAGGCGTTGGACCACTTTGAATTCAAAGTCAGTCTGGGCTACAGAGAGGGACCCTGCCTCAAAAACAAACCTCCCTGTTTTTTGCACAAGCTAGAATGAAAATAGCTACATAAAAATATAATTCACTGATAAACATTTGCAACTAACTCCCTGCCAGGCACTGCTCTCTGCCAAGTGTTACAAGCAGCCGTGTGACCCTGGGTGAACCGTCTGTCCTAAGATTCTTCCCCTCACCACAAACAATATCCATAACCTTCAAATACTTGTCAGGAGGTTCACTTATTCGCAATGATCCTGACAGAGCTTGATAAATTAAAAACCCCCACATTGACCTTTTCCCTTATCTCCATCCTCCCCAACAGCTCTCCTCGTGAGTCAGGTGTGCTCGAGGAAGAGGTGGGGGCTACTCAACTCCTGAGAAGAGCTAGTAGAAGGTCCCTTCTAATTTAATTATACATTTTATACTAAACATAAATATAATATTATATAATTAAATATAAGTATTATGTATAAATATAATTTATATGTTATATAAATATAAGTAAGACAGGACTACAGAAATACTTCCATTTCTCCATGAATGCCTTGTTTTTCCTACATGACTTCTTTTTCTACACAACTTCTTTTGAGAAAAGTTCTCACAACGTTCCCCAGGCCTAGAACTCCTGGGTTCAGTAGCTTCTCCTGCTCAGCTCCAGGGCTGCAGGCTTGGCTAAGCACACACGGCTCTTCGTGCGCACCTCTGAAGACCTCTAAACTTGGTTACCCTTTTGGGCCCGTTGGCCTTGAGTACTTCCCAAATGGTAGTGCCTGACCCATTAGTTCAGTGTTTGCTGGATTTCTCCTGCTTCCTAGAACACAGACAGGGTCTCACTGTGCAGTCCTCACAGGCCTGGAACTCTCTGTAGATCAGGCTGCTTTGAATTCACAGAGATCTGCCTGCCTCTGTCTTGAGTGCTGGGATTAAAGGCGTGTGCCACCCATGCCTGACCATCCTTTATCTTTTTTTTTTTGGGGGGGGGAAGGGTTCAAGACAGCTTTTCTCTGTGTAGTCCTGGTTATCCTGGAACTAGTTCTGTAGACCTAGTAGCGGATCTCTGTGAGTTCAAGGCCAGCCTGGTCTACAAGAGCTAGTTCCAGGACAGGCTCCAAAGCTACAGAGAAACCCTGTCTCAGAAAACAAAACAAAACAACAAGAAAAAACAAAAAGCAAAACAAAAAGAAGGCAGCAATGGTGAAAGACATTAATTGTAAAATTTAAAATTTGTTCCGCTCTTTTTTTTTTTTTTTTTTTTTTTTTGTAGCGCTGGGATCAAACCTAAGGCCTCTGCACACACACAGTGCTCTGCTGACTGGAATGGAAATGCTGCCAAGCAACCTTGAGGTCTCAAACACTTTGACAGACAGCAGAGAGGCGGTTGGGACTCCCAATACGTGGCAGTCTCCTCTCAGCAGGGGTGGCCACTGACCTGGGGGTTTTCAGCGTGCCGTGGCAACCTGCTCATCACCACATCCAGCTCCTCGAACTTCCTCAGGATGGCCTGCACTTCCGCAGACAGCTCTTTGTACTCTGAGAACTGGTCTTGGAACACAGCTTTGTAACGTTCTCGATCATCATCCGTCCGAATCACAGGATATTTTCTGAGGAAAATCACAAATCAGGGTGACAACTTTACCCTGCAGGAGGTCTGTAGTGGCACTTCCCTAGCAGGCTCAAGACTCTGGGTTCTATCCACAGAGTGGAAAAACGCAAGCCGAATAGCTGAATCGGGTCAGCTCACTCAGTACCCAGGCCTGGCGTACCTTTCTTATTTTCCAACGTTACCCTGGATAACAACCAACCGTTCACATAAATGACTTTAAACACAGTGCTGGCTTGATGACAAACTAGAAGATGCTAGAAAAACCGAGATGGACTCACGCCACGTAGTCAGGCATCACGATGGGCTTGGGAATGTAGCCCGGAGGGATGTGCCCGCTTTGAAGCTCAGGTGTCGTTTTCACTGTTCTCGGCTCTTTGAAATTAACTTCTTGGTCTCTCTGTCTATCACTGGTGGCTACTTCGCACTGCAGGAAAGAGATAAAGAATCGACTGTACAAAGGAACAGGGAAAGAGCCACCCAAGTTACTGGGAGAGAACGAAGCGGGAGTAGGAAGACGAAACATGAAAAAAACAACTGTTGAGAGTTCCGTGTCTTAAACACACAAAGATGGTCTCAATGCAACAGTTGAACAGAGTCATGTCGGGAAACGGCAGCACAGAGAGGCCGGCACCTCCCGCTCCTAATCAGCATATTACAAAGCAATAAAAATATTACATATTCAGGAAAGAAGAAAAATGCGAAGGACTGGGAGAGGTTTCTAACAAAGCCAGCAGATGGGACACATGAGTGGAAGATGCAGAGGAATCTTCTAGAACAGGCAGTCAAAGGTAGCTCAGCATTTAACTGCACGGCACCCAGAACACCCAAGGCTGGTTGGTAGATGCAAGAAGGGTCCGATGCATAACGTAAGGTTCAGAAAGGATAAGTGAACCCTCCAAGGTCACACAGCAACTAATCAGAAAAACCCCAACTAAATTCTGCAAGTGTTTGATTTTTGTGATGCTACAGACTGACCCCAGAGGTTTTGAGCTCGCCAGGCCAGCTGTGCTCCACCAATGCAATGCACTGCACCCTAACCCAAGATTCCCTGATATATGAACAAGATGCAGAAAACCTATTTGATTAAATGTATATTGTTCACAGGCTAAAGTGCCCTGAAGTTCAGACGCATACTGGAAACAAGCCTAATGAATAAGACAGGCAGTGCCAGCCACAGCTGCAGGAAAACGAGGTCCCGATGCACAAACTTCTTTCTTCTCTACATAATACAAACAAAACAAAAACCAACAAAAGAGTGCAAACACGCAATGAAGGATTCTGAAGCCTTGCCCTCCACTGCTTTGGCAGCTTTTAAAAGTCCTTTGTCTTCCCACTTCCCTGCTTCCGGACTGGTCTTGAGGTTTGGTTTAACTTTAGCTCACTGTCAAAGCCACCAGCTCTTACCTCACCAAATGGCACAGGCCTGAGCTAGTGGAGGCTGTTAACCAGCCCAAGAAAAGGAACTAGGAAAGGAGAAGCTCCAAGCCCACAAACCAGATGGGGAGAAATCACACCACAAGCCTCGGAGACCCAAGGCAAACAAGTGGGGACAGAATAAGGAACAGAAGCAAGGTGTCTTACTGATGTCGTCTGCATGACAATGGCCCCCCATGGCTCATCTGTTTGAATACCTGATCCCCAGTTGGTGGAACTGCTTGGAAAGGAATTATTGGAGGAGGTGTGTCACTGGGGTGGGCTTTGAGGCTTCAAACACCCACGCCATTTTCAGTGCATGTGTCTGTCTCTGCCTCCTACTTACTCGGGAGGCAGAGACAAGTGGATCTCTGTGAGTTCGAGGCCAACCTGGTCTACAGAGCAAGTTCCAAGACAAGCTCCAAAGCTACAGAGAAAGCCTGTCTCGACAATCTTTCCAAAAGCAATCTACAGATTCAATGCAATGCCCATCAAATCCCAGAAAAATTCTTCAAAGACCTCAAAAGAACGGTACTCAACTTCATATGGAAAATCAAAAAACCCAGGATAGCCAAAACAATCCTGTACAATAAAAGAACTTCTGGAGGCATCACAATCCCTGACTTCAAACTCTACTACAGAGCTACAGTACTGAAAACAGCCTGGTATTGGCATAAGAACAGACAGGAGGGAGCTGGGCGGTGGTGGCACACGCCTTTAATCCCAGCACTCGGGAGGCAGAGGCAAGCGGATCTCTGAGTTCAAGGCCAGCCTGGTCTACAAGAGCTAGTTCCAGGACAGGCTCTAGAAACTACAGGGAAACCCTGTCTCGAAAAACCAAAAAAAAAAAAAAAAAACCAGACAGGAGGAACAATGGAACTGAATAGAAGACGTAGATATTAATCTACACATCTTCAAACACCTGATTTTTACAAAAGAAGCAAAAAATATCAAATGGAAAAAAGAAAGCATATTTAACAAATGGTGCTGGCATAACTGGATATCAACATGTAGAAGAATGAAAATAGACCCATATCTCTCCCCATGCACAAAACTCAAGTCCAAATGGATCAAAGACCTCAACATAAAGCCAGCCACACTGAACCTTATAGAAGAGAAAGTGGGAAGTACACTTGAATGCATTGGCACAGGAGACAACTTCCTAAATAGAACCCCAGCAGCACAGACACTGAGAGAAACAATTAATAAATGGGACCTCCTGAAACTGAAAAGCTTCTGTAAAGCAAAGGACACAGTCAACAAGACAAAACGACAGCCTACAGAATGGGAAAAGATCTTCACTAACCCCACATCAGACAGAGGTCTGATCTCCAAAATATACAAAGAACTCAAGAAGTTGGACACCAAAAGATCACATAATCCAATAAAAAAAAAAAATGGAGTACAGACCTAAACAGAGAACTCTCAACAGAGGAATCTAAAATGGCTGAAAGACACTTAAGGAAATGTTCAACATACTTAGTCATCAGAGAAATACAAATCAAAACAACTCTGAAATTCCATTCTTATACTTGCAAGAATGGCCAAGATCAAAAACACTGATGACAACTTATGCTGGAGAGGTTGTGGGGAAAAGGGAACACTTCTGCATTGCTGGTGGGAATGCAAGCTGGTACAACTCCTTTGGATGTCAGTGTGGCGATTTCTCAGAAAATTAGGAAACAACCTACCTCAAGACCCAGTAATACCACTTTTGTATATATGCAAAGGATGCTTAAACGTGCCACAAGGACATGTGCTCAACTATGTTCATAGCAGCATTGTTTGTCATAGTCAGAACCTGGGAACAACATAAATGCAGCTCGACCGAAGAATGGATAAGAAAAATGTGGTACATTTACACAATGGAGTACTACACAGCAGAAAAAAATAATGACAGTTTGAATTTGCAGGAAAATGGATAGAGCTAGAAAACATCATTTTGAGTGAGTTAACCCAGACACAGAAAGACAATTATCACATGTACTCACTCATAGGTGGTTTTTAAACACAAAGCAAAGAAAACCAGCCTACAAACCACAATCCCAGAGAACTAGACAACAACGAGTACACTAAGAGAGACTTACATAGATCTAATCTACATGGGAAGTAGAAAGTAGAAAAAGACAAGATCTCCTGAGTAAATTGGGAGCATGGGGACTTTGGGGGAGGGTTGAAGGGGGTATGGGAGAGGTAGGGAGGGGAGCAGAGAAAAATACAAAGCTCAAAAAAAAAAAAAAAACCCTGAGAAACCCTGTCTCAAAAAACCGAAAATAAAATATAACAATAAGGTTCAGCCTATTCTACAGCCCAAATGATGGACAGGAAATTCAAGTTCAGAGAAGATAAGTAATTTCCACAGGATCAACGGGCAAGAGGAAGCTGCACCAGAGCCCTGATTCAGAGCAGCCTAATTGTAAAGCTGATCAAGGTGTCAGTCACTATCTCTCCCAACCATCCCTTTCAGGATTCAGGGGAAGGCAGGTGAAATAAATTACACCCATGAAAAGCCAGATTCTACAGCTTTCTATCAGTTTTCTCATTGGCTAAATCCAGTTGATTTATCAGTCCCTCTTGAAATACTCCTAAGCTATTTCTGGATTCCATCTCTGGAGAGGTCTTTAAAAGGATGTGTTTTGGCTTCCTTCAGCTTCCTTGTCTGTAAGAAGAGTTGGGGAAGCTGTAGATTAAGTGATTTCCAAATTAAGAATGGGCATTCCAGCGGGGCGTGGTGGCGCAGACCTTTAGGCCCAGCACTTGGGAGGTAGAGGCAGGCGGAGCTCGAGGCCAGTCTGGTCTACAGAGCTAGTTCCAGAATAGCCAGGGCTATACAGAGAAATCCTGTCTCAGAAGAAAAAAAAAGAGTGGACATTCTACCATCATTCCTAACTATTCCAGGACCTCCTGGACATGCTGTCTGGCCCTAGGCAGACTGAAAGATGAGCCCCAGAACTCTCAAGCAGATCTTAATAGCCCTGTCCCACCTGTGCATCCCACCCAGCGGGGACCCGACTGCTCGACACTGAGGGCTGCTTTCCCTTGTGTCTTCCTGGCTTTTTCGGTTGACTCTGTTCTGTACTGAAGTCCATTGGTAAATCCCACTGCCTTCAGTGGGAATGACCAGGAAGCCCAGACAATTCTACCCTGGACAAGAACAATTAGTGCTACCACATCACTGCCATACTGCAGCCCAGTGAGGTGACCCTGTCCTTCCTGGCACTGGGAAGTAAGCAACTGCAAAGTGGACGCACCTTTAAATGTCCCCAAAGATGATGGATGGAGGGTTGGACGGATGAATAAATGGAAGGATTTCAGGGATGGGGATTAAACCCAGGGCCTCAACCACATCAGGCAGGTAAGCATTCTACCACTGACCTTTATTTTGAATACTTAAAATATTATGAATATGACGCCAAATGTTAGCATTCTGCATAATTTTGACACTAGATCTTGATGTTATCTGTTAATGAGTGCTGGCATTATAAAATAGATTTCCCATGTCAAATGTGTGTGTATATGTGTACCCTGCCGTGCTTAAGTTTCTGTCCTGACTTTTCCCTTCAATAACGGACTGATGTGCGCCCAAGTTGCTTATGGTACTGGTGTCTTATCACAGCAACAGACAATGACCTTGAACTTCTGATTCTCCTGCATTCACCTTCCACAATCTAGGATTACAGCCACGGGCCACTCTGTTCAGTTTGTGCAGTACTGGAAGGGGTGGGGAGTGATCCAGGGCTTCATACATGCTAGGCAAGCAGTCTACCAACTGAGCTATACCCCAAGCTCAGGAAGAATGATTTCCATCGAAGAAAATTAGCCAGGCATAGTTAGTAAGCCAAGAGTCCCATAGCACAGGAGGCAGAAGCAGGGGCAGGCAGCATGCATTAAAGACCAGCCTGGGCCACACGGCAAGAACTCACCTCAAACAAACATATAAGGAAGACCAGCCATACTCATTACTAAAAGTTCATGTAACAAAATGAAAAGGGGATCGAGGGAGAACTGCCTACTCTGGTCCTTACAGTGTAGAAAAAAGCCCAAAGTCTTCATCCGAGCTTGGTATCATAGTTTCACGCATGGATGAGTCTACTGTCGATAAATACACAGGAGATAAATATTTAGCAAATCTACAGACACAGGATAACTTAATGTTACTCTTACCATTCTCCTTTTTGATGGCAACGATGGGTCATTTATCTGAAACAACAATAACAACAACAAAAGAGTTAAAATGATTTCTCAAGAGGCTGAAGCGATAGCTCAACAGTCTGGAGAGCTTACTGCTCTTGCAGAGACTCATAACTGCCTGTAACTCCAGCATCTGGGGATCCCACGCCCTCTTCTGAGCCCCGCATACAAGTGCACATCACACACACACACACACACACACACACACACGTAAAATATAGAAGCTAATTTTCTTTTTTTAAATATTTATTTATTTATTATGTATACAATATTATGTCAATGTAGATGCCTGCAGGCCAGAAGAGGGCAGCAGACATCATTACAGATGGTTGTGAGCCACCATGTGGTTGCTGGGAATTGAACTCAGGACCTTTGGAAGGGCAGGCAGTGCTCTAAACCACTGAGCCATCTCTCCAGCCCCAGAAGCTAATTTTCAAATGTTTCCATCCACTTGCACTTCTAGCCCAATCTCAGTGTCCGGAAGTTGATCTCTTTTTGATGTCTGTTCTCCATACTTGTTTGCCTATGGACCAGTAGGGAACCAGAGGACGTCAGGTGACTGTGGTTCCCTGTTAGCCGGGAGGATTTGGAGATGTGGGAATGGTAGTTACTATTTGATAGGTTGTTTGAATTACCTAGACTTTATTTATTTATTCCTGGTTACTTTTTCTTGGGTGATTAGATTGTTATTTTTTTTGTTTTGTTTATGAGATATGATCTTGTTATGTAGCCTCGGCTAGCCTATATGATTAGGCTGGCCTTAATCTTGTGGCTGTCCTCTTGCTTCTGCCCCAAGTGCTTACTTACCATGTCCAGCACTTTCGATAATTAAAAAGCTGATACAGTCACTTTATAAAATTGATAGAAGAAAAACCGCCAAAGGATGCAACATCACCTTCAATAATTCAAGTTTAACCAAATATTGTAAAAAAAATTCTTATATAAAGTTTTCAAGATGAACACACTAGCTTATGCCTGAAATTCTAATTCTCTGGGAAGATGAGGCAGGAGGACTGTGGTGAGTGGTAAGTCATCCTGGGCTATACAATCAGTTTGAGTCCAACCTGGGCTACATAATAAGACCTCTTCTCAAATAAAACAAAACTAGTTGTTGGAGTTTTTGCCTAAGACATGGTTTCTCTGTGTAGCCCTACTGTCCTGGAACTCGTTCTAAAGACCACGCTGGCCTCAAACTCAGAGATCACTTGCCTCTGCCTCCCAGATGCTGGGAAAAGGCGTGAGCCACCACCACAAAATACGTTTTTACTGAAGGAAAAACATGCTAATAATTACAATTATACTAATGTAATAGACTTATGAAATTTAAATAATTAAAAATGAGTATTAAGCTAGCAAAAACTTATGAGGAAGAGTCTAAGTCTTCCTATTTTGAATCTCACACATTAGAATTAAGAGTTCTTAGGTAAGGGTGGGGGTGGGGGATGCACACCTGTAACACAGGCATGGAGCTTGTGAATTCAAGGTCAGCTTGATACACAGTATCAGGCCAGCCATAGCTATATAGTAAAATCCTGTTCCAAAACCAAAAGGAAACACTTAAAATTCTTCAATTTATACATAGAGACTTAAACTTAAGCAATACCACCAGGCCAGGCACTGGTGACACAAACCTTAATCCCAGTACTAGGAAAGCAGAGGCAGGCAGAGCTCTCTGAGTTTACAGCCTAGATTACAGAGCGAGTTCCAAGACAGTCAGAGCTGCTAAACAGAGAAATCCTGTCTTACAACAACAACAACAACAAAAAAAAAAAAAAAAAAAAGAGGAAGAAAAGGAAAAAAAGAAAAAAATACTCTTGAAGGACTGAGGTTGCCGCGCACCGTGCCCCTGTGTCTGCGTTCGCTGCGCTGGCACCCAGTTCGCGAGATTAGGGCAAGGGGCAGGAGGTTAAAATACACAGACACAGACAGACAGAAAGACAACGACATGGGTCATCCTTGAATTCCCCAAGAATGCCCCCTTTATTGTGTTCAGGGGCAGATTATATAGAGATAGCCACGCCCCAGCCAAACCCACCAGAAACCACTCTCCTGCCATCAAGAACTCCTGAAGGTCTCGTGCTCAGAGCAGCTGTAGGCACTCAGATCAGGGATTACAAGAAATTCAGGATCTGGGGTCTCACTGCTCCCAACATGAGGTTACATTTCTTTTCTCTCTTCTTTTCTTTTCTTTTCTTTTCCTTTCCTTTCCTTTCCTTTCCTTTCCTTTCCTTTCCTTTCCTTTCCTTTCCTTTCCTTTCCTTTCCTTTCCTTTCCTTTCCTTTTGTTTTGTTTTGTTTTTCAAGACAGGGTTTCTCCATAGCTTTGGTACCTGTCCTGGAACTAGCTCCTTTCAGACCAGGCTGGCCTCGAACTCACAGAGATCTACCTGCCTCTGCCTCCTGAGTGCGCCACCTCCCCACCACCAGCTAAGGTACATTTTTTGAAGTAACTTTGTAACAATAGAGTACTTTCACAGATTCACACTAGACCATTCAAAGTTCCTTGATTACCATATTAAGTGTTACAAAAATCATTTTGCAGGGCATGGTGGAGCACACCTTTGATCCCAGCAGAGCCTGAGACAGGTGGATCTCTGTGAAGTCCTGGTCTATATAATGAGTTCCAGGCCAGCTGGGGCCACATAGTGAGTCCACGTCTCAAATAAACAAACATGTATCACATTCATAAAATGTGCTCTTAAAGGGACGGGGTTTAACCTTTATTTTTACATGTGCAATTATATAGAATCTAGGAAGCCTTGGAGAAAGCAGGAATAGAAATGCTTACAATATGGTCAACTTAATTAGGGACTAATTTCAGGCAAACTAATTTTCAGTGGAATAAGAGATTCCACGGCACCTATTGGAAAGTGTAAAACATCAACATATCTCAGGGCAGACTGGAAGTAGCACAGCAAACCTAATGTTTGCTACTGTCAAACTCAAATAATTTCAAATGGGACTTTTTACATGATCTTATCCATTAGATAGCACCATCACTTTTTCCTTTATATTTATTATTGTTATTGTTGTTGTTATTATTATTATTATTATTATTATTATTATTATTTTGCTTTTTGAGACAGGGTTTCTCTATAGCTTTGGAGCCTGTCCTAGAACTAGCTCTTGTAGACCAGGCTGTCCTTGAACTCACAAAGATCCACCTGCCTCTGCCTCCCGAGTGCTGGGATTAAAGGCGTGCGCCACCACCTGCCCTTTTATTGTTATTTTTAATAAGTAAAATCCAAGAGAGAAAAATAAATGCAGTACTTTCTTATTTTGGAATACAGACCTCTCCAAAATAATGATGAACCATCACAAGCCAGTAGGTAAGTTTGATGTTTACCACAACTCAGTCATTCAATGTTTGTTTTTAAGGCAAAGTCACCATATGCTTTTCTGTTTTTCCTTTTTGAGACAGGGAGTTGGAAAGAAGCTCAGGCAGGCCTCAAACTACATGGCCCAGGCTAGACTTGAACTCAGAATTGTCCTGTTTTAACTTCCTAACATCAGGGGTTAAGCGTGCACGCATGCATGTGCGTGCGTGCGTGTGTGCGTGTGTGTGTGTGTGTGTGTGTGTGTGTGTGTGTGTGTGTGATAAGCAGAGAGGGTTATCTCAGTCAAAGCAAGTCACTGAGCAAGGACTCTTAAAAATTCAGCTCAATTAAATACAGATACAGATCTAGAAAGACCTTGATGAGGATTCTGTATTTTTTTTTTTTTTTGCAGCAACAGAAAAAATGAAGCAAAGCAAAACAAAGGTATTGAGAAAGTCACCTACCTCCCGCTGTTCCATGAATTCCCGATGCCTCCGGGCTGCCTCATGCCGCCAGAGCTTTAGACAGACCAGGGCGCTGAGGAGATACACTATCATGGTGACAAACAGGAAGATCATTGCAGCGATCTGACCTCCTTCTACCCGGCAGAACACTGCATTCATGGGCGTGTTAAATAATGGATAGTAGCAGAGTCCACCTCTGTTGGTGTCATTCACATAGACAATGGCTGCGGCCATGTACAGGATAAACAAGGCAACGTTCACGCCAAACTCCGTCAGGGGCCACCAGTTAGAGTCCAGAAGAATGGTGCGGTAATACATGGACATGCCCAGCACCAGAATAATAATAGTGGCGATCCAAGCCAATCCAGCCACCACGAGTACGAAAGGCGTCTTGGGGCCACTGTAGTAATAACCCCCATATGTGCTGCCCAGACCTGCCGTGCCATAGGGCTGTGTATAGCCAAACAAGTTGTACCACTCGTTGTCCTTGTGGATGTAAGCCGTGACACAGGCGAAGACGCCAGCCCCAAGAAGCAGTTCGGCCACACCCAGAATTCTCAGCAGGCCTGCCCACGACTTCATGTAGGCGTACCGCAGATTGTACTCCTCCACCTTCTCGCTGTAGGTCCGCGCCGTCTGTGTGCGTCGGTCTAGGGATGAGTAAGGGTCCTGGGGAAACATGGCGTCTGCCCCTCGCTGGGAGCTGAAGGCACCTTCTGACCCTCCGGAAGGATCTTTGTAAGAACCGGGTGGGAGATGGTTTGGTCTCCCTGGAGAGGCCGGAGGTGAGCACTCCACACCATCCGAGATGTATCTGATATCAGACACCGGCTTATCCCATTCTGGATCCTTTTTCTTCCCTCTGAAGAAGTTCTTCCAGGAGTCAGGGACAAAGCGCCTTACGGGCTTGAGGTCTGGTGCTATGGCTGGTTCCTCTGTGTCATCTGAGGAGAAGCTCGGGCCGAATGGTGGCTGTAATGGGAGAGGGGGAGGCGGCAGAGGATCTGCGCTCAGAGCCAGCTCACTGCTCTGAAGGGACTGGAGGGTTCTTATGGTACCATCTGGACCAGGAATGTCCCCTGGAACCTCACTGTAGCCCCTGTCCCGAATCCTGGACCTTCCATCACTTGACGACATTTGGGGTTTTCACACCTGTGGACAAGATTAAAGTTAGAATGTCTAGTTACTTTATCCTCCATAAATAAAATCCAATTATTTTATAAATCACTTAGTTACAAAAATGATTCAAGTGGCAGACATAATTATATCCAAGTATTATTATATATAAAATGGTAAACACATTTTAAACATATGTAACAATTAGATTATCCAGAAATATATTTAAGTATTCTATGCCGTTGCATTTTTTTTTCTAGGCAGAGTTTCTCTGTAGCTTTGGAGCCTGTCCAGGAACTCGCTCTGGAGACCAGGCTGGCCTTGAACTCACAGAGATCTGCCTGTCTCTGCCTCCCAACTGCTGGGATTAAAGGTGTGTGCCACCACTGCATAGCACACCATTACATTTTGGTGCAACAAAAATTTTAAATATTAGTTTTGAATTTTACATAGTAAAGCATTTAAGTCTAATTTGTATATGAACCCTATGAACAAAATATAAAAACAAAACAAAAACTTGAACAATACAAAATACTAACATATTCCCAAGTATAATCTTGTCTTTAGACATCTAAATCAAATATTTAAGTCAGAGTATGCCAGGCAGTGGTGGTGCACACTTTCAGTCTCAGCACTTGGGGGACAGAGGCAGGTGAATTTCTGTGAGTTCGAGGCCAGTCTGGTCTACAAAGCGAATTCCAGAACAGCCAGGGCTGTAACACAGAGAAATCCTGTCTCAAAAAACCAAACAATAACAAAAAGAATCTGAGTGTACCAAAATCTGATGGCTCAGCAAATACTTTTCATTTTCATGAGTATACATTTGCTTCAGAAGGAACAAGGAGCCATTAAAGCAGTCTTAAAACACAGCAAGCGTGTGGCCTTTCCCTTTCTAATCAAAAAAGTTAGCTGAGGGGTTAGAGTAATAGCTCAGAGGTTAAGAGAACTGGCTGCTCTTCTAGAGGGCCTGGGTTCAATTCTCAGTACCCACATGGGGGGCTCACAATCAGCTATAACCCAAGTCCCAGGGGATCTGATGCCCGCTTCTGGCCTCTGGGGGACTGACATACATGCACTGACATACATGCAAGCAGAACACCCACCCACACAAAACAGCAAAGGCGTGAAAAGTTTAGCTGAGGGGCTTGCTCTTCCCTCCCACAATAGTAACAGCTGGCACTAGACTTTAGAGAAAGTTCTCAGAAGCAAAAACGCTGAGATCCGTGGTTGCCCAGAAGTGTAAAACAACAGCAGCCCTAACTATAAATATAACTGTGCCCATAGCACATAAAGGCAATCTGCTGTTGCCATGGACAACTAAAGCATCTTAGGAGGAACTTAATATACATGAAAAAACTATTGAAAGCACTTTGACTGAGTCAAAGCAATGACCTAAATATATACAGAATAAAAACCCCACTTACTGATGAACTACTAGGTTTGGGGCACACTGAGTTTCTCCCTTTTTTCCCGTTCATGCCTTTTTATTGGCATTTATTCAACTAGACATGTGGTACTAAACTTGAAATTATGTCAAAAGAAAAAAACGTACTCTCACCTTTAAGGTGTTGAACATTTGGAAATCCTAAGGCATTATTTTACCTGGTAAAATGGAGACCCATTAGTCAACAAAGACGGACTGGGAACCTTGATAAATCAGGCACATTAAGGCTGTATTTAACTTTCCTACTTTTATGGAACTTAAATCCCACTGTGAGCAGCAGGTGATAAGTGAAACGCATAACGCACTAAGGATCAAAGTTGGGGGTGGAGACAGGGTTTCTCTGTAGCTTTGGAGCCTGTCCTGGAACTCGCTCTGTAGACTAAGCTGGCCTTGAACTCAGAGAGATCTCGCGTCTCTGCCTCCTGAGTGCTGGGATTAAAGGTGTGCAGGACCAACGGTTTAAAAGGGAGTAGGGAGCGCACTGCAGGCAGCAGGCTTTCATTTTAGCACAGCCAGGGGTCTTCACGGAGAAAGAGACAGTATGGGAATAAAGGGGAAGGGGAAACCAAGCAGCCGCCTGGAAGGAGCGCCCCAGGCAAATGAAACTGCTACAGTGAAATCCCAAACGCCTTTAGGGATTGCCTAACAGCTAGGGAAATGCCACTTCAGAGAGCTCAGCAAGGCAGCGGCAGAATGAGAAGCAGGACAGAAGGAAGCTGACTGATTCACCAGAGACCGTAAATCCACTGGCAATTAAGGGGTGATGAGCCAGAGGATTCGAAGTTGAGGAGTGGTATGACCTGGCTTGTTTTAGTAGGATCTCTGTGGATGTTTAGAGTACCACAAAGAGGGGAAGGCTAAGAGAAGGACGCTGCTAATATGATCCAAAGCATCACGGTGCTAGACACAAACACAGTGAGCCCTTGCATTCTAGACATAGCGGACGTAAAATATATAGCTACTGAAAACTTTAAACATAGACCAATCCTATTTATATTTCACTTCTTCCCTGTCCTATTCCTCCTAATGGCTCAGTGGTTAAAAACAATGGCTGCTCTTCCAGAGGACCTGGGTTCAATTCCCAGCACTTACAAGGAGGCTTACAACTAATTGTAACTCCAGTTCCACCGGATCTAACATGATCTACAGCCTCCAAGGGCACTGAATACATACGGCGCAGACATACATGCAGACAAAACACTCACCCACATAAAAACGACCCAATATGGAATAGATGGAGCACAGCAGGAAGAGTCCAAGAAGGGATTTCAAGGTCCTCCAATGAGGCACTCCTAGACTGGGGTATTAATATTGCTAACCGAGCAAGGTGTGCAAACCAAACCAAAAGCTCTCTAAATGACAGCTGTCTTAGTTGAGGTTTTTCTTCTTTTAAAATGTGTGTTAGCCATTCATATTTCTTCTTTTGAGGATTCTGTTCAGTTTCTTAGCCATATTTTGATGAAGTTGCTTTCTTTTCTTGTTAAAGAATGTTTATTTATTTTATGTGTATGAGTACATGTATGCATGTATGTCTGCAGGCCAGAAAAGGGCATCAGGTCCCACTAGAGATGGTTGTGAGCCACCATGTAGGTGCTGGGACTTGAACTCAGGACCTCTGGAAGAGCGGTGTGTGCTCTAAGCCGCTGAGCCATCTCTCCAGCCCTTGGCTGGGGTTTCTATTGCTGTGATAAACAGCATGCCCATAACCTGTGGAGGAAAGGGTTTATTTCAGGTCACAGCACTCCGATCACACTCCATTGCTGAGGGAAGTCAGGACAGGAACTCGGAGGCAGAAGCTAACACAGAGGCCGTGGAGAAGTGCTGGTGACTGACTTTCTCCTCTTGGCTTGCTTAGCTTTTTTTTTTTTTTTTTTTTTTCCATAGTGTCCAGGACTACCAGGCCAGGGATGACACTACCCATAGTGAGCTGGGCCCTCCAACATCAATCATTGATGGAGAAAATGCACCAGAGGCTTGCCCACAGGCCAACCTATCAGGGACAGTTTCTTAACTGAGTTTCCCTCTTCTCAAGGGGCTCTAACCTGTGTCAGGCTGACATAAAACCAGCCAGCACAACAGCACTTACCCTTGTCTTTCTCTCTCTGTTGTCCTAAGTTTCTATTCAACAGATGCCTAAGAATGTAGAAGCAAAGCCCACCGGTGGCACATACTTTTAATCCCAGCACTTTGGAGGCAGAAGCAGAAGGACCTCTGTGAGTTTGAGGCCAGCCTGGTCTACAAAAAGAGGTTCAGGACAGCCAGCACTGTTAACACAGAGGAAGCCTATCTCAAAAGAAAAAAAAAAAATCAAAACAAAAGAATGTAGAAGCAAAAGCACAACAAACTGAACAAGGTTTGAAGTATCTAGGGTACATAGGGTTTACAAGGCATCCTGCTGGTTAATTTAACTCAGTTAAAAGTGTGACTCACTGTAACGGGTTCAGCTCATCTTCACCTGTGGAAAACGTCTCTTTGAAATAATTCATCACTTTATCATTTAAATAAACAACAAATTTAAATGTGTAGACTAGGAGAGCAAACTGTTATCTGGGAAAGGAATGGTCAGTGGTATTTTACCACATCTTAAATATATAGAAACTCCTGATGTCTTATGGGTTGCTCCAGAGCCCCCAGGCTCCATCCAGGTCGTTGAGATCGCAGGTCTTTGTTTGGTTGGGGCCAGGGACTTAGGAATGCCAGAGTACTGGCCAGAAAAATGGTTCCCTGCACGTTACAGGAATCAAGCCTGATTACCTTTACACACGCACAACCGCCCCTTACAGTTTTGCTGCCTCCAGAAGGTGGACTGCCTGCCTCGGGATTTGGGGTTGGAGAGCGGCGAGCCGCAGCCGCCGCTGACAGTCACCGGCGTTCTCGCGGGGCTCTCCCATGCAGCCTCCCGGTTCGATGGCTGTACCCACCGGTGCGCCTCCCGACTTCGCCTTCTTCTCTGGAAAATCCACTCTTGCTTCCGCCCCAAGGTGGCCGTTGTCCCGTCAGGACAGCCGGGAAAGTGGCGAGGGCGGCGCCACTCGGCGCCCGGAAGGAGGCGGTCCAGCCGGCCGCACCTGTCGCTGCAGGGAAACCCTCCCGCCGCCCCCAGCCGGCTCGCCCACGTGCTCCGGCTTCAGCCTGGCTGCGGGGTTAAAGCCCCCCACCCCACGGGCGCGACGTCCTATCGCGGACCCACTCACCTGGCCGGAAGAACGCGCCTCCCTGCGCCTCCCTCCGCGGGCACCGAAACTGGGATCGGGATCCTAAGGCGTGGTCCAGCCACAGCGCTCCGCCCGCCCGGCCAGATCCCTCCTGCCGGCCTCACCCACGCAGGTTCCCTACCCAGCCCGCGCCAGCCCAGATCCTGCCAGTGTAAGGCGCTACCTGCCCCGTCCACCTTTAGAACATTTGTTCTACTTTCGCCTGCACCGAAGGAGACAATGCGTGGTAGGCAATGTTAAAAGATAAGAAAAACAAGATGAAAGCCAACATTTAATTTTTATATAAATTATGTAAATATTTTCCAGAAGTATCTAAAATATTCCACTGTACAACATACCAAACGGTATCTGAGAAGCTAGATGCAAACTGTAAATAAGGCACAAAGTTTATTTATACTCATAAATTGTTTTACAAATCAATTTACAATACCCCATAAAGTCTATATTCTGGATTACTCCTTCACATTTTCTGATATTTAAGCAGGACACTGCGAACCGTACTTGACACTGTGACTGCTCCTCCCTAAAGCTTTCACAAGACTAAATAAATACTAAAGACTTTGTACTTCTTCAGGATGACTGGAGTCAGTGGCTTGGAAGGAACGCTAGGACAACTGAGCAGTCAGCAAACTGCTTGCCATTCACCAGAAGTGTGTAATGCTGTTCAAGGACCAAGTTCTGTAGTCCTGAAGGGCTGGAAACAAGTCTCCAGTAGCACTCTGACGGACAGGTGTTTTCTACGTCCCATCACTGTCATAGTCCTCTATTATGATGTCCTCCTCCTCCTCTTCCTCCATGTCCACTCTGGAGGAGAAGGGCTGCGGCTGACTAGCAGGCAGGTCACTCCCGCTGTTCTGACTCAGGGGGAGAGACCAGGGCTCTGGGTCAGCAGTCTGCGAGGCTTCTCCCTGAGCGTCCTGTGCAAGCTGCCCTCCAGTACGCTGGAACTCATCCTCGCTGTCGGGCTCTATGAGCTCTCGCTCAGTCAGGGCTTCCATTTTCAACCTGTCAGATTCACAGGGCAGACGTCAGTAGTTACCAAACAGCAGATTCCTTTCAATTGCAACCTAAGAGGTCTTTCCATTTACACAAAATGCAAGGTGAATGAGAAACTGTGAATAAACCCTACTGCCTACAAGAGGGTTAATGTCTCCAGCAGAGTTCCTATGCAATAATGTTTATATATACATTAAAAATGAGCAGAAAAAAGAAATCTCAGGAAACATGAATAGGACTACATTTTACATTATTTAATTTATAATTTATAATTTAAAAAATAGAAACTAAAGCTGGGCATGGTGCTCACACCTTTAATCCAAGAACTCAGGAGGTAAAGGCAGGCACTGGATCTCTGAATTCCAGGTCAGCCAAAACCACATAAAGAAACCCTGTTTCAAAAAAAACAAAAACAAAAACAAAAAACAACAAACAAAAAAAAACCCCACTAAAACTTCAGTCAGGGATGGTGGTGCAGCCTGTAATACTAGCACTTGGGAGGCTACAAGAGACTGAGAAGTCCTGAGTCGAGCCTCAGCTACATAGTGAGATACTCCCCACCTCAAGACAACAAAGCTGTAATACCTTCTTTTTATATTACTTTTATTTCCTATAGTTATCTGCTAGAAATTGGAAAAAGATACTTTAAATGATTCACTTTTATGTTTCTAGGAAGTCAGATACAGTAGCCACAGCTACAGGCAGTTATAAGCTGCCCAGCGTGGGTGCTGGGAAACAAAATCTGGTCCTGGAGGAACAGTCTGTACTCTCAACCAGGGAACTAATCATGTAATCAGAATCAGGATCTGTCTTCAAAGCTGTGGCTATGTAGACCCCGGCTGGCTTGAGCTAAGAAAGTCCACCAAGCCCCTAGCTGCTGTGTATTTAATGGAGCACATTTACTGACTGCATGCAGACATATCCAGTGGACATTTCAGAAAGAATTCTTTAGGAATTAAGATCAGCTTACCTTCCAAAGTTTCGCTTCAAAGGAAGTCTTCCAATATCTTGGATAAAAGAAATCTGAGCTGAAAAAATATTTTAATAAAGTTTTAAATACCATCATTCAAAAATTACTTTTGCCAACTGGTGGCACATGTCTTTGATACCGGCACTTGGGAGGCAGAGACAGGCGGATCTCTGTGAATTTGAGGGCCAGCCCTGGTCTACAGAGCTAGTTCTAGGACGGTCTGGGCTATACAGAGAAACCTGTTTTGAAAAACTAAAAAAAAAAAAAAAAAAAATTTGGTTTAGCTATTCTATAAGGTATACATACACATATAAAAATGTCACATATAGGGGGCTGGAGAGATGGCTCAGTGGTTAAGAGCATTGCCTGCTCTTCCAAAGGTCCTGAGTTCAATTCCCAGCAACCACATGGTGGCTCACAACCATCTGTAATGAGGTCTGGTGCCCTCTTCTGGCCTTCAGGCATACATGCAGAAAGACTATTGTATATATAATAAATAAATAAAAATCTTAAAAAAATGTCACATATACCATAAATATATACAGTTTAAATTTGTCAATTAAAAATAATTTTTGGGGCCAGATTGTGGTGGTACATGCCTTTAATTCCAGCACTTGGGGATCTCCATGAGTTCAAGGCCAGGCTGATCTACAGAGTGAGTTCCAAGACAGCCAGGGTTACACAATGAAACCCTGTCTCGAATTAAAAAAAAAAAAAAAGAAAGAAAAAAGCGGTGGCTAGTAGCTGAGGAACAATACCCAAGGTTGTCTTCTGACTTCTATGTGCACATGCACACACCGACAGATACATAAGAAGTACATATGTGTATAATGATCACACAAGAAAATATATCTAGAAAAATGGTAGGCAATTTCATTATTCAAAGGGGGAGATATATCTGGAATATATTTCAGTGATACAAATTCATTTAGCTTGCACAAGGAAGGCCCTAAATTTGATTCCAAGTACTTGTAATCAAAGAAAATCAAGTCTGGCCTCCAGCCCTACAAAACAGTAACAATCACAACAAACAGAAATACAGCTATGATGGGGGCTGGAGAGATGGCTCAGTGGTTAAGAGCATTGCCTGCTCTTCCAAAGGTCCTGAGTTCAATTCCCGGCAACCACATGGTGGCTCACAACCATCTGTAAATGAGGTCTGGTGCCCTCTTCTGGCCTGCAGACATACACACAGACAGAATATTGTATGCATAATAAATAAATAAATATTAAAAAAAAAAGAAATACAGCTATGGAAAGGGAAAAGGTTAGAATAGACACTGTCGGGCTAGGTAGAAACTAGATGTTCTATTATGGACTTACGTTATACACACAAATTTGTCTAGCTTTGTTTTATAGACAAAGCTTAGAAATGACACTGGGTTTCCAGAGAGATGGCTCAGCTGTTAAGCATGTTTACAGCAGAAGACCCAAACTGGGTTCCCTACATCAGGCGACTCACAACCACCTGTAGCTCTAACATCCTTTCTGCCCTCTGACTGCATTTGCATCCATGTGCACATACCCACACACAGACATATACACATGATTAAAATATAGTAATAAAAAGAAAAGCACAGCTTAAAGCAGCATCAACTAGTCAATTGTGAACAATCTGAGATCAAAATAAATGATAGTGAGGAACTACAACTGAAGAAGATCCCAGAGTCTTTGTCGACAGATACCAAAAGTGAAAACCAGATGTCAGTCCTATAGACTACAGCATCGTGGGTGTAACAAGTTCTCTATAGGAAAGAAACACGTTACCTTTATTTCGCATTGGAATGGTCAGCAGAGCAAGATACGGCAAGAGCTGAGTCTGAAGACACAAAGCTGGTAGGCAGAAGTCAAAAAAGAGTGCCTTTGCTGCCAGGCAATTTTCTCGATACTGTATGGGAGAAAGACAATGGAAGGAAAATAAAATTTTAAGATGGTTATATGTGTGGCATGGTGATTACTTTAATCCCAACACTCAAGAGGCAGAGGCATGCAGAGTTCTGTGAATTTGAGGCTACCCTCATCTTCATAACAAGTTCCAGGCCAGTCAGAGCTACACAGTGAAATCCTGTTTCAAACAAATGCCAATTATAACTGTATATAAGTTCATTAATACTTTAGGTCTGGTTAATTTTGGTGTGTGATATTTTTATTAGTAAGTTTATCAATAATAAAGTTTAATAAAAATTTAACACCAAATCAAACAAAAGTGGTTATGAATTCATAAAGTTTATTATGCCACAAAGACTAAGTTTATGTTCCATAAAGATATTTTTTTTTTTCATGCAACCAGGTTGGTCTCCAAATAGGATTACACACACACACACACACACACACACACACAGAGTTGTTAAGAAAATAAGCTTAGCAAGGCAGCAGAGGATAGAAGGATCAGGAGTTGTTCAGGGACAACCAGTGATACGCAAGACTCTAACTAAAAACTGAACCAAAACCAAAACTTTCGCTTGGAGATCTAATGCATACATAATGAAGTTCACAGTCTATAGAGTCTCACTATGTAGTTAGCCCAGGTGGACTTGAATTCACAATCCTCTCACCTCAGCCAGCAGTGCTGAGATTATAGCTTAATTTTTATTTTTTTTATTTATTTTTTTTTTTTTTTACCTTTTTATGTATTAGGAACCACTGAGGTTTATGTAAGGGTCGAAAGCTTGATCCTCCTCCTTGGCAATGAGCGAATCCCCGGGATTTATTGGAATGCATCACACCTCTCGTGGCTACAGATGTACTATATTCCCTGAGTAGAGAGCGTGTCTAGCAGGTGAGACAAGATGTGAAACAACACATGAAATACTACTGTTGGTAGTACTGACACAGATTAAGACCCCCTATACTTAGTTGCTTTGCATGTTTCCCAATATCATCAAAGCCTTAAAAATATTGCTATAAAATTACTTAAGACAAATTCAACTGAAACAGAGGAGACAAATGCACTGAGTAGAACTTTGGTGGAGTTGGGAAAGGCTTTGGTAGGGTCAGGAGAAACATTTTGGGAGCAACTAGAAAATAATGTTAACAGCCAGAGGTGGTGGTGCACACCTTTAATCCTAGCATTTAGGAGGCAGAGGCAGTCATATCTCTGAGTTCAAGGCCAGCCTGGTCTACAGAGCGAGTTCCAAAACAGCTAGAGTTACACAGAGACACTCTGCTAAGGGGCGGGGGGCGGGGGGAGAGAAAGAAAAAAAGAAAATGATAGCATATTCATAAACTATTTTTGTCTTGTTGGTTTTTAAGACAAGGTCTCCTAAGTAAGCCTGGCTAGTCTTAACTTTGATACCTCCTGCCTTACCTTCCTGAGTACCAGAATTACAAGTGTGTACCAAGCTAAATTAATAGTAACTAAATTAACAGCAACTTTATTAAGTGTGATAATATTGTGGGTTTAATAAGAACCTACAACAAAGTGGATAGAGAGCACCAACTCCACAAAGCTGTCCTCTTATACCCTCCCCATGCTAATAAGAAAGGACCAGACGACTTTTTAATATGGAGGATCAAATCTGGGCTTCGTGCGCCTAAGCATGTGCTTTACCACTGAGTCACACTTACAGCTGATACACATTGTATAGTTATTTTAAAAACAAAAATCTGTATTAATTGTCAGTGACTGACTCCTTAAGGAGGGCACTTGCTGCTCCCCTTCCAGAAGACTTGAGTCTGGCTCCCAGCACCCAGACCCACGCAGTTCAGAGCTGTCTGTAACTCCAGCCTCAGAGTGCACATATACACATGAGGCACACATCTATACATAATTAAAAACAAGTCTTTTAAAAAATGGTCTGAGTATATGTTAATTTAAAATTAGAAAACAAGGCTGGAGAGATGCTCAGTGGTTAAGAGCATGTGTTGCTCTTGTTGAGGACCCAGGTTTGGATCCTAACACCCACATGGTGGTTCACAACCATCTATGACTCCAGTTCCAGGAGATTCAACGTCTTCTGACCTCCATGGACATCAAGCACCTACTTGGTGTACATATATATACAGGCTCATAGACATAATAAGTAATATAAATAAAATTAGAAAATATCAGAAAAAATAGTGCTATATATCATCAGAAAAATCAAATAACCTGAGATTTTATTATAAACACTGGCTTGAATAATTAGATCTAGCACAGTAGGTGAGTCACAACATACATCAAATAGAGATAAAACTCAACTTTTTCCTGAAGAAATACAAAACACACAAAAACTATGTAAGTCAAATGATCTTACATTCCAGTCACCACCGAGGACATCTGCAAAGCTCAGAAACTCGCTGGCTCTCACAAGATCATCCACTTCCACGAAGAAATCTATGTAGTTTTGGTGAAGGTATAAATTAAAAAAGTCTCCTGGCATATGTGACATTTCTACTATTTCCTATAAAAAGAGGCAAAAATATATAAATTTTGGTGCAAATGGACAGACGTTTAGGCACATAGATAACACATATTAAGCCAAGTCCCAAGTGTTACAAAAGTCCTTACCTCGGGCTGAACAAGTAAGGTGTCCCGTTCATGCTCTGAGAGGTGGGCAGGCAGGCGGGGGGAGTCTGACCCTGTTAAAGGTGCTCCTGTAAACAAACCTCGGGGTTACTAAAGCTAACGTCATCTTTCCAACCAGCGCTTTCATGACTTCATTTTCAATACTTTAGGTACATTCATTTTAAAACACTAAGGAAGTTGTTAAAAATTAAAAACCAAAACATCAAAACAAACGAGTTTAACTACTTTACCATCATTAACAAGGGCAAAATTCAAAATTGTGATGTTTAAATTATGGATTTGTTTTGTTTTTTGTTTTTCCAGACAGGGTTTTTCTGTGTAGTCCTGGCTGTCCTGGAACTAGTTCTGTAGACCAGGCTGGCCTCGAACTCACAGAGATCCACCTGCCTCCGCCTCCCAAGTGCTGGGATTAAAGGTGTGTGCCATCACAGTCCAGCTGGTATGGTTCTTCTGAACTTAAAAACTGGCATGTCTCAAAGTACTTCCCATTTCATCTTTCAGCTCCGGGTTGTTTTCTCCCTTTGCCGTCTCTCGGGACGGAAGGCTAAAGTGCTGTATTTGCTGTGTAGGAAGAGGCTATTCTACCTTCAGGAACAGGAAAGCTACGCCCCAATGCAGAGATTAGACATGAACACTGGGAATGAAGAAATGGTGGAAGAAAGGAATTAGGTGAGAATGGGCACTGAGGCTGGAAGGAAAGAAGGTAAAGAAGCAGATGAGTATTTTCACCAGACTTTCCTTACATGGCATTTCCACTTTGGAATCAGTCTCTCCCTTCAGAATCCTATTGGTATTTAGTATATAGAGAACAGAAGTCTGGGATTTTCCTGAAAAGAGGGAAAGTTTGAAAGGATAGGTGAGGAAAGGCTAAATGGAATAAATAATACAGAAGAGCAATGGACACCTGCGGTTATGAGAACAGCAAGTTAATGAAGAGAAGCCAAAGAAACCTGAAGCTACCTAGCCCCTGGTCCAGGACCCAGTATTTGGAGCTAAGTATTACAACTGCTTTGGGCTACCAACTTTTACCACTAAAGGTCTAGAGCACTGGCTCCCAACCTTCTTATACTGTAACCCTTCAATATAGTTCTCATGTTGTGGTGACCCCAACTATAAAATTATTTCATTGTTACTTCATATCTGTACTTTTACTAGTTATGAATCATAATGTAAGCATCTGTGTTTTGCGATGGTCTTAGGTGACCTTATGAAAGGGTCACATCTCACAGATTGAGAACTGCTGCTCTGGATGGACTGCTGTCCTCAGGAACCTGAACTTACAGAAATTACTGTGACTTACAGCTGTGGAAAATGCTCCACAGGTGAAAACATTTTCCTGTTGCATGTTAGCACTGGCTCTGCAGTATCTGGCAGGGTCCCTAGCTCCTTCAGTAACAAAACAAAATACAAGGCATTTCAAAACACATAGTATCTTATTTCTGAAGTGAGAGTACCACATATAATGAAAACAAAATGCAGAAATATTTCTTACTTTTAGAATACAGAATTTTCCCCAAAGCTCTGAAGAGAAAGAGAGAAACATCTTTTCCACCAATAGCTTGGATCTCTTGATTTTCCAAAGCACTATTATATTTCTTTCTTTGCTTTGATTTTGATACGGCAGCATCTGATTTCAGTGACGTTCTTTTTTTCTTTGACCATAAAGTGTTCTCTCCTAAATAATACACATCCAAATGATATTTTAAAAAATCAAAATATGAACACTAAGACTATTTCAGATACTTATACTCAATATTCTAACCAAAACTTTTTCTAACAAGCAGTAACTTAATTTGACCTTAGTGAAGAATCCTATTTGTTGCTAACTATAAAAATGGAATAAATGTCATTTAAATTGTCTTAGGAGCTGGAGACATTGCTCAGCAGTTAAAAGAGTACTTGTTGCTCTTCCATAGAATCCAGGTTTGATTCCTGGCACCCACATGGCAGCTCATAACCATCTATAACTCAAGATCCAGGAAATATGATGCCCTCTTTTGGTCTCTATGGGTGCCAGGTACACAGACAATCATGCAGGTAAAACACCCATACACATAAATTCTTTTTTTTTAAGATTTATTTATTTATTATGTATATAACATTCCTTCCCTGTATGCTTGCATGCCAGAAGAGGGCACCAGATCTCATTATAGATGGTTGTGAGCCACCATGTGCTAGGAATTGAACTCAGGACCTCTGGAAGAGCAGTCAGTGCTCTTAACCTCTGAGCCATCTCTCCAGCCCCTACACATAAATTCTTAATTTTTTTTTGTTGGTTTTTTGAGAGGGTTTCTTGTAGCTTTAGAGCCTGTCCTGGAACTCACTATGTAGACCAGGCCTTGAACAGAGACCTGCCTCTGCCTCCTTAGTGCTGGGATTAAAGGTGTGCACCACCACCACCACGTGGTTTAAAAAAAAATATCAAAAAATAAAATAAATTATCTTATAATCCCAACCCCATAAAAATAGTATCTCATGGCATCACAAATTTCCAGAAACTTAATAACACAGTACTATAACCATATCATCTCATTTTTCACAGTGTTTTATGTAAGGTACTGTTTATGATGGATGCTACACAGTAATTTTACCCTCATAGAAATTCTATGGCAGCAGCAGATAGTTATTGTAAGTAAAGGGTCAGTGAGGTATGCTAAATAAGCCTGAGAGCTTGAGTTTGATTCCAGGCACCCACATGGAACGTGAATTGACCTTCAAATCATCCACTAATGTCCATTCACACACCATGACATGATGTACCAACATACATACTTACACATACCCAAATAAATCTACGTAATAAAAAAATGAATTTTAGGGCTGGAGGGATGGCTCAGAGGTTTAGAGCACTGGCTGCTCTTCCAGGGGTCCTGAGTTCAATTCCCAGCAACCACATGGTGCCTCACAACCATCTGTAATGAGATCTGGTGCCCTCTTCAGACCTGCAGGTATACAACACTGCATACATAATAAATAAATCTTTAAAAAAATGAATTTTATAATTGCTCCCATAAATCTTGGTGAACATTATTTTCCTCTTCTCTTAAACTTTCGGAGTTAAGAACAGTAATGTGTTAATGACCCAGGATCTCAAACTGTCCCACATTATATTTCTAACACCTAATTCCTGTACTGAATCTAAGGAATTTATACTCCCACAGGAACAGGCTGCATACAGACTAGTTTTAGTTGTGCTAGGGTACCATTTTTCTATGGTTATTAAGCATACAAGCAGAGAACAGTTGTGAATATGTTGAATAATAACAGTTGCTACAATTGTGAATAAGAAAACCAGGATTTTAGATGGATTTTGAGAGATCAACAGATAGTTTCTATTTCGAGGTCAATTCTTTAATGCCATGTGAACAGCTTGTTAAATGCTTACGGTAAGTACTATGCAGTCTTTTATAATTACTAGAATAAAAACATAACTCATCATTATTAGTGGAGCTATGGTTTACTACGTCATGTTTATCAATCCTTTTTATGTCTAATGGAGGAAATAAATTTATTAAATATAGAAATTTTTATGAAAAAGTTCAAAAGTAAATGTAATGAAGTACAATACTTTAAAACCTATGAATAGGGCTATAGAGATGGCTCAGGGGTTAAGAACACTAGCTGCTCTTCCAGAGGTCATGAGTTCAATTTCCAGCAACTACATGGTGGCTCACAACTATCTGTAATGAGATCTGGTACCCTCTTCTGGTGTGTGGGTAGAACACTCTATACATAATAAATCTTTAAAACAAAACAAAAACACAAAAAAGAAAACCTATGCATCATGTATAGAGGTCCTCATATATATCAAGCACCATGATAATCAAATATTATTTCATTTAACCTTAACACAACCCCTAAGTAAAAAGCAAGAAGATGAAAGCAAAAAGATGTAATCATTCATACTGCCCAGCCAAGACTTTCCTGAGCCACATTACAAATAATTAAGATGGGCTGGAGAGATGGCTCAGTGGTTAAGAAAACTGGCTGCTCTCCCAGAAGACCCAGCACCCATGTGGCAGTCACAACTACTGTCTTTAAGTCTGATTCCAGGGCATCCGCAGCATCTTCACATAGGCAAAACACCACACCAAAAATAAATAAATAAATAAGAAAACTACAGTACCAAGCCTGTATGTAAATTAATCATGTTTTGTCTTGAAGCAGTTTTTAAACAAGTATTTGTATGTGTGCCTGTGTGTGTGATGGGCACATGCATATGCCACAGTAAGCATGCGGGGGATCTGCACTCCACAGGGCCTATACTCAAGTGAATATATCCACACAGAGACATATACACATAATTAGGAAAAAAACCATTAAATCTAAAAATACCTATGCTGTAGGATTTGCCTAGCTAAGTGTTACAAAGAAAGAACCAACTTGGAAAGTTGTCCTGGTCTACACCACACACACGTGCACTCACGCACCAGAGATGATTGGCTTCAAAGGATGGACAGCAGAATTCTTTTCTTTTTTGTCACAGGGTCTCTCTACATAACCCTGTCTGTCCTGGAGCTCACTCTGTAGCCCAGGCTGGCCTCAGACTCAGGGATCTGCCTGCCTCTGCCTCCCACGTGCTGGGGTTGAAGGCATGCGCTACTAGAAGATCTTGTCAGTAGTCAGTATAATGTAAAATTTAAAAGTTATGACTTATTCTACTTCTAGAATATTTCATAAAAATTTTAGAGAGTTCTGCCGGTAGGCAACTAAATTACAGATAAGAAGGGACCACTGCATTTCTAGTCTGGGCTGAGAATAGAAAGCTCAGTAGAATACCTGTCCACCATAGGGAAGTCCCTGGGACTGATCCCTAGGCACTACATAGAGGTTTAATCTGATTTATTTCATTGACTGTTTAAGAGAAAGTAACCTATCATTGCTCTATGAATGTGTCTTCTAGTTAGTTACCTTTTGAAGAAGAAAACTGCAGGCTATTTATCGCACTTCTGATATCACCAGAACACCCTTGACAGAGCAACTCCAGGGACGTTTTATCAGGAACAACAACTCTCCCTCCATTCTAAAATGAAGAGATACAATTTAAACTGTTTTGCCCAAACATAAATACATACATAAAAGCTAAAGCCCATTTTGAGAACTTACATACAAATTAGATTTTTTTCAAATTTGAATGTCTAAAAACTTGCACAGCCCAGGTATGGTAGAACATGGCTATAGTCCCAGCATGTGGGAACTGAGGCAAAAGAATCCTAAATTCTAACCCATATGGATTACCTCGGGAGAGTCTTTCATAGTCTATCGGACATCTGATCTTACAAAACTATTATCATAGAAAAATAGAACTATACTACAACCCTTAAATTTACACATTTATTCTCTTTATTAACCAAAGGTTGTTTCAAAAATTATTTTTTTCAAATGTTATTTTATGTGAGATTTTTTTTTCTGTATGTATGCATGTATAGTATGTGCCCAGTGTCCTCAGCAGTCAGAAAACCACATCTGCTCCCCAGAATGGAGTGACAGTTGTGAACTTCCATGTAGCTGATGGGAACTGAACCCAGGTCCTCTGAAAAAGCAGCCAGTGCTCTTAAGCACTGAGACATCTTTCCAGCCCTCAGAAATTCTTTATGAAAGTTGTTTGTCTTCCCAAAGCAAACTCTGTCACAGAAATGTAGTGAGTATCTTTCCATACTTTCTGTGTGCTTGAATCTATAAATATATTCAAGATCTCTAAGTGTAGGCAAACATGCAGAGTTAATGGTTTTTGTTTTGCCTTTTTGAGACAGGGTTTCACTGTCAGTACTGGCTGTCCTGCAATTCACTTTATAGACCAGGCTGGCCTCAAACTCATGAAATCCTCCTGCCTCTACCTTCCTAGTGCTGGGATAAAAGGCAATATGCCACCACTGCTTGGCAGAATTAATATTTTTAACCTAGGCAGACTTACAGTATTTGTTTTCAATTAAGTTTAATTTCTTACCTAACACCACTGAGGTGATTTTTAAGTTAGTAGCTTTAAATCTATTTCATTATTAAAATGTTATTTATTCAAGGGCTGGAAAGATGGGTCAGTGGGTAAGGGACTTGCTGCCAAGCCTGATGACCTAAATTCCACCCCAGAACCCACATGATAGAAGAGTCGACTCCTGCAAGTTGTCCTGATCTCCACATGTGCCCGGGGAACACTTTCCCTCTCCATAAACAAATTCACATGAACACAAAAGAAATAAAAGTGTAGCAACATTTTAAATAATGTTCTTAATACCCTCTGACAAAGCAAGTATTTTCCCCAATAAGGAACAATTATATTAATGTCATGACCCTGTATACAACTTTTGGCATTTGGGGGATTGAAACCAGAGCCTTTCACAAGCTAGGCAAAGACTATATACACCATGAAGCTAGTCTCCAACTGTTTCCAACTTTTCACATGCATGCACACAGAAAGAGACAGAGAATGCTAAGATACGTATTTCTATAGCAGTAGTGTCCTCTGAAGTGTCATCCTTCAACTATTTCTCCATCTGTGTTTTCCATAGCTACAATTTAGTTTTTAATTAGACTTACCTTACTAGCTTCTATAGTCATGATTCTATTAAGAAATTTCATCATAATTGTTGGTGCCACTGGGTTGAAACTGTAAAAAGAAAAAATATGGTGCTTAAATTATTAATTTAAAAATAGTTTAAACTGGGCAATGGTGGCACACACCTTTAATCCCAGCATTCAGGAGGCAGAGGCAGGTGGATCTCTGAGTTCTAGGACAGCCTGGTCTACAGAGTGAGTTTCAAGATAGTCACGACTATATAGGGAAACCCTGTCTCGAAAAAACAAGACAAAAACAACACAAAGCATAAGAACAATTTCTTACCTAATGTTTGAAATAGAACACTCCTCTTGAATCTTTTTGGGAAAGAGTAACCGCTGATTGTTATCTCCACTGACGCTGTCAGAGATTATGAACACAAGAGGACACCGGCCAATCTGCACATATTTCCTAAAATAACAAGATGATGCTGAAACTCAAGCAATTTAGCTGTTTGTGGCAGACAAACGTTCTATCACTGCATTTCAACCCCACCTCTAATGTAGAGTTTGGAACACTGGTTTCCAATGACACTCACCTTAGAATGTCATGTAAAGCGTGAGAATCCCGATAAAACTGGTTAGGTAAATCCTGTTGAACATAAGGGACAAGTATTAGCTCAGGGATATTCCATTGCATATTTATTTTTAAACTTTTATTTGTCAAGAAAAAACATTACTTATCCAAAGTATTTTGATCACAGTTTAGATATTAAAGGTCATTTATTGTCACCGAGGAAATTAACTTTCGATAGATTTACTTTACTTTTCTATACCGATGGCGTCGCAGTTGAAAACTATGCTACTACTGTAACCTACACTGTTCTGCTGATGATACTGAAACAACCTTCAGGCCTCTGCTATCACAAAGCCACTACTAATGTATCTCACAACGGTTTACACCAGAGCTCTAGCAGCATTTAAAAGCTGTCCTTACTTCAACCAGAATTATCTTCTTATCAGTTGTCAGATCATCTCCGAGCATCTGCAGTTTGCTATACTTGGTGGCTCTCAACAGAAAGTCATTGAAGACTGCTGTCTGAGATTGGTATGGAACTATGTAGACTTTTGAATCTGAAAAGAAATACATTTATTACTTTATTTTCAAATTACATACATTAATATTATACAAATATTGTACACATAAAATTCATTTAAATGATACAACTTACAGTACTGAAGATTATCTTTCAATTATTTGAAATGGTTTAAATTTAAAATAAGATATCATTTTAAAAGACTAGTATGACGGCCAAGAATAATTTTTCTATTCCAATGAAAGTATCACAAGATTAACTGACTTAAAAAACAGCTGTTGGGCTGGAAAGAAGCTCGGCAGTTAAAAGAGCAGCCAGAGCTCTTACAGCTGAGCCATCTCTCCAGCCCAAGAGAACATTTCTCTCCCAGAACCATCATGGAAGAGGGAAGGAAGGAAAGGAGTTGGAATGCTATCTTCAGATCGTGGTTATCACTACTGTATCTTTGTTTTGTTTTGTTTTATGAGAGGGTCTCTCAACGTACACAGCTCTAGCTGTCCTGGAATTCACTATGTAGATGAGTTTGTCTAGAAATCAAAGAGATACTTCTGCTTCTACCTCCCAATTGCTGGGATTAAAGATATGTGCAGCTGGGCAGTGGTGGCGCATGCCTTTAATCCCAGCACTTGGGAAGCAGAAGCGTGTGAATCTTTGTGAGTTCAAGGCCAGCCTGGTCTACAAGAGCTAGTTCCAGGACAGGCACCAAAGCTACAGAGAAACCGTCTCAAAATACAAAAAAAAAAAAAAAAAAAAAAAAAAAAAAAAAAAAAAAGGATGTGTCACCACTGCCCAGCAATTTTTTTTAAGGGGAGTGACAGGGTCTCACTGTGCAACCCTAGATGGCCTGAACTATCTAGACTAGGCTGGTCTGGAACTCACAGAGATCTGTCTCCTAAGTGCTGGGGTGTAAGCTATTTTATTGAGAGGCAAGTTCCTTTAGTATGTTCTAAGACTTGATTGACACTGAAACAGAAGATCTTACAGTGTGGAACTCCATAAATAATGAAAATCTGAGATCCTGTTAATCTAGTGTGGTGCCACATGCCTATAATCCTAGCGTGTGGGAGGCGGAAGCAGGAGGATCACAAGTTTAGGGCAAGCCGAGGTACATAAAATACTGCATAAACCGAGCAGGCTCAGAACCTACAGTGGAAGGAGAGAACTGACTCCCCAAAGGAGAGCATTGACTTCCACGTGAAAGCCATGGCATGGGCACGTTTGTGCATACACACATGTACATGTACATACACATTACATACACAAACATACAGTCAATAAATAAATGCAAAAAAATTTAAAAACAAAAACCCCACAAAAATCAGCTTGTTATCTTAAAAGAGTGTAAATTTAATTTTCTAAGAACCCCGCTCTACTCTCTATCGGAGCCTTTCTCAGTTTCTCCTCAAACTGACAAGTACGGGAGAAACATGCACTCTTACTACTTGACCTGGAAGTTTCGTTACATAAAGCTTTCTTTGTAACTCCAGCACCTTTGCAGCAAAACTTACCTAAATTAAGTAACTCCTTGTAATCATCTTTTTGGAAGTCTGGTAAAACAGGATTAACCCATTCTTGCACTTGGATTCCATGCTCCTTTGATAGTATTTTTAGAGTAGTTGTCTTCCCACATCCTGGAGGACCTGTTATTAATAAAATAGACCCACCCTAAAACCAAATACAAACACTAATTAAAACCACAATGACTAGAATGCGACACAATTTTAAAATTTTTTCTTGGGCTGGAGAGATGGCTCAGCGGTTAAGAGCACTGGCTGCTGTTCCAGAGGGTTCTATTCCCAGCTCACAACTGTCTATTATTCTGTTCCAGGGGATCAAGCACCCTCACACAGACATACACACAGGCAAAACACCAATTCACATAAAATAAAAATAAATAATTGAAAAAAATAAATAAATTTTTCTTAGTAGTTATTATTCCTACAAAGATCTATTAAATACGTAATATAAACAAATTTTAAAACTAAGTTACAGATGAAACAATTGTTTTCTTCTGAAAATTCCTCAAGTCCTATATTGTATATTTTCAAAAACAATTTAGTAACTAAATTAAAGCAATTAAATTTTTGCTACAAAGGACACAGGATTCTTAAGAGGTTATTTGAATTCATAAAATTGCAGGGGCTGGAGAGTGTTCAATCAGGAAAATGGTTGCTACACAGCATGAGGACCTGAGTTAGACCCCTGGCACCTATAGGCTGGGGCTGAGTGTGAAGCTCATTAGAACACCTATTTAGTCTGTACAATACCCTGGTTTAATTCCCCTCCTCATACATAAATCTAAAACACAAGCAGAATGAAATGACAGTCTGACAAAAAGCTTACGGAAATTCTGACTAGAGGCTTATAGAAATCTACTCTTGTATTTCATTATTATTACTATTACTTTTACTATTAGATTATGCAGTGTTCTGCATGTATACCTGCAGGCCAGAAGAGGGCACCATATCTCATTATAGATGGTTGTGAGTCACCATATAGTTGTTGGGAATTGAACTCTGGAAGTGCTCTTCATTGTTCTTAAACGCTGAGCCATTTCTCCAGGCCCCTACTCCTTTATTTCAATAGGACAATAGTTTGATATTTTCTAACTTAGCAACTTTACAAAGCACAACCACCGTATTGAGTTGTTGTTGTTCTTTTTTTTTTTTTTTGCTTTTGGAGACAGGGTTTCTCTGTGAAACAGCCCTGGCTGTCCTGGAACTTGCTTTGTAGACCAGACTGGCCACAAACTCACAGAGCTCCACCTGCCTCTGCCTCTTGAGTGCTGGGACTAAAGGCGTGTGCCACTACTGCCTGGCTCCTATTACAAACAGATCAATTAAAATAAGAAGGTAGCTCATGTGTGGGAGATACATGTGTGTTTTTTTTTTTTTTCATGAAATATAGTCGGTGCCTAGATTCTAAAATACTAAGCAGAGCCACATTCTAAAATTCTGTTCCCAGTAAGAGAGTTAGAAGGTAGGTTCTCAGCAGAATCTCAAGTCAGAACAGCAACTACTCCATTGATTTAGTGGTACACAGCTTTAACATGTTTTCTTTGGAGGGGGTGGAGGGTTGAGACAGGGTCTCACTATGTAGTCCTGGCTGGCCTCAAACTCAGAAAGGTCTGGAATTAAAGACCTGTGCCATCATGCCTGGCTGCTTTCCCATATTTTGAATGAAAGATACCATGAAAAACTAAAATGTAGCCAGATGGTGATGGCACCCACCTTTAATTCTGGCACTCGTGAGGCAGAGGGAGGATCTCTGAGTTTCAGGCCAGCCTTCTCTACAGAGTGAGTTCCAGGACAGCTAAGGCTACACAGAAAAACCTTGTCTCACGCCCCCTATAATAATAATATTAATAATAATAAGTAATTTGGGAATGCTTACAACAAGACTTTCTCTCCAAAATTATTTTTCTTTCTATGCATATATGTTTATGTGTCACATGTATGTGTGCCCACAAAGGCCAGAAGAGGGCACTGGATCCCCTGGGGCTGGAGTTACAGGCAGTTTGTGAACTGCTTGATTTGAGTGCTGGGAACCAAACCTGGGTACTCTGAAAGAGTAGCACATGCAATCAACCACTAAGCAGTACTTCTACAGGACCATGGTAATTTAAGTTTGACTAAAATTAATCTAGAAATTACCAAGTTACTCTGTGAGTTCGAAGCCAGTCTGATCTATAGATGAGTTCCAGGACAGCCAAGGCTACACAGAGAAACTCTTGTCTCGAAAACCAAACAACAACAGCAACAACAACAACAACAACAACAAAAACCAAAACAAAACGATTTTTAAAAAACCACTGCTACAAGAGGTATATCACAGCCAGGTGTGGTAGCTCATACCTGGAGGCTGAGTTGGGAGGACTGCTAAGTGTTTAGGCCAGTTTGAACTATGTAGGGAGCCCCAGATAAGCATGGGCTACAAGGTGAGATCATGTCTCAAACTTTAGAAAAGGTGGGGGCCCTCTAGGATAAAGCCCATGTACATACAGCACCACACACAAAAATGAGGAGAATCCGTTCCTTTCAAAACAACTAAAACATCAACTTTTTCACTCTGAAATCGAAAATTAAAAGGAAGCCCTAATTTAAGCAATAGATTGACTGTTAAAGACAAGTCAATGTAAGTTCATCAATATTAATACTAACAAATGCTCCACTTGGTAGAGAATGTTAATAAGGCGTAGGGTACAGAGAAATCTCTAAGGTTTCCTATGAGCTTACAATGGGCTGGAGAGATGTCTCAGTGGTTAAGAGCACTGAATTCTCTTCAAGAAGACCTGGGCTCTACTTCCTGTAACCACATGGTACGGGTCACAATCATCTATAACTCTAGTTCAAGGGGACTGATGCCCTCTTATGGCCTCTGTGGCTATCAGGCAAAACACTTATACATGTAAAATAAAAATAAATCTTTGTAAAAAATTAAAGGATAAAATTCTAAATTTAACCTGATTTTCAGAGTTAGAACTGTCTTTTATAGAAAGGTATCTGCTAATTATAGAAATAACTGAATATTTTGAAAATAAACATCTCACAGCCTTCCTTATTTAGTAGTTCAGGAAAGGACTCTAAGGCATGTAGGATAAAGTTCACCAGGGAACTGTGCTACCGAAGTACCTCCCCAAAGATTAGTGGCTGCTGAAAGAGGAAAGTACTCTATAATGAACGTGTTAGACTATTTCTTCCCTACTCTAGTGACCAAACTAAATATCAAACAGAACAGGAGAGCTTGGTGCTATGCTCATGTCTATGGTATCAGCACTCGGGAATCTGAGGTAGAGATTCATGAGCCCAGGAATTCAGACCTAGCCTGGGGAATGTAGTGAAATCCTGTTGTGGGATATCTGTTTACATTGAGGGAAGATGTGTTGCTGTGATCGGTTTAAAAAGAAGCTGAACAGCCAATAGCTAGGTGGCAGAGGATAGGCAGGACTCCAGGCGGAGAGGAACTCAGGGGAACTGGGCACATGAGAGATGCAGAGGGAGTCGGCCACACAGAATGGAAGACAAGTAAAGAGCCACACTGCACAATGTAGTAGAGACGGTTAATTTCAGTTATAAGATAGCGGGACGAGTCTAAACAAAGGTCAAGCTTTCATAATTAATAATAAGTCTCCATGTCATTATTTGGGGGCTGGCAGTTCAAAGAAAGTCTGACAAAAAAGCCCAACTACAAAAGCCCAACTCCTGTAATAACAAAGGTCTGTGGTAGAGTACCTGTCTGGTTGATTAAGACCATGATTGATCCTACCATGGCAAAGAAGCAAGCAGACTCATCCACTTCCTGGTACATCATAATATAAAAAATACATGACAGACACCTCATACTGAAATGTTCTATCTGAATCTAATTAATCCTATAAACCCAGGTACTCAGGAGGCTGAAGTGGGAATATTTAAGCCCAGGAGTTTAATTATGAGCTAGGCAATACAGTGAGACCACGTATCAAAGGGGACAAAACAAAGATTTGGAAAATACAGACGTGGGAAAAAAGTTAACCAGAGTCAGAGGAAACAAGTCAGTATCCACAAATACAGAGATGAGGCTTTTATTGTCAACACGCCTGATCTCTTCAATTAAGTCAATGTCTTATAGAAAAACTAAAAGATTGAGAAGGAGAAACAAAGACCTAAGAGACACAGCAATCAAATGCAATGCCTGGTTCTTGTTTCGGGTTTAGCTCAAACAGACCAGCTGCAGAAGGCATTTTGAGACGACAGAATAGGTACATTGGGCACTGTAGTGAATTTTTAAAAAGCAGAATATGATATATATAATAAATTAGGAGTAAAAGTCTAAAGTGATGCCCAGAGCACTCAAAGTAAAAACACAAAAGGTTAAGGTGAGGTATTAGGTACTATCTCAAAGTCTGCCTGAAATGTCAGGGTTCTGTCGGCGTTTTTGTTGTTGTTGCTTTCCTGAGACAGGTTTCTCTGTGCAGCCTGGCTGTCTTGGGTCACAGATCCTACTGCCGCTCTGCCTCCTGAGTGCTGGGATGAAAGGGGGTGCGCCCCACGGCTCTGCCTCCTGTTGTTTCACTACGTAGTAGGGCTGACCGAGAAGTTGCCGTGGAGGACAGCCTGACCTTGAACTCCAGAGATTCTCCTGAGTCTGACTCCTGAGTTCCGGGATTAAAGGTGTATACTAACAAACTTGGCTGAAATGTGGAGTACATTGTGAAGATACGAGCTCAAACTTTCAGAAGACAGGCTGGCTTCCACACCCAAGGTCCGGTACCATCAGTGCAGCTTGGAATTTGTCTACGCAGCAGCCATGCCGCAGTACACCATTGTCTACTTCCTAGTTTGAGGGCGCTGTGAGGCCATGCGCATACTACTGGCCAACCAGGACCACAGCTGGAAGGAGGAGGTGGTGTCCATAGATACTTGGATGAAAGGCTTGTTCAAGTCCTCCTGTCTGTATGGGCAGCTCCCCAAGTTTCAGGATGGAGACCTTACCCTGTACCAATCTAATGCCATCTTGAGGCACCTGGGCCGTTCCCTTAGGCTTTATGGGAAAGATCAGAGGGAGGCTGCCCTGGTGGATATGGTGAATGACGGGGTGTCTATGCTCAGTGTCTATGTGGCAAGCCTCAGTGCCCGGCCTAAGATCAAGGCCTTCCTGTCCTCCCCGACCATGTGAACCGACCCTCAATGGCAACAGCAAGCAGTAATGTATGGGAGAGACCAGAGCTGCCTGTCCTCCTTTCCCCAGCACTAATAAAGTTTGTAAGACAGAAAAAAAAAAAACTTTCAGAAGACAAAGAGGAAGAGACAATAATGTACCTTTTATGGAAGGGCTAAGAATAATTGTAGAATAAGGAAGCGAAACAAAACATCAGGTTAACATTATTGAGGATAAACAGGTTTAGTTATAGTTAGGTTTTTTTTAAAAAACCATTACTATGTAAATTGCCTGCTGGTTTTACTGTGAAATAATGAGATGTGCTAAAAACACAATCACCTCAACTGACTCACTTTATGAATTCAGGTTGTCTAAGTTGTCTAAGGACCTTCACACACTGAACCATCTCCCGGCCCCTCAAACAGGCTTTCAGAGGTTGGAAATAACAAATCAGGAAGCTTCTGTTGAAGGTTAATATGAAGACATATAAACAGAGTGATCATAAAAAATTAGCTTCCTGTCAGGCATGACGACTCATGCCTATAACCCCAGAACTTGGATAAACTCAGAGAAGCCTGAGCACACCTGTAATCCCAGCTTCCAGGGACAGAGGCAGGCAGACTTCCGTTAATCTGAGGCCAATCTGGCCAGCCAGGACTATATAGTGAGACACTGTCTCAATACAGAGGAAGAAAAACAGGTTAACATCTTGTAAGTCAGAAAACATATGATGCTAAATATTTTAAATGCATTTCTTACTTAATTACCTGTTTTGGCTTCATTTTTAAGACTTCAGCTTTTAACCAGGCTTCAACCTCTTCAATTTTCTTTTTATGCACAGCAAGTTCATGCTAAGATAAAAATTTGAGGTTAAAAAAGTTTTAAAACATTTTAAGCCTACCAGCACCTTTTAATATGAACACTTTAGTGAACAAAAAGTGCAAAACAGGAGCTGAAGAGATATCTCATCAGTTAGAAGCACTGGCTGCTCTTCCAGAGGACATGGTTGATTCCCAGCAATTACATGGTGAGTCACAGCCATCTTTAACTCCAGTTTCAGGGGATCCAATACTCTCTACCTCTCTAGGCACAAGGCACACAAGTGATGCACATACATACATGGAGGCAAAACACTCACACATAAAATAAAAAAATGAATTCATTAAACAGTAATTGAAAACCAGTAAGGTGCTGCTATACAACAGGGCCTCTTGATTATACTTAAATTTTTATATATTCTTTACATTTATTTGTTTTGGGGAGGTTGCCAACAACTTGCAGGAGTCTGTCCACTCCTTCCAGCATGTGTCTGTCTGTACCCTTCTCAGCCTTATCAGATCATTCTTTTCTATTACTCATTTTATATGTATGGGTGTTTTGCCCACATATGTATATCAATGCACTATGTCTGGTATCCTCAGAGGACATCAAATCCCCTGGAACTGAAGTTCCAGATGGTTGTGGAGACCTGGAATGATATCTGGGTCCTCTGGAGGAACAGTCAGTGTTTTAAATTGCTGAGGCATCTCTTCAGACCCTCAATTTTTAGGTTTTTATGGAAAAAACCCTATCCTCATGCTGATATACTGTATGGCAATTTTTTGTATATCTTATCATGGAACTATTTAAAAATCCAGCTTTATATTCCTGGGAGTGGGGAATGATGGAGGAGGGTCATCTGTCTATGTGTTACTTTCATTGGTTAATAAAGAAACTGCCTTGGCCCTTTAATAGGACAGAAAATTAGGTAGGTGGAGCAGACGGAACAGAATTGTGGGAGAAAGAAAGCAGTCAGGCAGACGCCTCAGGCAGTCGCCGTGCCTCTCCTCTCCGAGATGGACGCAGGTTAAGATCTCTCCTGGTAAGACACCACCTCGTCGTGCTACACACATTAATAAATATGGGTTAAAGCAAGAGGTAAAGGTTAGCCAATAAGAGGCTAGAGCTAATGGGCCAAGCAGTGTTTAAATGAATACAGTTTCCGTGTAATTATTTTGGGTAAAGCTAGCTGGGTGGCAGGAAGCGGCCCGCAGATCCTACTACAGGGGAAGAAGGGTACATCTGTAAATTCTAGTCTGGGCCAAAGACAGAGAAAAGATGGTAAAACTACAGAACAACTTGGTCATATCATAGGCTTTTAACATGCACACACACGCGCGCGCGTGTGTGTTTCTTCTACTTCATTTTACTAATTTCTTTTCTTTCTTTTTTGTGACTGGGTCCCTCTTTATATCCCTGGCTTTCCTAGAACTTGCTTGCATTGAAATCACAAGGTCTGCTAGCCACCTGGGTAACAGGATTAAGGTGTGAGGAACAATAACAAGCTAAAAAGATTCTTATGAATAAAACATCTGAAAACATCCATGTTCATCCAACCTAAAATGACATAAGCATGTTTGTATGATATCCAATGCATACCTGAGTTTCTGGTTTATATTTATCCACCCACGGCTCAATATCAGACAGATACTCTTTTGAAGTTTCTACAGCATAGGTCTGTTCTAAAGAAAACAGCTTTCCTCTTTTCCTAGTCGGCAAGCTGTTACTGTCTAATGTGGAGGGCGATTTTTTCCTTCTGTGACTTGAATTATTCAACCCTAAAGAGGAAGCAGTGATGGCAGTGGTGGCAGCAGTCGCTGAGAAACCATCAAATGCTGGGTCTACCCAGTCTGTGACCTGCAAACAAACAAAACTGAAATTACCACAAGTTTTTACCCATCCCCTATGTAACTGAGCTACTTCAGAAATATGACTATAACCCTTAAAAGTCCTACAATTTATATATACTATGAGCATCTTTTTGAAACGGGGTCATGCTCAGGCTGACCCAGAACATACTATGTAGCCAAGGATAGCCTTGAGTCAGAGCTGCTCCTGTCTCAGCCTCCCAAGTACACTCAGTTCTTCCTCAACTTTTCCTTTCCTTTTTTTCCTATCAGACAGGGTTTCTCTGTGTAACCCTGGCAATCCTGACTCCGTCTTTTGACCAGGCTGGACTGAACTCACAGAGATCAGCCTGCCTCTGCCTCCTGAGTGCTGGGGAGAAACTGTATTAAGTGCCAGATTAGTCGTAAGACTTTATAAAGATAAGAAGTGCTAACGCTCTAATGCTGTGCCTGGTACGTACAGCTGCAATGAAGCAGGCGACACTTTAGAGAGAAAGGCTTTCTAGGGAAGGTGCTATCTTATTCACAGAAACTTTAGGAAAGACCAGCAAATTCCAAGCATTCCAGTCCATGTTTTCTGGTCTACAGAAACTGCTAACCTCTCCAAGTTTCCTTCCACTACTTCCTTTGCTTTAATACCTTAGGTAAAAGCTGTGGGCGGTAGTGACACATGACTTTAATCCCAGCACTTGGGAGGCGGAGGCAGGTGGATCTTTGTGAGTTTGAGGCTTAGCCCAGTCTACAGAGCAGGTTTCAGGAGAGCCAGGGCTGTTACATAAACCTTGTCAAAGAAAAAAATACTGAATTGAGCAATTTCAACCTAAAATAACAGCACTAAGGGGTTTTCCAGATAATGAAACTTTCTTAAATGTCTGGGTATGGCAGCACAATCTTCTCAGCCCTGCAGTGGAGAGACAAGAACAAGAGGGTGGCAGCAAGTCTGGGATAGCCTGCTCTACTCTATAACAAATCTAGAAAAAATCTCTAATTTGTCGCCTGGCTTTGAAATGTCCTGCCTGACGAATGAGGAAGAATCAGATTCAAGGATATTCTGCTTGGGTCAGGGCGTTGCTCAGCAGTAGAATGCTTGCCCCGTCACTAGGCCCTGGCTCCAGCCTTGACCCCTACGATGGAGACTGATACCAACAGTGGAGGGGACTTAATTACAGTTGGGAACTCTTCGGTAGATAATGCTCCTCTCAGAGAGAGAGCCCCAAACTAGAGAAGCAAATAAGGCTTCTGGGAAGAAATGTGGGCTGATAACTACTTTATCAATCCCAATTACACTTCACTCTTAGGTCAGAAGGTTAGGAATATTATCAGCAGTAGAAAAAGAAAGTTGTGGAGAAAAAAACGCAGTCATAACCAGTTGATTCATTTTTTTCTGTGCTAAAAGACTGGCAATGTTACTATAAATTTTTTTCATTTTTCTGTATTTAAAAGTGCATGAAAACAGTTTTATGCCAAACTTACTGACAAAAATATTGATTTGTATATTATTTATACACTTTGTAGTTTTATTTCTTACTTCTATCTACCATAAAAAAGAAAAACAACAAAGCTACGTAATTTACTTGAAATAAAAAAAAAGTTGGAGCCACCCGTAGGAAAGTGGTTCCCAGTTCCCTTGCAGATGATACCATCTGGACACCCCTTGCACCTAAATTCCTATCTAGCTGAAAAACGACACACCGAACTTCATGACTTCTAAGAAGTAGAGCCCATGGTTAAGCTAACAAATTACCACACACATACTGTCTCTTCTATTTAAGAGTGCTCACTCTGTGTTACTGCGACTACAAATGCTTTCTCAAAGCTGGGCACAGTGGCTCGAGCCTTTAATCCCAGCAACTCAGGAAACAGAGGCAGCCTGATCTACAGAGTAAGTTCCAAGACAGCCAGGTCTACACAGACAAATTCTGTTTTGAAAGATTAAAAAAAAAATTTTTTTTTTCAGAGTTAAGGTTCTGGTTGTTTTGCAGTTTATTACCAGACATTGGACCATCAACACTCTGCTAGGATTAAGTCACTGAGAACAAATAACCTTTTGCCATTGTCTTTTCTTTGCGGGTGGGGGGGGAGTGGGAAGGGGGGGACCGTGCGACAGGAAACCGTTCTCGCTGTCCTGTAACTCACTCTGTAGACCAGGCTGGCTTAGAAATCAGAGATCTGGGGCTGGAGAGATGGCTCAGAGGTTAAGAGCATTGCCTGCTCCTCCAAAGGTCCTGAGTTCAATTCCCAGCAACCACATGGTGGCTCACAACCATCTGTAATGGGGTCTGGTGCCCTCTTCTGGCCTGCAGACATACACACAGACAGAATACTGTATACATAATAAATAAATAAATAAATATTAAAAAAAAAAAAAAGAAATCAGAGATCTATCTGCCTGCCAACTGGGATTAAAGGCGCGCACCACCGCCATCCGGCTTTGTCGTTGTTTTTAGGTAATCACTACACAGCCACTCATACCTTTGTGGAAGAAACCTTTGGTCTAAGGAAAGTTTCTGACATTATAAACTTTAATAGTTCCCATCAGTAGTATACAGTTTGGAGTACATTGAAGTGTAATTCACCTGGGGAAAAAAATTCTCAAGTTAGGAAAAACTGTAAATACAGAATTATAGTAATCGGTATTTAAATACACAATCAGCCACATAATAGGGGCTCGAGAACTAATGAGAGAAAATTAACATGTTAAAATCCTATAGCAAAGTTTAGTTTAAATGACTACAATTTTACCTCATAACCAACCTGTAGTGGTATAAGTTTTTCACAAGCCCACACACTAAAAAGTTTCCCACCTAATAAAACAAATCCTCTCCCCTTACATAACTTAGGATTAGAGCCTGAAGTTTCAAAAGGGCACAAAAACATCTACTCAAGAAAATATACTTGTCGAAATACAAGACGCTCGAGTCCGTTTCAAAGGACTCTTTGAACAAGACTGACAATCTCCTCCTCCAATAAACAGACAACTGTCTCGGAGGGTGCCAGGCTCGTGGACTAGCTGCAGAAAAACGAGACCTTCAGGAAGCATCCCCAGCCGATCCCCCTCCGCCTCACACGCTGCACAGGGCTCACACTCAGCTCACACAGCAGTCCTCGGTAATTCCGCAGAGCTGACACCTCACATCACGGCTCGGGGCTAGTCACCCACATCCTACAGCAGTCCATATGGGAGGGCGGGTCGGGAAGACAGCCCAGGTAGGCGGGAAGACGAAGCTAGCCTTACGCCTCTAGGACATTAATAAACACAGCCGAAGCCGCCGCGGCCTTACTTCCCGGGAGCGGCGTCCCCTCGTGGGCGGAACGGAGCGAAGGAGCCCAGGATCAACTCTCTGTGGGAAGATAGCGGCCCAGCCTCCCAATTCCGCCGCAGGCTTCCAGGAGGGACCGCCTCCTGGGGACCTTCCTGACCGCCGGCGCTTCCGCGACGCTACCAGAGGGGCGGGGCGGGCAGCAGAGAGAGTCGCATAGGCGTCCGGCGTACTGCCTGACCCAAAACTCCGGCCTGGGATGCGGCCCGGGTTCCATCGTTCGATGGAAGCGTAGCACCGGAGACCGGGAACTCATCGGTGCGTGTCAAGGGCGCCTGAAGCGCGTCGGGAGTCCCGAGCGGGGCCGGGAGGAAAGCGAGCCGCGGGCGTACACGGCCACCCGCCCGCCCGCCCGCCCTTTCCGGCTCCTCCCTGGAGAGAGCGTTGGGCGCGTGAGCCGAGGCGCTGGCGGCCTGGGAAGGAGGACTATGAAGCTTCCGAACATCCTGCTCACCGGTTAGGGCGCGCGGCGGGGCCGGTCCGGGGGAGGCAGGAGGGGGTCGCCTCGGGCCGCGCGGCGTGGCGTGTGGCTGTCGCGTGAGGACCCGGCGCGCGCGGCCGTTGGGGGGAGGGGGCGGTAATCCGGGTGGCCGGACGCGGCGCGGCGAGGAAGGAGAGCGGCGGCCGATCCCGCTTCGCTGACCCGCCCGAGGCTTGGTCTTTGTGAATCTGGTATTTCGCCCGGAGAGCGGGCAGGGCTGCGGGTCCTTTGTCGGGGTTGGGCTCGGGGTTTCTCCATGCAAGTGCGGTAAAGGTGGTTTCTAGCCGATAGGAGATGGGGTGATGGTGGGTGCCTCGGTCCTTGGGCCTTCCTGATCGTGATTTTTTTTTCCTCTTTCCCTTTGCTTCTGGGAAACACTGCCTAAAAGATTTCGGTAAATGCTTTGGATGTTAGTGAAGCGACGTGACCGATTAACGGTTTCGGTCGGTTGGTGTCACAGGCTTTGTCGTTGTTTCGGTGTGAAAGCTGAGCCTATGTGGCCGTTGGTGCCGTGGAATGTTAGATCTGGAGCTGATCGTGGGTGGGGCCCTTCTGGGTCTTCGAAGATTTACTGGAAATACTAAGTTGTAGCGTTTAGTAGCATCATAGGCCAGTAGTACAAAAATTAAATGGGCGTAGATGCTATTCCTTTATACAAAAAAATTATTAAGAACCTGTTTGTGGAAGCAGGGTTTTTCTCAGTTAATGAACCATAAGCAAATTTTAGCCTTTAAGAGTCCTTAGGAGGGCCTGTTGGTGGTTTCGCACGCCTTTAAACCCAGCACTCAGGAGGCAGAGGAAGGTCTCGAGGCCAGCCCGGTCTTCAAGAGCTAGTTCCAGGACAGGCTTCAAAGCTACAGCGAAACCGGTCTCGAAGAACCAAAAAAGAAGAGAGTCCTTAGGAGGAACATTTTATAATATCTGATTTGCGTGGACAGAGAGTATCTTGGGGTTCCTATAAGGCATTGAAGCTAGTAGGCTACAATTTGAGACCCTGGCGATGTAGGCATGAAGCCCTGAGTTGGATCCCCATGACTACATAAACTGGATGGCATAATTTATGTTTGTTACCCTGATACTAAGGAAGATCAGAAAGGCTAGCCTGGAATGCACAGCTCCCTGTCAAAACAAGAGCTACACCGTAAGAAGTCAGACTAAAATAAAATAACCATGTTGAGTTCAGAGTTCACACAAGTTGAGTCAAGGCTTCAAGATTGCTGTACCACAGTGGAAATGTTTTTCTAAATACATTTTAGAGGCATGGTTTATCAGGGTTACTTAAGTTTGAACAGCTTTAGTTATGTTTTGATTTTTTTTATAATTGTGTTAACAATAAAAGGAGAAAAGCAAAGGGCAGTGTATAGGATATCAGTGCTGTGTGTGTGGATATGTACGGTGTGTGTATGTGTGCACTTATTTAAACACATACCAAGCAGGACGTTATGTCCCTTAGATACCACAAACACAGAAAGCTAAGGAAGACCTGGGTTATAGTGGTTCCCTCTGGGGAAGTCATCAGAGTTAGGGGTTAGTAGTAGTGATGAGATATCTCATGCCACCTAAGTTTCTTCATTAAAGCAGTGAGTGATGGTAGTTTATTTGAGGTGCCTAGTTTTAGGCTGGGAAGTTTCATGTTGTTGCGGGCAGAATTTGCATCAAAATTGCTGAAATCGTACCCCTGGAAATTAGGATACAGAGATTGACACCCAGTCATTTCTGAAGAATTTTTTGTTTAGTTGGTTTGGTTTTGAGGCAAGGTCTCTCTGTGTTTCCTTGGCTGTCCTGAAACTCACGATCTAGACCAGGCTGGTTTTGAACCCACAGAGATTCATCTGCCTCTGCCCCCCGAGTGCTCACCACACCGGGCTTTCTGGGAAATTTTTATTAGATCATGGTATATGTTCATATATCATTGCTAATTAAGAAAATTTTTGTGTCAGTTAAGACCCTTCAGGGCAGACCAACTGACATCTAATAAGCAGCATTTGAACTATGTTTTCCTGTGACTTCTTTTACAGGTACACCCGGGGTTGGAAAAACCACACTAGGCAAAGAACTTGCATCAAGATCAGGACTGAAGTACATTAATGTGGGTGATTTAGCTCAAGAAGGTAAGGTACACTTTGATGTTGGATTTATGTTTTTAAGTCAGGTAGTAGAGTGTTAGTACTAATTAGCTAAGTGTTGCTAGAGGGTCCAGAAAGCAGAAAGACACCAGTAGTAAGCAATTTATGTTTTGCTAAGGACACAGAAAATAAAAGACCACATGCTGAGTATTGTTACATAGTTATTTTGGACATTTCCCCTTCCCTAACCCAGTGTTTGTGAACAGTAATAATGGGGACAGCTTCTATGAGGGGTTGGATAGATAAGGTCTGAATATGAAGAAGAGGGGAAATGCTGTGGGTGGTTTTTAAACATGTGTGAGAGTTTATTGATCTTTCATGAAGGACAGATTACTGTGGACTCAAGCAGTAGGATATTACTGTTATTTTTATCAGTTGCCTGCCCAGACTCGCTGCATATAGTCTGAAGTGGTATTTTACTGATTTTACCCTGTTTTCCCCGATTCTTTTATTACTTAACTATTTGTGTCATCTTTTTATATTCCACACTCAGAGAAAGAACTCAGTATTTTTAAGCAGAGGGAAGTTTAGGTATACAGAGATTGCTGTTTTACATTTTAGAGTTTTGAAAATTTTAACACATTTGAAAATTTTAAATTCCTAACAGTTGCTACTAAAGTAACTATTTCGGTTTGATCTAATTTCCATATTTTTTTCAAATGACCTAAAGTCTGATCACCGGATATCATGGAGTCTGGCAAGATGGCGTCTCCCAAGAGCATGCCGAAAGATGCACAGATGATGGCCCAAATCCTGAAGGATATGGGGATTACAGAATATGAGCCGAGAGTTATAAATCAGATGTTGGAGTTTGCCTTCCGATATGTGACCACAATTCTAGATGATGCTAAAATTTATTCCAGCCATGCTAAGAAAGCTACTGTTGATGCAGACGATGTGCGTTTGGCAATCCAGTGCCGGGCCGACCAGTCTTTCACTTCTCCTCCCCCGAGGGATTTTTTATTAGATATTGCAAGACAAAGAAATCAAACCCCTTTGCCGTTGATCAAGCCATACTCGGGTCCTAGATTGCCACCTGATAGATATTGTTTAACTGCTCCAAACTATAGGCTTAAGTCTTTGCAAAAAAAGGCACCTACTCCTGCAGGAAGAATCACAGTTCCGCGATTAAGTGTTGGCTCAGTTTCTAGCAGACCAAGTACTCCCACACTAGGCACACCAACTCCACAAACCATGTCTGTCTCAACTAAAGTGGGCACTCCAATGTCCCTCACAGGACAGAGGTTCACAGTGCAGATGCCTGCTTCCCAGTCCCCCGCTGTGAAAGCTTCAATTCCCGCAACATCAACAGTTCAGAATGTTCTGATTAATCCGTCGCTAATTGGGTCCAAAAACATTCTGATTACCACTAATATGGTATCACAGAATACAGCCAATGAGTCAGCAAATGCACTGAAAAGAAAACGGGATGATGATGATGACGATGACGATGATGATGACGACTATGATAATTTGTAATCTAGTCTTGATGCATGTAACATGTATACTTGGTCTTGAATCCATTGTACTGAAATTAAGCAAGCATGTTAGATGTTCTAAAGCTGTATTTTAGAAAGTGGTATTTAATAAGTATGCTTTCCATGCTTTTCAATTGAAATGTTGAGTTTTAATAGAGCTAGTAATGGTTTTTCATCAACCTTTATGCATAAAAAATAAAATTGTCATTTATCAATTTGATTCTTGGTACTTTGGCAATTATGTTTTCAAAGCAATTTTCCCCTCATCATGAAGTTGTTACTGTTATTATTTATGAACATGTGGTGGGGGACTGGTCCCAGGAGAGGCAGCAGTCCCCCGGGGGCAGCAGTAGGTCACCCAGGGCCTTGGTGGGTGGGAGACAGCGGTGGGTAAGAGACAGACAGATACGCCATGCAGAGAGTGTGGGTATAGAGTTTACTTAGTCAATTATGGAGGAGAAAGGGAAGGGAAGAAGGGGGGAGGAGGGAGAGGCATTAGTTACCTCTTCAGAAGAGGGACAGAGGGAGCAGGTTGGAGAAGGGGGAATGGGGGATGGGGTGTGGAGGGGACTTGTCTCTTAAAGGGACAGGGTTCTCAGGTGACAAACCATGCCAACAGATTACAACGGTTACAGCCTTTGTTATTATATCTGCTGTGCTACCTACCTCTGATGTCTTCTGATGTTTTAATTATTTACTTATTTTGAGGCATGGTCTATCTGTGTAGTCCCAGTCCCAACTGTCCTGGAACTATTTTGGCCATGCTGGCCTTAAATTTACAGAGTTTGTCCTGCTTCTTCCTCCCCAAGTGCTGGGATTTAAAGGCATGTGCCGTGTGTGTGTGTGTGTGTGTGTGTGCAGAGAGAGAGTTCCTTTGGTCATATTTAAGACTTGGCATTTCTTTCTACCTCACTTTTTTCCAATTTTTTTATATATATGGGTGTTTGTCTGTATGTAAGTGCACCACACATGTGCCCATGGAGGCCTGAAAAGGGCTTTGGATACCCTGGGACTGGAGAAACAGATGGTTATAAGACAGGTGGGTGTTGGGAATTGAATCTGGGTCTTCTGGAAGAGTGGCCAGTACTCTTAGCCATTGAGCCATCTCTCTAGATCCCTGCCTCACTTCTTAAAGTTTACAACTTTTCTTCTTGCTCAAATGATTCTCTTGACTTAGCATCTCAGTACCATGAGTGTGTAAAATTGCTTGTATTATTATCCTGTATCTCCTCACATTGCTCTCCACGTGATGTTCTTTCTCATATACAATTGTTTTAGAGTTTTTAGCATCCTTAATTTCCCTACCCCCAGTTTATTAGTCTTTAACCCGATGAAGGCTAACTCCAGGGTACCCATAGGTCTGGGACTGGTAGAATAATGTAGCTCATTGAATTCATTTCAGATAGAATTACATTCATGCTAAGCATACACTACCACAGCTGCTTGCTCCATAGATAGAATCTTGGTTTGTCTCAACTCACGAGTTGGCAAGCTCCTGCTAGATATTTCCCTGAGCTAAGGAACACTAGACCCCTGTTATGCATAACTGTTCAAACTGCTAAGCACACATCTCCAAATTAGTGTATTTAGAGAGCAGGACTGAAATCATCTTTGATTCTTCTTACTACCTCCTGGTTCTAATTTGCCACACAAACACATTCTCTGCACAGTTCTACTTGGTCTCTAACTTCTGATAGTTTCTCTAGGGAAAATCTATACAGTGCTCCTTTCCCATCTCCCTGGCCATTGGTACTGTGCCTAGGGTTTTGTTTTATTACTTACTCTGTATGTTTGTACTGGTGTGAGTTTGTCGTGGCACACATGGAGGTCAGAGCACAGCGTACAAGAGTCAGTCCTCCCTCACCTTCCACCACGTGGGGCCTGGGGATCAAACTCATTTACTTGTTGAGCCAGTTTTGTTTTGTTTTGTTTTGAACAAGGTCTCATGTAACTTAGGCCGACCAACTACTTAGTGTATAGCTAAGAATAGTCTGTTCTGGTGCTTCTGTCTGTCCTTCCTTAGTGCAATTACAGGTATGCATCCCGACATGTGGGTGCATGCCACCTAAGGTGCCAGCCCATATGTGAGAAACCTCAATCTCTAGTATCTCTCACTTGTCTCTTGATAAAGAAAAGGTGAGAAGTAGCCGGGTGGTGCAGCTGCCCACCTTTACTCCCAGCACTGGGAGGCAGAGGCAGGGGCATCTCTGCGTTGAAGGCCAGACTGGTCTACAGAGCGAATTCCAGCACAGCCAGAGCTGTTACACAGAGAAACCCTGTCTTCAAAAACAAGACAAAATCATGTGTATGAACAGCTATAGGATCAGCTTCCTCTTAATGTTCTAAACTATGGTTTCTTCTTTTGAAATTTGAAGTGAACTTTAAAATCCATCTCTACTGTCACCCTCAGTACATACTGTAGTAACTGGTTACCGAGAATTCTAAATTCTTCATAATTAATGCCTGCTGCTTCCAGATTTGGCTCCAATTCACTGTTTACTCAGAAAACAAAATGATCTGTTAAAATGAGAAGTGAATCACTGTATTCCATGTTTAATATACTTTAGGCTTTTCTTTCCTTGATCTAAACTCTTTATGCAGTCTTAATGGTGATGGAGGAGGGTCATCTGTCTATGTGTTACTTTCATTGGTTAATAAAGAAACTGCCTTGACCCTTTAATAGGACAGAAAATTAGGTAGGCACAGTAGACAGAACAGAATTGTGGGAGAAAGAAAGCAGAGTCAGGCAGTCGCCATGCTTCTCCTCTCCAAGACAGATACAGGTTAAGATCTCTCCTGGTAAGACACCACCTCGTGGTGCTACACAGGTTACTAAATATGGGTTAAAGCAAGATGTGAGAATTAGCCAATGAGAGGCTGAAACTAATGGGCCAGGCAGTGTTTAAAAGAATACAATTTGTGTGTTGTTATTTCTGGGCATAAGCTAGCCAGGCGTGCGGGAGCCAGGCGGGACGAAAAGCAGGCCTGCCCGCCGCTCATTCTACATAATGGCCTTTTTGATCTGACTTTAGCTTACTTAAACCCTTAAACTATTTTCCAATGGTTCCCTCCTCCGGTCCTTAGGCACTCTCTGATTATCTTGTTTTCTTTGGGTTAAAATGGTCTGCTCAGTTCTCTACCCCATCTCCAGCTAACTACTTCAAATCTCTGCTTAGAAATTACTCCTAGGAGGTGGGGAGCTAGCTCAGTAGATAAAAACTCTGGCTCTGGAAGCACAAGGTAAAAAGCAGGGAGATGCATGCTGCAGGTGTCTCAGTGTTGGTGGGGGGAAGACAGGCAGATGGTTGGAGCTTGCCGGGCAGCCACCCTATCCCAGACAGTGAGCCGTGTTTATTTAGTGAGAAGCCCTGTCTTGAGGCAGAAGGCACCCAGTATCCTGTTCTGATCGCTACAAAGGTACACACACACCCATACCTTCATGTGCATGCAACACACACACACACACACACTTCTGAGCCTCCCCTAACACCTTGAGGTTATGCTAGGTACTCATCCAATTCCTCCTCTAGCAATACAGTCCTATTTCCAGACTTGCTGTCATCTCCAGTTTATTATAAGTTCTTTGAGGGAAGGAATTGTATTTACTTGTCTATATAATTTGTTCACACTAGTGTGTCCTTATTATCACTTCAATCACTGGTACATCCTGTGTGATAAAAGTTTTGTGGAGCCTGGGCAGTGGTGGTCCATGCCTTTAATCCCAACATTCAGGAAGCAGAGGCAGGTGGATCTCTGAGTTTGAGGCCAGCCTGGTCTACAGAGCAAGTTCCAGGATAGACTCCAAAGCCATACAAAGAAAACCTGTTTCAAAAGAAACAAGTTTTATGGAAATGAGTATTTGAAAGTTTGTATTACACTTGTTATATTAAAATATGTTGGCATGATTTAAAATATTCATCAGCCAGGTAATGATTATAGAACATTTAATTCTAGCACTTGAGGCAGATCTGAGTTCAAGGTCAGCCTAGTCTGCAAAGTGAGTTCCAGGACAGCCAGGGCTACACAGAGAAAACCTGTCTTGAAAAAAAAACATACATACAAAAGGAGGCCAGTGAGATGACTCAGCAGGTAGAATCACACATGTGAAGACTCACGTGCTCATTAATTGTCTACATAGTCTCCTACACATACCATGTACACATACAATCTACATTGAAGGAGGCCTGCCGCGGGAGCATGCTCTTCACCAAAATGCCTCTCTTCATTCCCATGAGCTCATGTCCCCAGGTGGTGACAGAGGTCCTGGGGGCTATCCTTGATGGTTCCTGTCTCCCCTATTCCTGGTTTGGACACCATGTGAAGTAGTGGCAGCTGCAGGCTCCCACCACCTTGGACGAAGCAGCTCTGTCCTGCCTTCTCTGCCACGAGGACGGACATCTCCTGAAAACATGTCTCGGACCTTTGCTGCTGCCGTCGTGGGTGTTTGCCACAGCAATGAGAAAGGGAACCACTGCATATGGAACAGGAATGGGGTAGTTCCCAAATACGACATCGCTGCTGCAGCCAGTGACCGCGGATGCTTGTTTATGTGGTCAAGGGTGCCCTCTCTTTATTTTTTTTTTTTAATTTTATTTATTTATTTGGTTTTTCGAGACAGGGTTTCTCTGTAGCTTTGGAGCCTAACCTGGAACTAGCTCTTGTAGACCAGGCTGGCCTCGAACTCACAGAGATTCACCTTCCTCTGCCTTCCGAGTGCTGGGATTAAACGTGTGCGCCACCACCACCGGGTCTAATGCCCTGACTTTCACAGCTGCTTCTGATATTTTAAACTTACTGACAGCACTTGATGTTGGTTTATGAGTTAGCTCGTATTTGGCAAGGAAGCAGTAGTGTTGTTTATCGAGTCTTTGCCACACCGAGGCAGTTTCGTTTCTTAGCCTGATACTTTCTGTGCTAATGGAGCATTTATCCATGAAGACAAGTCACGGCAGGTGCAAGGGGGCTCATTCCATTGACTTACTTTCAGCGGGTAACAAAATATAGGAGGAATTAGGTAAGAAATCTACTTCAGTACTGTGCTTCTGGTAGCTAAAGTTATGAATAAAATCTAGATTGTAGTGAGGGTGAGATTATCTGTTTTACCTCCTAAAAGAAAACTCAAGCCAAGTGGTGTTGATGCACGCCTTTAATCCCAGCACTCGGTGGCAGAGGCAGGCGGGTCTCTGTGAGTTCGAGGCCAGCCTGGTCTACAGAGTGAGTTCCAGGACAGGCTCCAAAGCTACACAGAAACCCTGTCTTGAAAAACCAAAACAACAGCAGCAGAAGAAAAAAAGAAAAGAAACAAAACTCAAAGCTTCAATCCCAGCACTTGGGAGGCAGAGGCAGGCAGATCTCTTGAGTTGGAGGCCAGTCTGGCCTACAAAGTGAGTTCCAGGACAGTCAGAGATACACAGAGAAACCCTATCTTGGGGGGGGGGGGCAGAAAGGAAGAACACTTCTCTTGAGCCTGTGAATTGTTGAAACTTCTAATGTTGAATTGAAATCCCCCAGCCTTTTCTTCCATTTTTTAATTCAATGGCAGGCACGAAACACAGGCCACGCACATGTCAGGCGAGCACTCTCCCACTGAGCTCTCCCTAACGGCTGAATTTGCCTTCTCTGTGATTGTGCTTGTCACTTTGGTTGTTCTTGTTTTGAGACTGGAATGCTTCTGTCCCAGGCTGGCCTATAACTTGTTAGGTAACCGAGAGCGGCCTTGGACTCCTGGTTGTCCTGAGTACTTGGATTCTAGGCATGTGATTTTGCACCTGGCTTTTTTAACACTGACACTCAAACCCAGGGTTCCTGCACAATAGGCGAATCCTCTGCCAACTAAGTTATTCCCACTTTGTTTTTGCCTACATGTTTGTATGTGTACCATGTGTATGCCTGGTGCCCACAGAGGCCAGAAGAAAGTGTCAGACCCCTTGGAACTGGAGTCACAAGCAGTTGTGCGTCACCGTGTTGAGCTCTGGGGACTGAACCCAGGTGTCCTCTGAAAGAAGAGCAAATGCCATTAGCTGATGAGCTGTCCCTCAAGCCTCTGCCCTAACTATGAGAATGGCCTTGTGGATGATGAGCAAGTGCTCTCTCAGCTGCGCTACAGCCACAGGCCCAAGACTGTCTAGCTTGGAGAGAAATGGCTTTTTAAGTTTTGTGTTTTAGAGTTTTGGTTTGGTTTGGTTTTCGATTTTGGTTTTGCGAGACAGGGTTTCTCAGTCCTTTAACTTGCTTTGTAGGCCACACTGGCCTCGAACTCACAGAGATCTGCCTTCCTCTGCCTCCCAAGTGCTTGGAATTAAAAGGTGTACACCAGGGGGCTGGAGAGATGGCCCAGCAGTTAAGAGCATTGCCTGCTCTTCCAAAGGTCCTGAGTTCAATTCCCAGCAACCACATGGTGGCTCACAACCATCTGTAATGAGATCTGGTGCCCTCTTCTGGCCTGCAGGCATACACACAGGCAGAATATTGTTTACATAATAAATAAATAAATAAATACTTAAAAAATTTTCGAGAAAGGCTGGAAAGATGACCTAGACATTGAGAATGCACACTGCTTTTGCAGAGAACACAACTCCAGTTCCTGCACCACACTGGATGGCTCACAACTGCCTGTGACTCCATTTCTCAGGAGATCCAGCGCCTCGGGCCTTTGTGGGCACCCACACTCATGCACATAACCAGACTCAGACATACACATAATTCAAAGTAAGTCTTTTAGCCACGTGTGGTGGTCAAGGCCTTTAATTCTAACCTTTATGAGGCAGATGGATTTCTGTGAGTTGAAGGCCAGCCAGATACACATAGCTAGACCCTGTCTTAGAGGGGAGGAGTTGTAAAAAGCGAATCTCTTACTAAAAATTATAGCTGGGGGGCTCAGGAGAGATGGCTCAGTGGTTAAGAGCACCACCTGCTCTTCCAAAGGTCCTGAGTTCAGTTCCCAGCAACCACATGGTGGCTCACAACCATCTGTAATGAGATCTGGTGCCTTCTGGCCTGTAGGCAGAACACTGAGAATACTGTATACATAACAAATAAACCAAAAAGAGTTGATTTAATATAGATAGATAGATAGATAGATAGATAGATAGATAGATAGATAGATAGATAGATATTGATATATATATATTGCTGGGGGTGGTAGCAGTGGTGCACGCCTTTAATCCCAGTACTTAAGAGGCAGAGGCAGGAAGATCTCTGGTAGAGCCCAGCCTAGTCTGCAGATCTAGTTCTAGGATCACCAAGGCTATACAAAGAAATCTTGTCGGGGCTGGAGATATGGCTCAGTGGTTAAGAGCACTGACTGCTCTTCCAGAGGACCCGGGTTCAATTCCCAGCACCCACATGGCAGCTCACAACTGTCTGAAGATCCAGTTGCAGGGGATCTGAAACATTCACACCAATGCACATAAAATAAAGTTAAATAAACAATAAAAATATTTAAAAAAAAAAAAAGAAATCTTGTCTCAGAAAAAAAACAACCTCTGCATTCTGCTCTTGTGGAGACCAGAGTTCAGTTCCCAACACCTATCTGTGGTTTACAGCCAGCATCCTATAGCACAAGTTTCATGGGTTCAACACTTCTGGCCTCCTCAGGAATCTGTACTCACTGACACACGCACTCAGACACACGCACTCACATAAGTAAAAATAAAATGTTAAGCATTTGCTTATGGATCTTATGTATACAAGTGCTTTGTCTACACACCAGAAGGGTGCACTGGACCCAGCTATAGATGGTTGTAAGCCACCATGTGGTTGCTGGGATACGAAATCAGGACCTTTAGAGCAGTAGAACAGTCAGTGCTCCTAACTGCTGAGCCATCATGCCGACCCCCAATAAAATCTTAATTTAAAAAAAGAAAAAAGTAAAGGTTTTGGATAAGCTGGACATAAGGAATGGTATGTGATTCTAGAAGTGGAAATTAAGATTCCTAGTTTGAGGCCAGGGTGGGCTGCATGGTGAGACCCTGACTCAAGAGCACACAGCAAACAAAGTAAGTTTAAGTTATATTGCTGCCAGGCGGTGGTGGCGCATGCCTTTATTCCTAGCACTTGGGAGGCAGAGGCAGGCAAATCTATGTGAGTTCCAGGACAGTCACCAAAACTACCGAGAAACCCTGTTGGAAAACAAAACAAAGAAGATAACGTAACGTAAAAGATATGTTAAGATCTGTTGTCACCCAGGTTTCCTTTCAGATAAAAGTCCAGTTTTTCAGCATTGCTCTGTATGTTTGCCAACTGCGCCATAGCGATTGTGCGCGTCTCAGCTGTTGTTCTGTACCCTTTCTTGCGGCTGAAAGAATCATCGATGTGTTTCCACAAACCTAGGGTCAACTGAAAACCAGGGAAAGCTACTTAGGACATGTTAACAAGCTGATGTCATCTCTTCCAGGGCAGCTATATGACGGCTACGATGAAGAGTACGGTTGTCCCATTCTAGATGAAGATCGAGTAAGTATGACTGAACAGACGAGCGTGCATCTGTTAACTTTTTGGGAGAGTCAGTTTCCGTTTTTCTTAGGGCTATTTATTCATCTTTATCTGTTGTGTGTCTATTGCAGGTCGTTGATGAGTTAGAGAGTCAGATGAGCGAAGGCGGCGTTATCGTTGATTACCATGGTTGTGATTTCTTTCCTGAACGCTGGTTTCATATAGTTTTTGTGTTGAGAACAGATAATAGTATACTGTACAAAAGACTTGAAACACGGTAAGGAAAAGGAAAAAAAAAAAAAAACACTGATTTTTGGTTTGGATTTTTGAGGTAGGGTTTCTCTGTGTAATAGTTCTGGCTGTCCTGGAACTCACTCTGTGGACCAGGTTGGCCTTGAACTCAGAGATCCGCCTGCTTCTGCCTCCCAAGTATTAGAATTAAAGGCGTGTACCACCACCGCCCAGCTTCAACTGAAAATTTGATTTAGTAAAATATAAGAGATAGAAACCCCCAAATAGCAGGCAGTGGTAGCACACAGCTTTAATCCCATTTAATCCCAGCACTTGGGAGGCAGAGGCAGGCAGATTTCTCTGAGTTCAAGGTCAGCCTGGTCTACAACAGCTAAAAGAAACAAACCCCCAAATAATCATGCTTTATCCTTGATATAAGGCCTTTCCTACAAAAAGAGTCAAACAATAATATTTTTAGTTTGACCACTACTCATTCAAATTATCCGTACATCAAGGAGGAAGTTTATGAAGATTAACGAGATAACAGCATTTTACAATCATTAAAATATATTTTGGGGATTGGAGAGGTTAAGAGCACTGGCTGCTCTTCCAGAGGTCCTGAGTTAATTCCCAGCAACCACATGGTGGCTCATAACCATCTATAATGAGATATGGTGCCCTCTTTTGGCCTGCGTGGATAAATGCAGAACACTGTATACATTGTGTGTGTGTGTGTGTGTGTGTGTGTGTGTGTGTGTGTGTGTGTATTGGACCTACCCACATAGAACATTAGATTTAACCAGAAAAGGGAACTTGGAAGAAAACTTTTTTCTGATATCTTTTGATCCAGACTGTAGGCAGGTGGAGAGTTTAGAGGGAGTTAGCGGACAGTATCAGAAAGAAAAGCTCCAGAATTTTGTCAAATCTAGGGTCAGAATGGCCAGCTCTGATTGACCACTGGGATGCATGTAAAATCCTTGCACAGAGGACAAGGAGTAAATATATGACAAATTAGGCTAAGCAAGATTAAATTTCCATCTTTTTCTTTAAATAGTGAAAAGCCATTATAAACCTTTTTTAAGATTAATTTATTTAATCATACAGTGTTCTGCCTGCATGTATGCCTGCAGGCCAGAAGAGGGCACCGGATCTCATTATAGGTGGTTGAGAGCCACCATGTGGTTCGTGGGACTTGAACTCAGGGCTTCTGGACGAGCAAGTGGCTCATTCCCGTTTAGAGAGTACAGAGTACATGGCCATATCGTCAAAGGTCACTGATTCCTGAAGCTTAGATGTTAAGGAGACACTATTAATCCTGTAGACTTGATGATAAAGATCCCTGACCCAAATTATGGCCAAGTTAAAGCAAGCTTTATTCGTGTTCACATCAAGGCGGAATTCATGAGACCGGCCTCAAGCCAATTTCCATACCCCTCCCCCCTTTTAGGGCAAAACTGCAAGGTGGGGGGTTTTCTTTTTCTTTCTTTTTTTTTTTTTCCAGGTAGGATTTTACAAAGTAGCTAAGGAAATCTTGGAGCATTTATTATACAGAATATTTTATGATTGGGGGTGGGGCGCAGCCCTGGTCTGAAAAACAGAAACTTAGCTACAAGTGGAACAAAATGGAGTGGGGCTGGCTCTTGAGCTGCCGTCATTGCTTCTCTTCTGTGCTCTCAAAGGCTCAGGTGACCTTGTGGCTTCTCAGCAATCGAGAGCATGGATGCCGTGTTCTCTGGTCCTCAGCTTTTTAACTGGCTATTAGTTGATTAATTTATATACTGCCTAAATATTATATAAATTCTTTTATTATCTTTGGGATTAGTAAAATACAGATAACATTTTTATGATGAATTATCTAATTGGTGTATGATATTCCATGTTCTCCTCTGTATATACTATTTGTCTTATCATAAATTCTTGCTATGGATCCTTTTACTCGTATCTGAGAATCTGACTTGAGGTGGGTACTTGCTTATTGACTAATTGATTAGTAATTATATGATCAGCTAATAAACTAGCACGGGATTCAGATAAACTCAGATGTTAGTGTCATAATTCTCACTTTAGCTCTCGTGTCAAAGAAGTCTCGTGCAGACGCTAGTCGATGTCTCTAGGCAGAGATTGTGTAATTACTGATATATTCACAGTGTCCAATTTCTAACTTGTTCCCAAAGCCATATTTAATACCATTCTGTTTGCTTTACCTCTCTGCCTTCTAGGGGTTATAATGCGAAGAAACTACAAGACAACATTCAGTGTGAGATTTTCCAAGTTCTTTATGAAGAAGCCAGAGCATCTTACAAAGAAGAAATTGTGCACCAGCTGCCCAGTAATGAACCAGAACAGCTAGAGGATAACATCAACCAGATCTCAAAATGGATTGAGCAATGGGTCAAAGATCATAACTCTTGATGTAGAGGCAGGTTAGCCAGGCCCACACCTGATCCCACACTGTTGATCCCAGATCCTGGGAGGCAGAAGCTGTTCCACATAGTGAGTTCTAGGCCAAGCAGGGCTATGTAGTTAAGACTCTGTCTCAAAGGGGGAACCAGCCTGGCCACAGTATAGCTACTCTTGTTGATATCACTCAGTCACATAACAGAATGCCCAAGGTTCAGCAGAAGAAAACATGGTGCAGCTTTAGCTGCTGCCTGGATTTCTTTTTCTCCATGAGAAAGCTTAAAGAATCTCAGATACTAATATAAATTATTAAGGATTAAACCTAAAAAATCAAACTCAGTGGATAATAAATCTGGTCAGTGGGTACATATCTTTTAAATTTACTAAAATGTAGGTGATCTCTCGAAATAAAAATGGAAAACTAAAGATTTACCATCAGAGTATTGCTTTTTTATTTTAAAAATCAGAGGGGACCGATGAGATGGTTGAGTAAATAAAGCACTTGACACCAAGGCTAAGGACATGAGTCCAGTGTCTGGGACTCGCATGATAGAAGGAAAGAACCGACATCCCACAGATGTCGTCTGGTTTCCACATACACACGTGCATACACAAAATAAAAGTGGGTTTAATAACTGGAGGACTGGGGAGATGGCTCCGTGGATGAAGTGTTCACCGCGCAAGCGCGAGGCCAAGAGCTGTGCCTGTAAACAGCACTGGCTGCAGAGACACTCCCGGAGGCAAGCCGACAACTAGACCAGCTGGAATGACTTCGCTCTGGGCTCAGCCAGAGACTGCTGCAGTAAAATAATGATCAAGGAAGACAACTTTGGGCTTCCACGTGTGTGTGCCCAAGGGTGCCCACACATACAAGCATGCTCTTTGGCCAACCTAACCTACTTCATGGGTTACAGGCTATGGTGTTTAAGGAATGTCCGAGGTGGTTCTCTGGCCGCGCACACACACACAAAATGACATGCACGTTATTCTGTATTTTATTTATGTGAGTATTATATTATCTTAGAAAATACAGACTCTCGCAAGGCAGTGGTGATGTACACCTTTAATCTCAGCTGTCAGGAAGCAGAGGCGGGCAAATCTCTGAGTTTGAGGCCAGCCTGGTCTACAGAGCTAGTTGCAGAATAGCCAGGGCTACACAGAGAAACCCTGTCTCAAAAAGCAAAATATAACAAGTAGAAAATAGCTCTCGCTGGGCGGTGATGACACATGCCTTTAATCCCAGCACTCGGGAGGCAGAGGCAGGCGGATTTCTGTGAATTCGAGGCCAGTGTGGTCTACAAGAGCTAGTTCCAGGACAGGCTCCAAAGCTACAGAGAAACCCTGTCTTGGAAAAAAAAAAAAAAAAAAAAAGCTCTCAATTGTTTTTTTTTTTTTTTCTTTTCTTTTTTCTTTTTTTGGTTTTTCGAGACAGGGTTTCTCTGCAGCTTTTTTAGAGCCTGTCCTGGAGCTAGCTCTTGTAGAGCAGGCTGGCCTCGAACTCACAGAGATCCGCCTGTCTCTGCCTCCCGAGTGCTGGGATTAAAGGCGTGCGCCACCACCGCCCGGCTCAATTGTTTTTTACATACTTTTTACCATCTTAAAATTCTGGTTTTAAAATCTGATGTACAATTCTAGGGGTGTGGCTCAGTGATGGCATGCATCATGCATGATTAGATGTATGAAGCATGTCTTGGTCACCTCCATTGCTGTGAAGAGACACCATAACCAAGGCAACTTATAAAAGAAAGCATTGGCTGGGAAGTTTGCTTACAGTTTCGGAGGGTGAGTCTGACCAAGTACAGAAACTAAGTCGGGTTTTTTTGCATACCTAAGTAACTAGGGACAATACAGGCGGGCTCTGGAGAAGAAATGAGAGGCTTATTACTGCAAGAGAAGGATCTGATCTCTGTTTTTAAACCAGAGTATTATTTAAGCCTAGGAAAGTGTTTGATAACCGCAAAGCCTTCGGTTATAACAGGTGTAGGCGCAGAGAATTAGCACACGATCATTTTAACAAGATAATGAAGCTGGTCCAGCACGTCGGATGGAAGCATCTGAGATAGGCAATGAACAAAGCAATCTTGCCACCAGTGCTCTGCAAGCATTCCCTCCTGCCGTGCCTTTGCTCCGGCCCTCCCAATGGCCCAAGCTGCCTTCTGGGTTTCTAACTGCTGAAAGCCTGCATTCCCAGATCTGCCTTTCCCCGGGAACCTCACCTGGGGCGCATTTTTCTCTTACGGGGTTCCTAAAGTCCCCAAATTGGGACCAGTTAAGTTTGCGTGTCTTAACGCTCACCGTGTCCTAGGTGGCTTTAAATCTCAGGCTTTTATTTGTCCATCCGGCTTTGGAGCTGAAGCTGGAGGAGGGCAGCTAACATCCGGTTGCACGGAGGCACGGACACGAGGCTCAGGAGGAGTGGCGCGCCGCTGGCCCACCTGGACCTGGCGACCCTTCCCGGTTCCTGGCGGTGGTCGTGCAGTCACGGGGCCTGAGGACGCGCGGCGGTGCGGGGTGAGCCACTGAAGGAGCTGAAGGTTCGATCCTTGGGACGGGCGCGCAGACGGCCCTCGTCAGGCCAGCGCCCTGGGAACCTGCGGTGGGGAGGGTCGGGAGCCCGCTGCTCTGTAGTGGAAACTGCAATTGGTGGTCAGATTAGCAAACTGGCTCCTTTTCCGGTACAGCCAGCCGTTAATGGCCTCGTCTGACACTAGGGAATACCGATCTCAAAAACCCTGTTCCCTGCTTCTTCCTACTATTATTTATTAATTTTGAGCCATAGAGCTGCAATGTACCGAATGCTATGCAATATCCTGGTTTCGATCCTGAAACAGAAAGGAACGAACAAAAATCCTCGAGAAAAACAGGAAATCCACGGAAGTCTGTGGTTTAGTTAGTAATTGCACCAGTGGCTTGCTCTCAATTTTTGATAAATGTACCGAATGCTAATCTTAGAGGAATTTGAATGGAGAATTTAAAGGTCTAAGTCTTTGCAACTTATTAGAAATCTAAAATTATCCTAAGGTTAAAAGTTAGCGTATAAAGCCCCGAGGCTCGCTAATGAAGGCTAAGTTAGTTTTCTCCCCAGCAGGACAGGAAGTAGTAGGTAGTGCCTGTTTGATCAACTTGTTTGCTGAAGCAGTTGTCGGGCTAGTGGGGGTGGATTCTGCTGGCCTGTTTCCCTCTTGGAATTTGTCCTCTCTCAATTCTCTTCAACAAATATCTTTTAGCATTTGTTAGGTGCGAGCAAATGAGACACATTTCCTTAAACTAGTGGGAGCCATGAATGTCTTTAGGGCCAGAAAGGGACATCACTGGATCTGTTTTAAAAGTATTGACTCGGCAGCGATGTATGTGTAGGTGGCTTTGTCGTTTAGCCCAGAAGTAATCAGAAATACAACCAGGAAATTAAAGTGGAAAAGATAGGATTTGGGAAGATTTTTGTGAGTCCGGAAGACTTCACAATTGAAGACATTCGAGGATCAAAGAAAAAAAAGAGGGAAAATGTATTCCAAAGTTTTTCACTTGAGGGTTTTAGAACATGGTGATACATTTTAGAACAAAGGGAACTCCAGAAGAGACCTGGATTCAGGGAGTGGGAAGAGAATGAATTTGCTTTGAGCTGTATTTGTATTACAGGCCTAGTACTGAGCTGGAAATGAGTTTAAGAGCAGTAAAAGCAAGGGCAAACTAGAAGGAACCAGAGGAATAAAAAAGTGCCACGGAAGGCAGCTGTGTGACCCTCTTGACAAAAGAGAGCTGCTTATTTGTTTATTTATTTATTATGTAGACAACATATTATTGTATTATATGTGTATAATTTTATATATATAAAATACAACATTCCTTCCACATATGCTTGTATACCAGAAGAGGGCACCAAATGTCATATAGATGACTGTGAGCCACCATGTGGTTGCTGGGAATTGAACTCAGGACCTCTGGAAGAGCAGTCTGTGCTCTTAACCTCTGAGCCATCTCTCCAGCTCCTGAGCTGCTTTCTTGCTTGGTTGAGAAATCCAGGTATCCCAGAGACCTGATGTGAAGTTAAAGATTCATATCTCCTACAGACTTGGAGAGAGAGGCTCGGGGTGAAGCTAGGTCTTGGAGTTAGCAATAGCAGTTTGCTATTTTTCAGAGTTATTTTAGTGAAAAACAGGAAGATTGCCAGCAGTCTGTTCATGCAGTGTCCTTTCTAAAGTGTCCAGAGGACTGGACAGGGAGCCAGATATGATTTCTGGTTCTGACTATACCCACTGCCTACCTGTGTTATTTGGTCAAGTCATGTATGCTTGGAATAGGAAAATATTTCTCAGTGAAAACAAACAAACCCTTTTATTTCTAGAAATACAAGTAGGGTGGAGAAGTACCCTTTGCAAAATGCTAGTACAGAAATAGAAGTATAATACTCCAAAAAAAATTCAAAGCCAGTGCTCAGAAGACAGAGGCAGGTCAATCTCTGTGAATTCAAGGCCAGCCTGGTCTACAGAGTGAGTTCCAGGAGAGCCAAGGCTACACAGAGAAACCCTGTCTTGAAAAAACAAAAACTTAATAAGTAGGTATACTGGTGCACAAATCCTTCTTTTGGGGGTATTTAAGCAATCTTTCTTCCTCAGTCTCTTGAATACTAGGTCAAACACCACCAAGCTGGCTTAATACTCAATTAATAAAATTCAGATTATTTATTTGACTAGTGTAGCTGATCTCAGATATATACCCAATGGTGCTCCAAACATTCTACTTAAACTCATGTTGGAGCCAATGATTCAATCAGGATCCGAGATCAGCAGCTAAGAATTTGTGCTCAGACTCCCACGGCAGCACTTTCCCTATTCCACAGATGTTCCCAAGCTGGTGCTACTCTCCTGTAATCCCAAACTCAGAAGGCGGAGCTAGGAGTTTTATCAAAAGTTTAAGGTCACCTGAGCTACTTAGGAAGAGCCTGCCTAAAAAGGAAAAGAATCTTGCCCGATGTGGCCATGAATGATTGCAATTCCAGCATTCAAGAGACAGGCTATGATCCCAAGTTCAAGGTCAGCCTGGGGCTGCGCAGAAATCTCGAACATGTCTCAGAAAACAAAAGTCACAGCAAGTCCTTAAACTGGATGTGTTGATACACACCTGATGTGTTGTGCTTATTGGATGTGCTGATGCATACTTGGTGTTGATGCACACTGGATGTGTTGATACACACTAGGCATGCAAAGGCACACTTGGTGTGTTCACACTGGATGTGCAAATGCACACTTGGTGTGTTGTGCACATTGGATGTGTTGATGTATAGCTTGGTGTGTTGATGCAGCACTCAAGAAGTAGATTCAGGATGATTGCAAATTTGAAGTCAGTCTGTACCACACAACAAATTTGAAATCAGCCTAGACTGTCTTAACAGGATCTTATCTCAGCAAACAAAACAAAACACCTTGTCTCACTCTGTGGTTATCCACGATTTACTCTCAGAGACTTCCTTTCCCCTTGTGTTGACCGGTTCTGTCTTTTTTTGTTGCTATTCACCTAGACCTGACCACACTGTGGTGTGTGTGTGTGTGTTGGGGGGAGGGGTGTCTGGAGATTGAAGCCAAGGCTTCATATATTCTAGGCAATTTTTCTATCAGTGGTTTTAATAGTGAAAAATAAAATAGCAGTCTCACCAGATGGTGGTGGCTCACGCCTTTAATCCCAGCATTCGAGAGAGGCAGAGGCAGGCGTCTCTGTGAGTTCAAGACCAGCCTGGTCTACAGAGCGACTTCCAGGACTGGCTCCAAAGCTACACAGAGAAATGTCTCGAAACTTCCCCCGCCAAAAAAAGCCATCTCAGCAAAAAGTCAAGACTGTTCAGTGTCTTTGACAGTCCCAGTAAGCATCTGCTTAAGCAGCAGGATATTTATATTCCCAGTCTCATCTAAACTAAGGCTTGTTACTGGGATTATTTTATTGCTATTACTATCATCATTATATTTTCTTCTCATTGAATTGAAACTTGACACTGAATTCTTTAACTCATAGTTGTGTTTAAAGTGAAACATTTCTACACAGTTGCAGCAGAACCGCCGTTTTGAAATGCCCGGTGTTGAAAGCCGGAGTTCACCGCACTCCGTCCTGAAGGAAGGAGGCTGAGTGTCTGCAGCAGCACTTGCTCCCTGCGTGACCAAGTAAGTGACCCCAAGGGTGGGGGTGGAGGGGACTCCTCGGTGGTCTGTCCTCTAAGATGCTGTTTCTAGAAGACATTTTTTTTCTTTTTTCTTTCTTTTTTTTTTTTTTTTTTTTTTTTTTTTTGGTTTTTCGAGACAGGGTTTCTCTGCAGCTCTTTTAGAGCCTGTCCTGGAACTAGCTCTTGTAGACCAGGCTGGCCTCGAACTCACAGAGATCCGCCTGCCTCTGCCTCCCGAGTGCTGGGATTAAAGGCGTGCGCCACCACCGCCCGGCTAGAAGACATTTTCTTCTGGAAAAGAAAGCAGGTCTTGCCAGGCGGTGGTGGCGCACGCTTTTAATCTCAACACTCAGGAGGCAGAGGCAGGCCGATCTCTGTGAGTTCAAGGCCAGCCTGGTCTACAGAGAGAGTTCTAGGACAGTCTCTAAAGCTACACAGAAAAGCCCTGTCTCAAAAAATTAAAAATAAAGAGGGGTGGGGGGAGGGGAGAGGGGAGCAAGTCTTGTGGCGCCCAGTGTGTAGCCTGGTAGCCTTGATGACACGGCTGTCGTACATCCTTGTCCTAGAAGAGGCAAGTATTATATTTGCTCATTCTCTCCTTTTTTATTTGTTTAGTAAGCAAATCTTTATTTAGCTGTGTTTATGTTCCAGAAACTGAATTAGGCTCTAGAGTACCGGGGTGAAGCAGACAGGGTTTGGGACCTGTTGGTGTGTCCCCTCTGCGTGAGGGTGTTTGGAGCAGGTTTGCGCCGTGGCCGAGGAGAATGTGCAGGCGGTTGAGCTAACCTAGCACATATACACAGTGAGTCGCCTCCTGCTCCACTCAATTCCCCACTTCATCAGAAGGGTTGGTGGTATAATTTGAGAAATAAGCAAAATATGGGGAATATGTTACAAAGTTCTATGCGCTAAGGAAAGAAGGGAGGGAGGGAGATAGAAACAGGAAGAGACACTGGGCACGGTGGCCTATGCCTTTCACCTCAGAGTTCAGGAGGCGCAGGCAGGAAGATCTCTGCGTTCTATCCCACATCTGGCTGCCTATGTTATTTTGATTTGGTTTTTGCTTTTGGGTTTTTCGAGACACGGTTTCTCTCTGTAGCCTTGACTATCCTAAACTAGCTCCGTAGACCAGGCTGGCCTCTGCCTCTAAGTGCTGGGATTAAAGAGGCATGTACTACCACTGCCTGTCTATTTTCTTTTATTTTAAGGCTAGCTCGTCTGTATAGCCCAGGCTAATCATAAACTGGCTTCTTTCTTCCTCTGCCTTCTGTGTGCTAAAGTCACCAGCCTGTGCTACCACAGGCACAGGAGTTGGCAATTCTATTTATTTTATTTTGCAGTGTTGGGGGTGGAGCCTAGGGCCTCATGCATGCCAGGCAAATGCTCTGCCGGAGAGCAGTACCTCCTGCCTTCACCCTTGCCGCTTGCTTTAGATAGTGTGCCAAGACAGGTCACAGGGTGACAGACACTGAAGTTATCACCCAAAGAGGCCGAGGAGCCAGGTGTGCGGCATCTGGGGGAGGAATAGTCCAGGTAGCACAGAGCGCTAGGGTGAAGAATACAGCCCACACCAGAGCAGCCTAGAGCCTGGGCTGGCCGGCGTGGATGTGAGGAGAGGCGGACAGAATGTGGGCCCTTTGGCCGTTGCACAGGCTTTGGGTTTTACTTGAGTTACACAAAAGTGGGAGAATTTGAACACAAGTGTGACAGTGTAATTTGAGGAAAGAGAGGGAAGAAACTCAGAGGGACACCTTCCTCTGCTGGTTTTCCATCCCCAAGCCAATAGAGCCCAAAGTTCTCTTAGCCCTTGAAGTAAGGGATGAAGCAGGAACCAAAGCAGGAGGCAGAGTCCTTCTGGAGCAGTGTTTGTGGTGGGAAGTCATTTCACACTTGTCTGAATCTGCACCACTCTCAGACTCGTAGAAACAGAGCCATTCCTTTGTAAGTTTGCCTGTTACAGTCTTCTGTCACCTCAGTGACTGGTCTGCTCTACCCTGATCAGTATAGTACCGCATTCATGCCTCAGCTGCTGATATCTTTCCCACAATTCATGTTGGTCTTTGAAGTAAGAGCTTGGGACTCTTTCCTGTGGAAAAAGACCTGAGGTGCTAAACACTTCTAGTAAGGGGCGCTCATGTGTTAGGGTTTGTCTTCTTTCAATTTTAAACTTTACTTATATTTGTGTGTGTGTGTGTGTGTGTGTGTGTGTGTGTGTGTGTGTGTGTATGTGTATGTTTGTCTGTATGTACACCAGATGTGTGCAGGAGGCCACAAGAGGGCAGAGCATCCCTGCAGCTGCTGTTACAGGCAGTTGGCTGCTTGATGTAGGTGCTGAGAATCAGACTCTGATCCACTGTAAAAACATCAAGTACTCCTAACTGCTGAACCATCTCTTCAGCCCTTGTCTTTCTTTTGTTTTTTTTTTTTTTTTTTTTGTTTTTTTGTTTTGAGATAGGATTTCTCTGTGTAGCCCTGGCTGTCCTGGAACTCACTCCTTAGACCAGCCTAGCCTGAAACTCAGAGATCCAACCGCCTCTGCCTCTGGGATTAAAGTTGTGTGCCACCACTGCCCAGCCCCCCCTTAAAGGTTCATTCATATATTATGTAAACATGTTTTGCCTGTAAGCCAGAAGAGGGTACCAGATCGCATTATAGATGGTTGTGAGTTGCCATGTGGTTGCTGGGAATTGAACTCAGGTCCTCTGGAAGAGCAGCCAGTGCTCTTAACCACTGAGCCATCTCTCCAGCCCCTCTTCACCCCCCCCCCACGCTTTAAACACTAAATAATACTCCTCTCCGTGAATGCACACACATTTCCTTTATTCATAGCTTGGCAGCTGTAAGTTAGTGACAATGAGCACGGATGTGTAGGCATCTTTTTTTGACATAAAAACTTTCATGTCTTTGGGGGAAAAAGGCAGAAGAGGAATCGTGGCATCTGCTGACTGGTTTTTAATCACTGCTTCCCCTTACTACAGGCAGCCTGTCTTCGCTTATGATAAAAGCCGCATTTGGCTAATGAGCGAAGTGACGAGGTCACCGCGTGAGGCTGAGGGTGTCTGGGAAACAGAGGAGGATGACATGACCGAAGGTGACCTCGGGTACGGCCTCGGAAGAAGACCTGGCGGGATTTATGACGTTTCGTGTTCGATTACAGCTAAGAAAAGGTCAGATGGAAGGAACCTGAGCCCCCCTCCGTTTCCAAGAAAGGGGGAAGAAAGAAGTGAGACCCTTTTTCAGTATTCCGGGACTGAGGGCTTGCGGGATGCATGCGCTCACGGACGCAGAGCATCGGGCTACAGGCGGCAGAGCAGCGCTGGTGAGAACTCCTTATCCGCAGCTTTCTCTCCTTCCTTCCCTCTTGGAACGCGAAAATCAGTAACCGCAGGAGATTTTCATCTTTATCTCTTTAAGACTAGATTAAATTTACTTGTTTAAGGAGGTGGGGCGAGCTCGTGTCAAGGTATGCCCCAACTTGAAGCCAGTTCCTTGCTTCCACCACGTCATGTCATCAGGCCTGGTAGCAGGTGCCTTTTCTTGCTGAATCACCTCACTGGTCCATGTCTTAGTCTCTTGAAGGAATATGGAGAGTTCAGAAGTAGCTGATGTTTTGTTTCTGAGTATGGTAGGATGCTGGGGACCAGCCTCAGCAGAGAAGTGGGTCTGGGATGTCTGGAAGGCTAAGCGAATACACAAACACAGGATTCTAATGCAAGCTGACAGGCTCTCAGCTGCAGGGCGGGTTCTTCTAATTCTCTCTCACTCTCCCTTATTTCTTTCCCTTTCTCTGTCTCTCTCTGCCCTAGCTTCAAACCTCAGTCTTTTATTGTGAATTTTACACAAGGAACTTGATTCTTTTTTTCTTGCCCCAGGTTAATCATTTCAGGAACAAAGCAGTTCACAAAAAGTACAAAGATTCTTTGAAATCAGAACATCATCATGCATTATGACATTTTCCCAGTTCCCAAGCCCCATGCCAGCCACTATATTCTTAATTCTTAGCTGAGTTAATTTTTAAACAACTTCTGAGGCTTTCTCCTCAGAGGCAGACTACCTGCAGTTACAGAAGCGTAGTTCAGCGGGTTTCACTCCATTGTCGCACCTTTCCCATTGTTGTTCCTCACGATTCCAATTTTGATTTAAAGGCCAAAGGCAGTCAGCCCCAAAGCCCTGGGTTCTTCAGAAACTTTATTCGTCATAGCCAGTACCTTTCTGTTTCAGTATAATTCTTTTACCAAGTGTCATAATCAGGCAAGAACAATTTCTTCATATCCCCCCAAATTCCCCAGTTCTTTTAGTGAAAGAGGGGAGACTCTCACTCAAGTCTCGGGATAACATGACTCCCCAGGAACTCACGAGAAACCGTCCTTGCTGCAATCACAGGAGGTTTATTGACAGGAACCAGCTGGGACCGAAACTTATTTCCCACGCAGGGGTAGAGGAGTTTGACCCCGTGTAGCTGGGAGAAGTGGTATTTAGGGAAAGAAACCACAACCCAAAAGGGGTAGGGAGGGCGTTATTGGAAAATTCTGAAAATACTAGTGATCATTACAAGGGGGTAGCTCCCCATTTTTCAAGATTATTCTCAAGATTATAATCTAACTTTATGGTCAGCCAGTTCCTGGAACAGAGTCACTAAACCGGCTAACCTAGATTTTTGGTTCTTCTCTCCCTGCTAGATTTTTGGCTCTATTCTTTCTGCTAGAGGGGTCTGGATTTATCCGGGTCTTTCATCAGTGCCTGCCCGCTCTGTCAGATCAGTAAGATTCGTATTAACATACAGCGCATCCATATTCTCAGAAGCCACTGGTGTGGAAGGAAACAAGAACATGAAGAACAAGTACACGAGCAGAATTGTTATAACCAGAATCATCTGTAACGTTGCCAAATGCACATCTGTAACTGCCATAGAGGCGGTCCTCGGGGCACACAGGTGTTTTCTCCTCGGCCCTCAAGTAACATCATTTATTGCCGCTGGGTTGCCTGGAGGGAATTGCTTCCTGCCTCTCAGCAACCGCAGTGGAGGGGAGCTATGCTTTGGGGGTCCAACAGTAGCTAATCTGCTTTGATATCATACAGGTGTGACTCTGGTAGCTACTTAATGCCTTTTCCTTTTGTTATGCAGTCTTATACCCCACCCCCTCGGAGTCCCCTAGGTGCCAGGTACACTAGTCTAGGTTCTGGGAATACTTTGTGTTCTGAGTTACTAGGTCAGTCTAAGAGGGAGACTCTGCAGGACCCCATAAGCTTTAGCAAAACAGCAGGGAAATCAGGAGGGAAAAGGACCAACCAAAGAAACACACTCTGGCCCCGAAATCAGAGCCAAATCTGCCCCCTCACTGACTAAGCAGAAAGCCAAGCAATCCCTGAGCAAGAAACCTGACCCAATTCCCACCCAGAAAATCTCCCTGGAAAACGCCATCCCTAAGAAGCACCTGTTCAGTTTGCTGCTGCCCTTCTTCCACCCTGGCAGAGGCAGCCGCTCTCCTGGATTCTTCCCTCCCGATAAATCTCTTAAATGAGGTTTGGGTGAAATATGTTCCTTTGCCGGAATGGAGTGGAGGAGAAAAGTAACAACTTTTTGGTGGAGCAGGAGCTGAGCAGGGCTGTAACAACCTCACTGGGGAAACCTAGTAGAACGGAGCTGCTTTGTTTTGTTTTTTAAAGATTTATTCATTTATTATGTGTTATGCACAGATAGTGGGGTCCCCCAAAAACCACCACAGAGGCTTAGGCTCTCTGTCTGTCCCGCATAGAGGTTGATAGCTGAGAACCCCAAGGCCAATCAGGGTAGGGTTTTTTTTTTTTTTTTTTTTTTTTTTTTTTTTTTTTTTTTTTTTTGTAGTAGAGGTTGGGGTGAGGGGATTTTCAGGACCTTGACTGGCTGATGTTTGTCTGGGGGGTCTTTGCTAAAGGTGAATAGGTGAGTCCCCGGGCTCAGGGACTTCCCGTGGTTTTATCTAATCTTAGATAATGGTTAGAATGTCAGGTACTTCCCTTTAGACATTGGCCCTCCCTGGGTAGTGTCAATTTACAGTTTTTCCTGGAACCCTGTGCTGGCTGCGGTGGCAGACTCATGTGTGGCCAGGCTACCCAGGGCCCCAAATTGCTTGGGTCCCATTATGTGTGGCTAGGTTGCCCTGGGCCCATTATGTATACAGTATTCTGGTCTGCATGTATGCCTGCAGGCCAGAAGAGGGCGCCAGACCTCATTCTAGATGGTTGTGAGTTACCATGTGTTCGATGGGAATTAAACTCAGGACCTCTGGAAGTACAGCCAGTGTTCTTAACTGCTGAACCATCTCTCCAGCCCAAAGGGCCGAGTTGCTCTACTCCGGGGAAGCAGAGCCAAAGTGTAACAATTTCGCTGGGGAAGCTCTCTCCCACCAGAGCAGAGCTGTTACATTGGAGAAACCTTTCCCTAGAGCCTGGCTGTAAGCTGTTGCGCTTCTGTGGTACTCCTCGACTCCCCACTGCCAGGATCCCTTTCCATCTGAGGTGCAATGCTTACAAAATCAGTTTCCATGAGGAGAGAGAGACACTGCAGGAAGTGGTCAGCTTTAGCACAGGGAAATCAGTCTTCATGGACTGACCGCTGTTTTATTGACACCCAAAAGGCCTTTTAGCAAGTCAGCCCCTGCGTACCAAAATCTCTTATCCGAACTAGAAGTTGTCTTAAGGAACCATGACCTAAGTAAGCAAACAGAATCATAAGAATTACAGGTTTGGCCGGGAGGTGTTGCACCTTTGATCTCAGCTCTTGGGAGGCAGAGGCAGGCGGATCTCTGTGAGTTCGAGGCCAGCCTGGTCTACAGAGCTAGTTCCAGAACAGCTATGGTTGTTATACAGAGAGACCCTGTCTCGAAAAACAAAAAAACCAAAACAGCAACAACAACAACAAAAAGGCCCAGAAATGTCTTATGACTGAGGTTATGCTAAGGTTCAGAAATTCCCAAGGAAGAGCAACCCCATAAATTTCAGATAACAATCTCTGATTATTTATCAGAGATTATTTAAAGAACTATGTGGCCATCACTCCAGAGTAAATGCCAGGTACAATGGCCCTTTTAATACCCTACTACAAATAATAATCAACAAACTATGCAATTAAAGTTACAGAAGACCACCAGGCAGTGGTGGTGCATGTCTTTAATCCCAGCACTCGGGATGCAGAGGTAGGAGGATTTCTGTGTGTTCAAGACCAGCCTGGTCTGCAGAGTAGATTCCAGGACAGGCTCCAAAGCTATACAGAGAAAACAGAGAAAGCCTGTCTCGAAAAAAACAAACCACCACCAACAAAAAGTTACAGAAGCCCTCCAGTTAGATATTGTTCTTGGAAAGAAAGTTTAGTTCCTAGATATTATTATTGCTACTTAAGACAAACATAAAAATCCGTTTATTTGACTAGAACATTCATGTTTTTCTACACATTTGTGTGGCAGCCAGTTCATCAACACATGCTTCATATCATAATCCCTTAATGCTGTTTTTTTCAAAGCCACTTTTAAGTTTATGTATTTTTATCATTAGTTATCATATTATAATTTTTTCATTTTGCAATTTATTGAAAATACATATTTGATATTTATAAACAGATGTCCTGTATTTTGCAGAGGGGTGGGGGCAGGGCATTTAATACAGGGTTTCTCCACAGAGCCCTGGCTGTTCTGGAACTCACTACGTAAAGCAGGCTGGCCTCAGACTCACCAGAGATCCACCTATCTCTGCCTCCCGAGCGCTGGGATTTAAGGAGTCTGCCACCATGGCCAGCTAAATGCCATGTATTTAACTAAAGAAACTATTCAATTTTTCTTCCAATAGATTCTAACTCAGACTTGTCAAATGAACAATTAAGGCAACGTCTTCATGAAACTTTAGAGGTATGTCCTGCAAATAAGTGATGGGGGGCCTTGCACCCCCATCCATTCCTCCAGACTCCCTCTTCTTCCCTTCATCTCTTGGGCTCCTACTTTTCAGTAGGCCCCCTGTTTTATTCTCTCTGTCTCTATCTCTCTCTCTCTCTCTCTGATTGTTTCTTCCTCCCTCCCTCCCTTTTTCCCTCCCTCCATCCCTCCCTTCCTTTTCTTTCTTTATGTTTGTGTGGGTACCTGTGCCACAGCACACATGTAGACATCAGAGAACAACTTGCTGGAGTTGGTTCTCTCCTTCCGTCCTGTGGGTTCCAGGGATTGAACTCGGGTGGTCAGACTTGGTGGCAAGCTCCTTAACCTGCTGAGTTGTCTTGCTGGCCCTGGTTCTTGTCTCTTGAAAAGTCCTCTTGTGTAAGCACACCCGCCACTTCAAGCATGCCTGTCGTTTCTCTATCTGGCTTCTCTAAACTTATCTAAACTACAACTTGCATTGCTTCCTTTTAGATGTCATACCTCTGTCTCCCAAGAGCTGGGATTAAGGGCATGTGCTACTCTGCCCAGCTGAGAATATAGCTCTTTGAGATCCTTTGTCAAACAGAACAACACCGAGATTTTTCTTTTCCTTATGATGAGCCACTTGCTTACATGGGTAAAAGCAAGAGATAAGCTTTTGTTTCAACTGTGAAGGGGACTCCTGCACAGCGGGGGTGGGGGGCTCCCTCCCAGACCCCTAGATCAGGCACATGCCACATCCAAACACCTGTTTTCACAGAGAGATCCTTTATTAAGCAGGGAAGAAAGGTTAAGTGGTTGCTTTCTGACAGGCAGAAAAACATCAGAAAATGACCTCACAGGTGTAATTTTTTTTAATATTTATTTATTATGTATACAATATTCTGACTGCATGTGTGCCTGAAGGCCAGAAGAGGGCACCAGACCTCATTACAGATGGTTGTGAGCCACCATGTGGTTGCTGGGAATTGAACTCAGGACCTTTGGAAGAGCGGGCAATGCTCTTAACCACTGAGCCATCCCTCCAGCCCCGCAGGTGTAATTTTTAAGAGGAGAGGGGGAGGTCTATGTTAGAATAGGGTCAGATGCAGTGGCAAAGGAGATGGGGATGAGGGAGAAGGGGACAAGAGAAAAGGCAGGGGTATTAGACAAAGGACTGCTCCTGGATAGAGGGGAGACACATGTGGCCCATAGGAAATAGCAGTTTATAAGGGTAAAGGGGGAAACCCTGTGTTAGGAGGAGATATTGGGCATGTTAAGGTGAGCCAAAGGCTTCTGGTTGCTGGACTTCAATGGTAGTCAGTGTCACGGGGATGAAGTGACCAAACGAGGGGATAGACCTTGGTGGCTAGCTTTAGGACTGTAATCTAATGGTTTTTTAGCAAGGCAGAGGACTAGGGAGAAGGGCAAGGCCTGCCAGAGCCACATGCTGGAGTGGGCTGCTGTCCCATCAAACTGGAGCTTGGTAGTGAGGCTCTTGGTCATAGTTTGACAGGCTCACTGCAGCATCCCTAGGAATTCACAACCTTGTTTAAGGGTAAATGTGGACTAGCCAGTTGACAGTTCAGGAATTCCATGCCTTGCAAACAGGAAGGCTTACTGTATTTCTGTCCTCAGGAAGTAGAAATTTTAAAAACTGAACTTGAAGCCTCTCAAAGGCAACTTGAAGGTAAAGAGGAAGCATTGAAAATCCTTCAAAGCATGGTAAGAATTTATTTCTGAAATTTTCATCACCTAACACATTTCAGTAATGAGTGGAATTATAATCCCTGCACTCAGGAGGCAGTGGTAGGAGGATTGAGAGTTCAAGACTGGGCCTAGTTACATCCTGAGAGCCTGTTTTGGAAACACACACACACACACACCACCACCACCACCACTGCCACCACCAGCACCACCACCACTAGCAGCAGCAGCAGCAGAAACAACAGTAATTAGTGATGCTTTTACCTTGTAAAATAAAAGAATCGGTATTTAATATTGTTGGGTTTTTGAGATACAGTTATTTTTTTATTAACTACTGAGTTGTATAGGTATCCCTAGAACCTAATTTTAGAGCACTTGCAATATATTAAAAAAAATGAATCTTGTAGGGCCTGGAGAGATCGCCCAGAGGCTAAGGGCATTGGCTGCTCTCTCAGAGGATCTGGGTTTAATTCCCAGCACCCACATGGCAGCTAATGAGATCTGGTGACCTCTTCTTGCATGCAGGTGTACATGCAGACACTGTATATGTAATAGATAAAATACGTCTCAAAAAAAAAAAACTGAAAAAGACTCACCCACACACTTTTTAATGGATTTGTCTTTTCACCTTTTCTCTTTCAAACAAATGTAACCAAGCAATTTGTGTCTGTAATTGTTTGGTTAGCATGCTTTTGAGGTCCAATCATGTTAAAGCATGAAAAGTACTGAAATTACCTGGCGCGAGTGAGAAGGAAACACGGAACACGCAAAAAAACCCGCTTAGGAGTTTATTAAGGGGGTGTGGACAGGCATGGTGAGGTCGGTGTGCAGAGAGGAGAGAGAGGGAGATGGAGACAGTGCTTCCAGCTTTTAAAAGCTGCCTAGCGCATGTGCACAGGGGGTTGACGTGACTACGTCATACGCAGATGATGGGGCTCACACATGCGTGCAAGGGCTTAGCTGAGCCATACGTGGATGATGCAGCCACACTGCACGTGGATCACAGGGCCCTTAGGCACTTCTGCCTGAAGGCTTATCCGCACATGCATGGCCCTAGAACTCGGAAGTGCCAGCCTTATTGTGGCTGAAATCATAACAAATACTTTCTTCTCCTTCTTGCTTCTCCTCCTTTTTAGTTTATTAAGACAGGGTTTCTCTTTGTAGCCTTGGCTGTCCTAGAACTCTCTCTGTAGAGCAGGCTGGCCTCAAACTCAGAGATCCGTCTGCCTCTGCCTTCCAGTCCTGGGATTAAAGGTGTGCGCCACCACTGCCCAGCAATACTTTCTTCTTAGTCAAGTAGCTCATAACTGCCTGTAACTCCAGCTCCAGGAGATCTGACACCCCTTCCAAAAAGGCCCCGCAGGCATCAGCACGCACATGCACACATTTATATGCAGACACACAGACATTGAAAAAAAGTATGTGTGTTGAAAATAAATAAATCTTTAAAAATAAAATATGCATATAGGAATATGCTCATATATTATGCAAATAAGAGGGTTTAAAACTTAATTTTACTGACACTATTTTTATTTTTTCTTAGGCAGTGCTTGACAAAGCCACAAGTCACACACAGACAGTGCTTCAAAAAACCATAGAACAAAAGAGATCTTTGGAGAAGGTATTTGCAAATGTAGCATTGATACGCTCAATCTGATAATATTTAGATATAATGTTCTTAGGCTCGGCGTGGTTACAGGTGTTTCATTTAGGCTTACTCTCCTGCAAGGAGTTCTGCAGTCTCTGACGGTTTTCCCTTTGGACACTGACGTTTTTTTAATGACTTATTTTTATTTCATGTACATCAGTTTACCTGTATGAGAGTATTGGCTCCCTTGGAACTGGAGTGAGTTATAGACAGTTGTGAGCAGCCATGTGGGTGCCGGGAATTGAACCAGGGTCTTCTGGAAGAGCAGCCGGTACTCTTAGCCACTGAGCCATCTCTCCAGCCCCGGGACTCATAAATTTTAAAATAGATTATCACGCGGGTAAATGTGGCCTTTTATGGCAGCAGGTCTGACAATTTAGCACTTTTTATCTTTTTCCTTTTTTGTCCTCTGCCCCAGGCAGGGTCAGCGTGTTTCTGAACGCCTCACTGGACATGGAATTAGGATAATCACAGATGTCATTTTCTTACATAAATCGTATTCTCCCCTAATGGGGCCATTTGGGTTAAGACTCCAAGAAGTAAATTTAGTTTCTGGTGTCTACATGGGCAGAAGTGGGCCCTGAGAAGTCTGGGCTCACTACAACCAAATTTTGAACATAAATAATTTGAAATTTCTTTGCTGTGTTCGGTGAGCTTTATCAAAGTGTGACTGAGAGCTTAAAAAAAATCCATTTGGTGTGTGTGTGTGTGTTTGGCAGGGTTTCTCTGTCTAACAGCCCTGGCTGTCCTGGAACTCACTCTGTAGACTAGGCTGGCCTTGAATTTACAGAGATCTGGCTGCCTCTGCCTCCCAAGTGCTGGGATTGGATTAAGGCATGTACCACCACCGCCCAGCCCAATGTATTTTTCAAGCACCGTAGACTCTTCCAAGCGCATAAATAAATGCCTTTCACCCATTCAGTGTCTCAGAAAGATGTATACTGATAATTCTCCACAAAATGCTCTTTTGTTTTTTATTTGAAGGTATTATTTCTCTTTCTATAGGAAATAAATGCCTTGCAGTGGGAAATGGAATTTGATCAGGATAGATTTAAAAATATAGAGGAATCGTGGATCCAAAAATATGACAGGTTTGTATATTGATGGCATTGAAAACTAAACCTAGGGCCTGTGCATGCTGTGCAATTACGTCACAACCGAGGCCCATCCTCTTTGGGCACAGCCGAGCCCATCCTCAGCCTGGGTAGGTAGAGGAAAATTTTAAAATGCATGTCATTCAGATGCAATTTTAGGCTTTCTTCTTCTTTGAGCAAATTATAAATAAAATTCTTATTGCTGATCTACTTACCATTTCCATATTTTTCTGTTGTTTTCCTAATACTGTATATATAGTAGAGCCAGGCTTTGTGGCAAGGCACAGACCCAGGATGCTGATCAGCGGTAGAGGGCCTAGTTAGCATTTGTAAAGCAACAACAACAAACAAAGCAGCCTGGGGAGATGGCTCAGTGGGTAAAGTGTTTGCCTCACAAGTGTGAGGACCTGAGTTCAGATCCCCAGGACCTTTGTAAAAAGTCAGGCATGGCGGTGACTTTATCTATAGTCCCAGCCCTCCTGGCCAAGGTGGCCAGCGTGGATGAGAGACTGTATGTACTTCAACAGGTCCTGCAAACTCCTCCGTGTTGTAGAGCGTTTCACAATCTGTCTCCAGCATCTGAGAAGATTCCACTATATGATGAATAGACCACATTTTTTTCCTTAATTCCCTCTGACAAGCATAAACTAAGATACAGTATAAATGGTATTTTTTCTTTTTCTTATGTTTTTTAAAAATATTACAATATGCAAAAAACCTAGAGACATAAGCTGGGCCATTATCCGTCTTTATTTGTGTAGGTACACCCATGATGGCCATAACTTCTAATAGATGTGTGATTACCGAATCAGCCTTTTCTGAGCTTAAAGCGGTTGCCCACCGAAAACCTGAATAAGTGTCAATGGTGTGGTGTACATATTTTAATTTGCCAAATTCTGCAAAGTGGAACACATCCATCTGCCAGATTTCATTCCTTTGAGTGCCCTTTGGGTTAGTCCCTGCAGGTAGTGGTGTTTGGTTATAGAGAGAGCAAGTAGGACAGCTCTTTATAACCTCCTTAGCTTGTTTCCATGTAATAGAAAACTCTTTATTTAAACCTTTGCTATTGACATGATTTTTTTTTCCTTTTTTTTTTTTTTTTTTTTTTGGTTTTTCGAGACAGGGTTTCCCTGTAGTTTCTAGAGCCTGTCCTGGAGCTAGCTCTTGTAGACCAGGCTGGCCTCGAACTCAGAGATCCGCCTGCCTCTGCCTCCCGAGTGCTGGGATTAAAGGCGTGCGCCACCACCACCCGGCTTGACATGATGTTTTTTTATGAAATTCTGAGGCCTGCAACATGTTCCCAATCAATAACTGATCAATTTCTTCATTACCTTGTGCTAGAGGACCTGGCAGACCCATATGGGATTGGATGTGTGTTATGTACATAGGACAAAGCCTATTCCTAATTATGTCTTGCACTGGATAAACAATGACGTCAATTCTGTATCATCTGGTATAAATTCAGTGGTTTACTCCTTCAGTCCTAGGTGGCCACTGGGGCTTGCTTCTGCCTTATGGCTGTTTTAAATAATCATGTTAGGAACATTATGGTGTTCTTTCCCCCCACCCTCCAGTGAAGGACTTTGGGTTTGCCTCTCTTTTAGAATTAAAGCAACACTGAGCAGGAGGTACAGCGATTCCTCGTACCCCCCACCCCTGCACAGCTTCCTGTCGTCAATCCCTTCATTAACTTAGTCCAGTGGTTATGATCTCCGTACCTACTCAGTACTGACCAATAGCCAAGGTTTACCTGAGGACCTGTCTTAGATGGCCCAAGCACAGTCAGTGTCCAAATGGTTATTAAGTTGAATTAAAATTATATTATTGTGATGCCAGGTGGTAGTGGCATCCCAGCACTCAGGGAGGCAGAAGCAGGAGGATCTCTGTGCATTCAAGGCTAGCCTGGTCTACAAGAGCCAGTTCCAGGATAGCCAGACATACACAGAGAAACCCTGTCTCAAAAAACCAAATAATAATTATAATAATATATATAATTGAAGGTTGGTGAGATGGCTGAGTAGATAAAAACATTTGCCACCAATCCCAACGACCTGAGTTTGATCCCATATAGCAGAAGGAGAGAACCCACTCCCACAGGCTGTCCTTTGGCCCCAATATGTGCACTTTTAAAATGCCCCACAAATAAATAAAATATAATAAATTGTAGAAATAAAGATATTTTCATTCATTGAGGTGTTAATACTTTCATTACTTAGTTAAGTTTTCCTTTGCAGACTAAGCTGTGACAATGCTGTCCTCAGAGAGAATCTGAAGGTGAAAACAGAAGAAATTAAAATGCTCAAGTCTGAAAATGCTGGTGAGTAATGGATTTTAATGATTCTTTAAAAATACGTGAGCCTGGGGTGGTGGCGAATATCTTTAGTCCCAGCACTTGCGGGAGGCAGAGACAGGTGGATGTCTGAGTTCAAGGCCAGCCTGGTCTATAGAGTGGACAGCCAGGGCTACACAGAAACCTTGCCTCTACAGGCGGATCTCTGTGAGTTCGAGACCAGCCTGGTCTACAAGAGCTAGTTCCAGGACAGGCTCCAAAGCCACAGAGAAACCCTGTCTCGAAAAATCAAAAAAAAAAAAAAAAAAAAAAAAAAGAAACCTTGCCTCTAAAAAAAATAATAAAATATGTTTAAAGACAGCAAATATAGAATATACTGCTGCAGCAAGAACACTCTTGTCAATATAGACAAAGTGCTAATATTTTGAAGTAATATAATTTAGGGAAAATAAAAATACATCATTTAGATTTCTTAAATAAGACTATCAAGGTGAAATCCATGCAACATCAAATTAATCATTTAATTGTTTAAAATAAGCAGTTGGGCAAGCTGTGGTGGTACTCACCCTTTAATCCCAGCACTCAGGAGGCAGGGGTAGGTAGATCTCTATGAGTTTGAGGCCAGCCTGGTCTACACAGTTTAACAACAGCCATAGGCTACACGGGAGAGTCTGTCTGAAAAAAAAAAAAAGGCAGCAATTGGGAGGTGTTGGAGGGAGTGGGAGGTGGATATATCAAAGTACATTGTGTACATGTCTGAACTACAGTTCTTGAAAACTCTAAAAAAGCAAAAGTGATTATTAATTCGGTAGTGCTGGCAAACTGTGTGTGCGGTCCCTGCCCTCAACCGTCACAGTTTTCTGAAATCTTCCAAAGTCAAGGCTGTGCACAGTTCCTCTCCACCATCCCTTCGGTCCAGTTTCCATAGAAAGGGCCAGGTGAGGTGGTGCAACCTATAAGCCCGTCACTTGGGAGGCTGAGGCAGGAGGATTGCCGTGAGGTAGACACAGTCTGGGCTCCACCGCCCTGCTGTGTGTGTACTCTTAGGTGTAAAGTCTGTATGTTGCACAGCCCGTATATAATGGGCCACCTTATGGTAAACATTGGAAGAACCCTGCTGGTACTGGTTTTTGTAACAGATTTTTAAGATGCTAATTCCTCCCCTCAGCAGAAGCTAAGTGACCGTTTGAAGGGAACAAAACCCGAATCAGTGTGGCTCAGAGGCTCCTGGTGCTCACGCAGCGCCCAGATGAGATCTGGACACACGTGTGTTTGAGCATCCAGCTGTCCCTCTGGTTGTCTAGGACAGAAGGTTCCAGAATCACAAGCCCCCCCGCCCTTCTTTTCCCTTGCTCACTCTGCCTCGAGAGGAAGGTTACTGTTTTCTGTTCTCCACTAAACAGGATCCCTTCCCTTTCTTTCTGACCATGGTGAGGGCCTCTCCTATGAAAACTGTTTTGTTTCTTGAGACAGGGTCTTACTAGGCAGCCCCGGCTGTCCCAAAGCACTCAGTGATCAGATTGGCCTCGAAATCACCATCACACCCAGCCCTCTGTGAAAACTCCTTGCTGTTGTTGTTCTTTGTTCCAGACAGGGTTTCTCTGTGTAGCCCCGAATGTCCTGGAACTCACTCTGTAGACCAGGCTGGCCTCGAACTCAGAGATCCACCTGCTTCTGCCTCCCGAGTGCTAGGATTAAAGGCATGCCACAACCACACCTGTGGAAAACTCTTAATAGAAAAAATCTGATGGAATTTGTGTAACTTGCACACTTGACGTAAATAGAGTACATGTGATCTCCTTGTCTGAAGCAGACAGAATAAGGCGGGAAAGGTCCACTATCGCATAGCGATTTATCGATTTAGTTTCAGCCCTGCTTTTACTGCCTATTCGGCAAACATAACTTTCCTTGCTCCCTGGAACAGAGTGACCTGAAGGAACAGCTGAAACAATTGGTGGTTGCCCTGACCAACCTGCTGCCTGTGGTCTTTTGTAAAATCTTATTTTTCTGTCTGTCCCACGTGGTTTTAGAGTATCAAATAAGAATACAAGCGAGACCTGGCATGGAAACCTTTTGGGGGGGGTGTCCTGACTTCCTATCTCTTTTGGTCCCATTGGTATCAAAGTACTTATTCCAGAAATATTCCTGCAACATTCTCAACGTCGCTGGATAATTTACCTTACATGTTTACTTTAAAAAAAAAAAAAAAGAAAAGAAAAAGAAAAGGGGCTGGAGAGATGGCTTAGAGGTTAAGAACTCTTCTTAAGTGATCACTCTTCTGGAGTCCTGAGTTCAGTTCCCAGCAACCACATGGTGGCTCACAGCCCTCTGTAATGAGATCTGGTGCCTTCTTCTGGTATGAAGGCAGAACACTGTATACATAATAAATAAATAAGTAAATCTTAAAAAAAAGTAAAAAGTCCACTTGGTGGCACACACCTTGATTCTTTTTTTTTCTCTCCCCCCTCAACCCCAGATGCGCCTGCCTCTGCCTCCCGAGTGCTGGAATTAAAGGCGTAGGCCACTACCACCTGGCCAGCACACACCTTTAATCCCCACCTAGCGTTTCAGGCAGAGGTAGGTGGATCTCTGAGTTCCAGGCCAGCCTGGTCTACAGAGTGAGTTCCAGGACAGCCAGAGCTGTTAAACAGAGAAACCCTGTCTTGAAAAACAAAACCACCACCACAACAAAAAGGAGCGACTCCGTATCACTTTTCTCCCATGCTACTTCCTGTTTCATCAGATAGGTTTTCTGGATGGAGCCCAGTCTTGTGTGATGGCTGATAGGTGTCACTTAGAAGAAGTGAGTGTGTGGCTTCTGTGTAACTCCATAGAGAGGCTGTAGTTAACCTCAGAGAACTCACAGTGTCGTGTGTGGCCCTTCCTAGTTTTGAACCAGCGGTATTTGGAGGCCCTTGCCATGCTTGATATCAGACAGCAGAAGGTGGCCCAGGAGAACATGGCTCAGGAGGACAGTGCCTTTTCAGAGGTATCTGGACTCGAGGTACGTGTGCACCCGGGAAAGCCGCATGGCAGAGACGGCTGCTTTCCTATTCCCTGCAGCCTGCTCGGGACAGCAACATACTTAGCGCCTCAGGCTCGGGTGCGAAAGACCCTTGACCTCCCAGGTCGCTTCTTGCCAGCTGCTGCTACCCTGCTCTTTGCAGCGGGCACTGCTTGAGCCATGCCTCCCTGCTGGGTGGGACTGGCTGCAAAGGGATGTCATGGAACTAAGGCCGGGTGGGTTCAGGTATTTTCTCACGGTGACAAGGCAAGAACAAGCACTGTACCGCCCTTCACCTGTGTCGGGTCTTCTATGACTGACACATTTTACCCTCACGCTCTGACTCAAGCTCCACGTCACACACGAGGGGAGACAGGAATGAGGGGTGATTTTCTCTCACACTGCTAGTGACGTACACCTAGGCAGACTGGAGTTAGGTAGTTTTATAGTAAATTCCTTATGAAACTTCAGAACGCATGGTACAGTACTACAGACGACCTCTGCTAAATTAGTAAGTGTGCCTAGCTGCTATCATGGGAGGAAAACAGAAGGGAGGTTCTTGCTTTGCTTTTCTTTTTTCTTGTCTTCCATGAATGGCCCTGCTTCTTCCCTTCAGCTTTAGTCAAGTTTTGAGGGGCCAGGGCTACAAGTGACTTCATTACAGTCATTGACCAAGAAACATATTTATTTTTGTGAGATTGATTTTGTGAGTGCTCTATCTGCATGTACAACCTTATGCCAGAAGAGAGGGCATCAGATCCCACTGGAGATGGCTGTGAGAACACCCGTGGTTGCTGGGAATTGAACTCAGGGCTCTGGAAAAGCAGCCAGTGCTCTTACCCACTGAGCCACCTCTCCAGCCCCGCAGAGTAAATTTTTTAAAGAATGGAGCCATGATTGCTTTCCCCAGGGTGAAAACTCATTGTTCATTCTGAGCACAGTCTTGTTGGAGGAGAGAGACACAGGGAATGTAGGTACAAGGTCACGCCTACCACAGGAAGCACTCTTTGGGTGTTAGTATTAAAGACTTGGTTAGGCTAAATTCTTGCTGCACATCCAAAGTTATGGGAGATGAATGCCAGAATTAAAGGTTTTGAGATTGAGAAGGAAGGAATGTAAACTCTTTGAAGTGTTTGTTACAGCAAGAAATGATGTCTCATTTGTGGCCATTTCCACTCAGATCATGAATTCCTCACCTGTTTTCACACACACACACACACACACACTGTCCACTTTATTGAATCAGAGGCTTGACTAGCATGCGCATGGCTGTGGTGGGGTGGTGTGTGTATGTGGCTCAGACAGTGTGACACTTGCTAACAGGCAATGCCTTTGGGTTTCAAGCTTGCAGTCCTCGGCGCCTGCGTGTGTCGCGGTCCTGGAGGGAACCCCTGTTCTTGTGCCAAAATGGCAGCATCCACTCGCAAACTGGTTCTTCAGCTCAGACATGAGGTATTTACCAGATGCCCTGGTTCGGGCCCTTCATTAGTGGGAGGATAAACGGCAGGATCTGCAGTAATGAGTTTCATCTTAGGCGTCAGTGGCTGTGGAACCTACGCTTGGCTTTATGTGATAGAATTAACTTGTGCTTTAGATTTCGTTTACCTGGTTCCAAAACACACATCGTGCATTGCATGAAATCTGAAGCCAGGTAGTTTGACTAAGTGTGTAGTTAATATTTCTTAAATCATATTTTCTCATTTCTACACAGCCTTCAAATCACAGTTAATAGAGGGAAACGGTGTGTTTACATTAAAATAAGAGTTGACCCTGGGGCGGGAGGATGACATGGGAGGACGCAGATAGACTTGACCAGCGGTGCCCTTAGCACCATCGTTCCCTGTCCATGTGGCTGTGGGCAGAGTAAGCCTCAGTCCTCTCACAGGTTAACAGGATGACAACTGTCTTGGAAGAAACAGACACCATGTTTATCATCACAGGCCAGGCATTTAACCAGCTGACTTTAATTATGAATGTTTATGTGTACAAACCAAATTTATTATTTGGCAAAATTCTAAACTGTTTTACTGTTTGTTTTGAGAAAGGGTTTCTCTGCGTACCCCTGACTGTGCTGGAACTAACTCTAGACTAAGCCAGCCTTGAACTCAGAGATCTGCCTGTCTCTCTCTGCCTCTCCAGTGCTGGCAATTAAAGGCGTGTGCCACTATGCCCAGGCACTGGTTTACCTTTTTTGAAGACGGTGAATTTAAAGCCTTTAGATCACTTAGGAAGGCTAACAGCCAAACATTAGCTACTCCTGAAGAACAGCATAGAATCACATGGATCAGACTCAAGCTCAGCTAGGGAGGTACACAGCCTTAGGCTGTGCCCTTCCTCCAGGATTTGGGCAGGACAGGCACAGGGCCCAGCAGGGGTGGTGAGTTTCAAGAGCTGGACTGGCAGGGGTTTGGCACAGGGTGGATTGCTGGCATTCAGAGAGCTGGTAGAATGGGCAAGCGCTGACTTACGCAGACAATTTGGAGGATACAGAGGCTAGGAATACAGCGATTCATATGAAAAACGGATCCAGTTTCACCTCATGGCTAACTGCCTCTCTTTCAGCTGGAAATTCTGCAGAAAAGTAAGGAAGAGGCTCATATAATGGCAGATGCATTCAGAATTGCCTTTGAGCAGCAGTTAACGAGGAAAAACGACCAGGCGCTGAGACTGGCACACGTGGATAAGTGTAGACGAGCGGCCGCGTGGACCAACAGGCAGCACCTGAAAGACGAGGGTAACTGCGGAGAAGCGGGTGTTAGTTGCTTTGGGATACAATCCAAGTCAGCACAGGAGAGAGGTGTGACTGGAGTTTTTCATGTAGCTGTTATTCGTTTCAAATTTAGCAAGTGTCGGAGCTAAACCGATGGCTCAGCACCTAAAAGGACTTGCTACCGAGCCTAACAACTTCAGTTTCATCCCTGGCCCCAAAAGTGGAGGGTGTCGGGTGTTGTGTATTTCGAGGGTCGGTTGAGGACAGGGTCACTGTAGGATGATTCTCGGCTCTGGCAGCAGAAGGACCTGTTTCTGTAAACTGAACCCTGAGCAGTGTGCAAGGCTTACTTACATTACACTACAAGTGCCTTTTTGGGTAAAACAGATCCTTCATCCCAAAGCCCCTGATCCATCTTTATGCTCTTGGAAGGAGAACATCACACCCCAGCAACCTTAGCCCTTATTGTGTACTGTGTGCAGCACCCAGTAATTCAAGATACCCAGGTGTGCCAGCTCCATATTGTGACCAAAGTCATGCAAAGGCTGGACAGCTCCTTCAGAAAAACAGCTCCGTAGGTAACAGCAATCAGTTTTCCGCTATGATTTCTTCAAGGTCTAAGTACTTCTAGAAAGCAACAGTTCATGCTGATGTTTACGGTGGAAACAAGTATTTCATTCTAACGTTTATCCTAGACACTTCAGGAGAAAGCTGACTGACTCCATAAAGTTGTCCTCTGACCTCCATAAGCAGGCCATGCCTGACACATATGCCCCCCACACACATGTACACACACACGAACACATAATAATGATTTTGTTTTAAATTGGCACCTGTGAAGCACCAAGCATGGTGGCACATAACTGTGCTGCTATAATCAGGAGGTGGAGGCAGAAATTCCAAAAGGACAACAATGGCAATTATGTATGCAAATGAGCTTTGAAGTTAATAAAACCATAAAGAGACAGAATAAGCTCTTTCCAACACTTAGAGTTCTGTGTGTATGCATATAAATGTGCATGCCGGCACCTACTGTGTCAGAATTTTCTTTGGGCCCCAAACCAGCTCCCAAATAAAGACATGAAGACTTAATTTTGAATGCTCGGCCTTAGCTTACTACTACTCTTTTAACTTAATTTAACCAGTTTCTACTCATCTGTTTTGCCTTTCTACCTTTCTTTCATGCTGTATGTTCTACTTTCCTGCTTCCTGTGTGTCTGCCTGGCTGGCTCCTGGCATCTCTTTTCTTTCTTCCTGTCTCTGTCAAGCCTAGATTCCTCCTTGGGTTTACTCTCTGCCCTGCAGTCCTGCCTAGCTATTAGCTTTTTATTAGACCAATCAGGTGCCTTAGACAGGCAAGGTAAGACAAATGCAACACATCTTTACATAATTAAACAAATGCAACATATCTTTGCATAGTTAAATAAATAAATATTCCTCAACAGCCCGGGAAGACCAGAAGAGGGTGCTGGACTCCCTGGAGCTGGAGTTACAGGGGGTTGAAATGAGAATTGAACTCGGGTCCTCTGTAAGAGCAGTAACCCACACCAAGCCATCTTGAGTGCTCTTTCTAGTAGTCTTCTGCCTCACTAAGACAGGGCTGTGTGGCTTGTGGAAAGAGACATAATTAATGCAAATGCTCTGGTGAGTCGGGAAGGCTGGTGCAGGTTTGTAATCCAAGCACTCAGAAGCTGAGGCAGACGACTGGAGGTACTAACTCAAGAGACTCAAATGCCAAGAGGAAAGTAACGCTGAAAATAGAATTTAGTTGGGCATGGTGGTGCACACATTTAATCCTGGCACCGGGGAGGCAGAGGCAGGTGGGTCTCTGAATTCCAGGCCAGCGTGGTCTGTGTAGGAGTTGTAGGCTCATCAGGAATACCTAGTGAGACCCTGTCTCAAAAACAGGAAAGAAAATGTATTTAGCTGGGCATGATGCACATGTCAGGAACCCCAGCATTTAGGAGGAGAGGGAGGAGGATCAGAAACTCAGTTCAGCCTAGGCTTGAGTTTAAGCCCGGGACCCACACAATGGAAGAACTGGCTCCCCAAGTTGTCCTGTGACCTCCATATGCTTGTCATGGAGTGCCATGTGTGTCTGCCTCCCAGGGCTGGGATTACAAGTATGTGCTACCACACCTGGCATTTTCTACAAATCTTGTCTTTTGGTGATACATCAAGATATAGAGAATTATATTGTATGCTAATACTGGGCTAGCTGTTTCCAGTTATGTTTCTATGATGATAAAATGTCCACAAAATCTACCATTTTAACCAAGTTTAATACAGCAGTGAGTTGTCTAAGCACCATCTGGCTTCATAATGTCTTCTCAAACTCCCCCAGCTGTGCACAGAATGAAATGTTTAAGATGGCAAACTTTATGGATGTTTTGTCACCATCAGAAATGACAATGGCAAATGGGAAGACAGTGCTCCCTACTCAGAGGTCAGGGGGAAGCTCAGAAAACACATCTAAAGCTTAGTGGTTAAGAGGCGGAGCAAGGATCCCGTGTGGGCCCTTCTGGCGTCTGCGGCTTGCACCTGTCGGGCCTCTGCAGTGTTTCCACATAGCATGCTTAGAGATCTCACACACAGACCTGGATTTCTGCTGCTCCAGGAGACTGTGATGACCTGGGCCTGAGCTTCCAACAGCGTGCCTCCCTCTCCAGGTCCCTACCCACCCACACCTGAAATCCACATTCCCCCATCATGCTGTGCAACCTGCAACACTGGTCCTTGTGGTTTTGCTGCAGGAATTAATCAGCCTTGGCTCACAGGTACTACTTTTACTGCAATTAACATCAGCGAGAGTAATCTCAGCTGGACTTTCTCACTCCATTCCAGGATATGCGTCCCAAAGGAAAAAGAAGACCTTAGGGCAGCGACTGCTGGGGATGCTCCCTTCAGAAAACAGTTCGAAGAAGACTGAAGACCAAGACAGCCCACAAGAAGTCCTTAAGATGCTAATAGACTTGGTTAGTGCCAGACCATCACTTGGTTTTGTTAGAGACTGTGGGTCAGCTAATCCACGGGTTCCCATTCTAGGCCCTTAAACCCTTTTCTCCACTGGGAACCACGCCCCAACCTCTCCCTGCCAGCTCTCTCCACTCCTGTAAGGATCCCTTCTGTGCAGGTTTAAAGCCCCACAACTGATAGCTAAGGGTGTGTGTGTGTGTGTCAGTGACTGGTTCCAACCAGCTCAGCTCCCTGCATTTATGTGTGGCCTGGAGTTATGAGCAATTAAGAGTTCCAGAGCCTTTGTCACCAACACGACCCGACGTCAGTCCTGGCACCTTCCACAGACACAGACACAAGTGCTCAGAGCAGACACGCTAACTCTGCTGACGTTTATTTGTATATGAATACATAAACAACAATTCAGATACAGCTTTAAATATTTTTCACAAGTCAGTACACGTTGAGATTACACACAAATATACAATCTTCACCATCTCCAGGTAACTTACAGGGTTACAGAGAAGAAACACTAATTCCTTGGGTTTTTTTTTTAAAGAAAATTTTATTATCGTCATATGTATGTATGATGTATGTGTGAGCATGGCATGCCATGGCACATGTGTAGATCGGCTCTCTTCTTCACCTTTATGTGAGTTCCAAGGATTGGACTCAATTAAGCATGCACTGTAAGTACCCTACTTAATGAGCCCCTCACTGCTGCCCTTCCAGCCCCTGGGGCTGGAGAGATGGCTCAGTTTGGCTCCTCAGTTAGGAGCATTTACTTCTGTTCCCAGCACTCAAATTAAGTAGTGACTCACAACCACCTGTAAATCCAGTTTGAGGATCTGATGCTCTGTTCTAGCCTTCTTAGGTGCCTGCACACACACGGCACATATACACACACATGCATAAACGAAAGTTTAAAATAAAAGGCACAATTTCACCCATCAAGATTGGAGCCTGCTGCCAGGCCCTGAATATGATTCCAGGACACACATACCGACTTCTCAAATTCTTCTCCAACACCCACATATACATCGTGGCACAGATATAAACATGCACACCAAATAAATTAAAAAATTTCACTTAAATCCTACAGCATTTGATTCAAGATTATCCTAAAATATGACCAATCTAAATTTAGAATGCAGTCTTTTGATAAAATGCAACACTTCTTTTCCTGACACACTAACTGGTACATCCCTAACTTCTGCTTACAGTTGAATGACAAAGAAGAAGCACTGGCTCATCAAAGAAAGGTCAGTTACATGCTTGCTCGGGCGCTGGAAGACAAAGACATTGCCACCAAGAATAAGGACAAAATTCCCACGAACCAGAAATCCCCACTCACAGCCCCCTGGCAGGAAGCTACAGGACTCTGTGTTTTGCATGATCCAGCACACTCAAATGTCCATGTTTCTGATCCTGTGGGCTGTATTTGCTCAGTCCACCATCCCCAGAGAGATTCAGACTGCTCAAGGACTCTTAAAAGATCCCATTCTTTGCCATCAAATATATTTTAGAAATAAACCAGTTGGAATCAGAATTAGAGCTGTAAAAATCAGGTTCTGGAGCTGGAAATGTCTCAGAGGTAGGACACTTGGTCAGTGTGCATAAGGCCTTGGGTTTAGCACATGGTGGTGCACACCTTCAATCCCAGCACTCAGGAAGCAGAGGCAGGTGATCTGACTCTGAGTCCAGCCTGGTCTACAGAGCAAGTTCCAGGACAGCCAGGGCTCCACAAAGAAACCCTGTCTTGAAAAACCAAACAAAAACCAAAAAGGCCTCAGGTTTGATGTTCAGCATTGCAAAGACTTCAAAAGACAACCCAGGGTAAGGAGGATCCTAACTTATAAATCCCAGCACTTGGGAGCCTGAGAAGGCAAAAAATACTGTAATTTGAGGGCCGACCAGATAGTGAGACTACTGCCAAAAACACAAAAGAATCACATAATGTTGATAATATTAAGAAGTTGTATGCTTTCTAGATATTTTTAAAATGTTAGCATAATAATTACAAAGCAGTAGGTTCATTATGGTATCTTAATACATGTATTAACAATGTATGTGTTTAACCACATCTCTCCCTTTTAGTTTTAGGATGCAGCTTAAGTACTCAAACCTTTAACACATGTTTTATAAGAAATGTATTAGTACTGTACTCTATATATACTATGTTGACATTTTATTTATAAAGTGCTTTTTCATATTTTGACAGTTTCAGTGACAAGTATTCTTGGGAAAAATTCATTTATTTGTGGAGCTGAGGAGAGCTCAGTTGGTGCAGTGTTCCCTTGCTAGCATGAGGCTGAGTCCGATCCTCAGCAGCCACAGGAAAAGCCAGGTGCAGTGGAGCACACCTGACCGCTGGAGATGCAGAGGCTTCCAGGCCAGCCAGCCCAGCCTAATAGACTCCAGCGAGAGACCCGCCTCAAAAAAAGGTGGACAAAACCCAAGGTTGACTTCTGGTGATCACATGCATACACACATGTGTACACACACACACACACACACACAAAATTACCAACTGATGAAGTAATTTTTCTGTTGGGTGTGGTGGTACATCTCTGTAAACCCAACGCTCAAAAGGCTTCAAGCTTGTAAGTATTAGGAAAGCCTGGATGCAACCTAGCAATAAAAATTGTCTTAAAAAACAAAACTAGAGCTGGTGGCACGGTTCAGTGTAAACATGACTTGAGTTTGATTCCCTCAAGTCCACAAGGTGGAAGGAGAGACCCAACCCCCAGGAGCTGTCTCTGATCGTCACACTTCCCTGTGGCTTATACTTGTCCTACATAAATGAAACTGGGCATGGTGGTGCACACCTTTAATCCCAGCACTCAGGAGGCAGAGGCAGGTTGATGAGTTTGAGACCAGCCTGGTCTATGAAGTGAGATCCTATCTCAAAAAAAAGACAAAAAAAAAAAAAAAAGAAAAACCAAATAAAATAAAAATATTTAAAAAAACCTTTACAAACATAATAACACTAGTATTTATTTAGGATAACTATATGGGTCTTAGGTCAGATAAACATCAATATAATAAACAATACTTAGGACCAACTACTAAAGAACCTTTATCTGCCATTTTCAGAAATTTTTATCTACCATTCCAAATTTTGAAATGATTTTCTTGTTCTCTTCAGTAACATTATGGTGGGATTTTAGCAATATTTTCATATTAATTGACAGTTCCTTTAAGTGCATTTTTTGGTCAGTAGCGACATTCTGTAGCCAAAGCTGACATTTAACTCAGCAGCTCTCTCATTCTGTCCTGGAAGTGACGTGATGGACCCAGAAAAGGTCTCAGATGAAGTTGCCTGAGCCATGATAAAGGCTACGTTTATGCTTTGCCTGCCGTGTTTTGGTCTTTTTTTTTTTTTTTTTGAGACAGGGTTTCTCTGTGTAGCCCTGTGTGTCCTAGAACTCACTTTGTAGAGCAGGCTGTCCTGGAACTCACAGAGTTCTGCCTGCCTCTGCCTCCTGTGTGCCTGGATTAAAGTTATGCGCCACCACTGCCCACCTGCCTGCCATGTGATTTTAATAAAAGACTTAGACATCAATCAAGTTAATTGAAATCACTGGAAAATGGTATGAACACTTCAACTCTAGTTATTAAGTTATATACTATATATCCACATTGCGCAGGCCACATACACAATAGTGGTTCCATTAGATGACACAGCCCAGGGATGCTGGACTGTAAAACCTGGAAAATGGCAAAATCCCCTAACTGCTTTTCTCAGCATATGTCCCTGCCGAGCGAAATGTAACAGACTTCTTCATCATAAAACACTGAATATTAAAGAGAATACTTTAGCCGCCCCCTCTCCAGTGGACAGCGTATCTCATGATACAGTTTAAGAGTGACTACGACGTTTCTGGTCCATTTAGATTGTGGATGCTGTAACCTTACCTGAAGTCACAGGCAGCCGTGTTAGACAGGGAAAGGGAAAGTACAGCGTCATCACATGACTCTGAACCAGCAGTGTACTATCATGGACAGGGAGCTACTGAGGGATGAAAAAACTGGGGTGACTTAATGCCTATGACCCCAGCACTTGGGAGACTGAGGGAGGATTGTCAAGAATAGCCTGGGCTACACCGTGCGTCTCTGTCCCAAAACAAACAAAGCCTCCACTCAGAAGGACTTGGTAGCAGTCTTGTTCAGTAACTTCTACTATGTCTACTTCAGCAAAGAGTGACTATTTCACACTCATTCAATTCAGACTTAAATAACGAGTCCCACAAAGGTCGGGCTAGTGCTTGCACAAGTGGAAACACGGGATGAGGTCGCATTCTTGTCTGCCCATGGCGGCACAGACCAGTAAGGCACACATGCAATCTGCAGAGCTGTGGGGATAGTGAAGCACACCTTCAAGGAGCAGCTCCTCCAGGGGGAGGTGACACGTTTATTCAGGGAGACACTTGTACTAACACATCAAACACGTGTACAACACACAGAACAGTCACACAATTTCTCCGATAGGAAGTATATAACAGGGTGAGGGGCATGAAACAGGAACACTATAACCTCCACATTTCTCTGCTGGAAAAAATTCTACAAATGAAGGAAAAATAATTATACAAAAAGGCATATGTATTTCATAAGTTTTTTTTGTTTTTTTTTTTAAAGGTTAAAAATCTGCAAAGCTTGTATCTGATCCAGCTAGGATCTTACCCTGCACACAGGCAGGAGGTGCTTGCAGGAGTGTTAAGGCTAGCACAGGTATCTTAAATGGTTATCAAGGCTCTAAGCAATACAGAAGCCCATTAGTAGCCTGGCGTGGTAGCGCATGCCTGTAATCCCACTTGGGAGGCAGAGTTTTTGAGACCACTTTGGGCTATATATTGTAGAGACCCTGTTTCGAACCAAAAGGCATTAAAACCTAAGTCTGCGGTGGGATGGCTGAGCTGGTAAAAGTGCTTGCTGTCCAGCATGACGACCTGAGTCTGGTCCTTCTGACCTACAGAATGGAAGAGAACCAACGCCTACAAGCTGTGCTCTGACCACCACACATGCTCTGTAGCATGTGTGCATGCATATGGATATGCACACGTGCACATACACACATAGAAGTTAAACAAAATTAAAAATAGTGGCTTAGTATAACGATACAAAGGACCACGTATTTGCATAGTGCAGTCCCCTAAACCCAGCAGGGAAGAAGCTGGGAACAGTGGCATGCACCTGTAATCCCAGCTCCTAGGAAATAGCAGGAGGATCATGAGTTCTAGGGCAGCCTGGGCAACACAGGCCAACCATACCTGAAAGTGTACAATACAAAATCTGGTAGACACATTTTAAGGTTCCTTTGGCACTATTATCTCAGATTTAGCTGTGTGCTCCACTGAAATCAACTGGCCACGCTTCACTAGGATAGATTTACATTTTTGTTGTAGCTGTCAACCAACTCAGTGGTTTGGAAGCTAGACTATTCTGACCTTAGTTTCTGCTCTTTTCAGTCTTTGATAAAATATACTTCATGGACTGGGCAACTTGGTGTCTGAAAAGCTATAAAAGGAATGATGATATGACCAATACAAGCAAGACATGAATTCCTATTCAACCACAGGAAGAGACGTGCCAAAGGGATTTAAAAAAAAAAAAAAATCACTTTTTTCTTCCAAACTTTTCGAAGGCATAATTCTGTCTGGTGTGGATGCAACAAATTATCCACTACACAGAAACAGGACAATGTCAACATTAACAGAAATGCATACATTTTTATGACCTCACAAGTAAGTATGCACATTAGATAAATTGCATATGCACTCCTGGTACTGGCATGAAAAGATTTAAAAATAAAATTAAAGTCATATGTGAATTTATCTTTACACAGGTAACAAGTCAGGAATTCTTTTTTTTTTAAAGATTTATTTTGGGCCAGCCATGGTGGTGTACACCTTTAATCCCAGAACTCTGAAAACAGAAGTAGGCAGGTCTCTAATAGCAAGTTAAGGGCCAGGTAGGCCCTGATTACATAGTGAAACCTTGCCTCACAAATAAAAAGGTTTATTTTCATGTGTGGGGCATGCGAGTGCAGATCCCCGAGGAGGCCAGAAGAGGGCAGCAGATCCCCTGGAGCTAGAGTGAAAAGTAACTGAGAGATGCCCCGGGTCAGGGTTGGGAACTTGACTCCAGCAAGCTCACCTATCCTGAGCCCAGCCTCCCACCCCTTCCTCTATTTTTTTTTTTTTTACCAGTTTCTCTCCAGTAGCTGCTATGCATACAGAACTATTCTCCACACCAGTCTGCTGACATCTTCACAAGTCTAGCTGGGCTTGACTGTACACCTTCCCTCTTGGAAGAAGCGGGGCTGGGGAAGGTCATGTAACCTTCAAGTGAGTATGCAGCTACCAGTCCCTATCAGTCATTCACGATTCTGCCCTAATTGAATATAACACAGATCTTGGGGCGTATGGGAGGGTCTCCATCTATGCAGCCACAGGGAGTCAAGTCCATGTTGGGTGCAGGCTTTCTGCTGTGGCTCCTGCTTAGAACCCTCATCCACTGCTCTGTGAGGAAGCCTACTAAGCTCAATGGCTCCCCAAGGAACTCTATGGAATCTTACTCTGGGCTGTCTGTGGACAGTAAGAGGGGTTAGGCATTGTTTCTATCTCAACAGAAGGAATTTTAGCAACAGCAGCCCATGAGAAAAATCAACTATGTTACACCAGTTCCAAGAGATACACAAAGCACCCATCCACATAAGCTTAAAAAATAAGTAAATAAAAGCAAGAGATGAAATTCCCCCATGAAAAGATGCATCTTCAGCATCAAGGATGAAAAAGCTGACGAATTTGTATAACCAGCCTTGTTAATCCTTATTTTCCTGGCCAATTCCCTTACAAGCTAACTTCTCTGGAATGAGCCATTCTGACTTAGCACTTTTTCGTGACTCTTCTTCTCTGCTGTAATATATAAGACTCTGTCATCTCTGAGACAGGGTCTCATGATCTGTGGCTGACTGAGAACTCGCTATGAACATCAGGAAACCAGGGAGATCTACCTGTCTCTGCCCACCACACCCAGATATGAAGCTGACTCCTGACTTGTTCTCTATGTCTTTGGGAGGCTCTTGTGCTAAAAACTTATGAGCAGCCAAATTTAGTCCCCGTGTATACTTACATTAAATAATAAATTTGTACAGTTCTTCTATAAAGTTTGTATCAATCTATTTATTTTTGTTTTGATTTTGAGACAGGGTTTCTCTGAAGCTTTGGAATCTGTCCTGGAACTCACTCTGTAGACCAGACTGACAATGACCTCACAGAGATCTGCCTGCTTCTGCCTCCTGAGTGCTGGGATTAAAGGCGTGTGCCACCACTGCTTGGCATATCAATCTTGTTTTTTTAACCCCAATGGGACTCAAGGAAAATGCAGAACAGGAGTGAAGCTTTGCTCTCCCAATCCTTCCATACGAGAAGTTCATATGTGGCTGGAGAAATGACTCAGTAATTAGGCACTGGCTGCTTGCTCTTCTAGAGGACCTAGGTTTGATTTCCAGCACCCTCATAGTGGCTTACAACTATACATAATTCCAGTTCCAGAAAATCTAATGACAGGCACCAGGAATGCACATATTACATAGACATACATGTAGACAAAGCACCATGCACATAATAACTTAGAAAAAAAAAAAGCTAAAGTGGTCAACACCTTGTTTTAGCCTTGTTGAAATTCCTAAGGAATCTGAACCATGCTAGCGATCTCACCTAACAATTATTACCCAACAGTTTTGTGTCATTTATTTCAACAGTGCCAGGTACTGAAATCAGGGGCTCATACATGCTGGGAAAACTCTTTACCACTAAGCTACACCTAACTAAACTCACTCTATTGACCAGCCAGCCTTGAACTCATAGAGATCCACCTGCCTCTGCTTCCTGAGATTTAAGGGATAAGCCACTATGCTTCACAAGTCATGTTATTTTTAGGATAAATCTTATCAGCAATAGAAAAATAACAGTCCGTAAACAAAGCGCAGGTAAATAGCATTATTTACAACACACTATTATATGGTAACTAGATTCATATCCATTAATATGGAAAGGAAGGTTCTAAGTAACCTTCTAAACTAACAATAGCATGAGATGTAGTAGGTTTTTGTTATTTGAGAATGTTATTATGTAGCCCTTGCTGGCCTGGAACTCAGTATGAAGACCAGGCTAGCCTCAAGCTCTGAGATCTACCCCTTCAGGTGCTAGGATCAAAGCTAGCATAGATGAGACAGAGTTCTCTGAAGGGAACAGTGTAAAACCATGGAATGATGAACACAATCCCCCTAGCTGTCTCCTTGGGAATGGTAGAAAGGAAAGGGATGGGAAGTGCTAAGAAGGCCGGTCATGGCAGAGTAATCAAACAGCGCAAGAGCTGAAGCAGGAGGATCACAGTGAGCTCCAAGTGGAAGAGTGTTAGGGGAGGTGTCAGTTTCATCTTCTCAGGTCTACTTATTCTGGGTAGTGGTTAAGTACCAGCAAAACTGTTAACAGTGTTTTTCTGTTTTAAATACTACCCCTAATGAACTTGAGGTGGAGTATCATCCAGAGCTGCAGAACCAGCAATTATATATTAAGGATCTCCTAAAGCACTGTGAATTACATTTCAGAGAACTGAACTTATTTCTGTATGTTAATCATAAATCACAAGTGTTTTATTTTAAAATACATTTAATAAAAATAACCCATACTTTTACATATTTTTACATGTGTAGAATATTTACAAGTTCTCTTCTACAGCATTTAATGCTCCCTATTTTTTTTTTATTTGCCTTTTGGATTATTTCTTTCAGCAGTGAAACACTGTCCATTGTTGGCTGTAACTAAAAAATTAGCTTCTTGGGCAATATTCCTGAAAGGAAAACAAAAAGGCTGTTCAGGCACTGCATTCCAATGCTGTTAGCTGACTTACAGGCACCTGTTAAACATTAACACACTACACTTAGGAACTGCTGGACAAAGGCTGGAGAACTGGCTCAGCTTTTAAGAGCACTCACTGCTCTCTCAGAGAACCTGGGTCCAACTGCCAACAGCCACACAGCAGCTCAAAGCCGCCTGTACCACCAGTTCCAGGGATCCGATGCCCTCTTCTGTTCTTCACAGGTACTGCACACATGTGGTACATGCAAATAAAATACCCATACACATAAAAATAAATAAAATTAAAAAAAAAAAAAGTCAAAAACAAAAATTATCCGGGCATTGGTGGCATAAGCCTTTTATCCCAGCACTTGGGAATCAGAAGCAGGCAGATGTCTGTGAGTTTAGGCCAGCCTGGTTACAGACTTCTGGGACAAACAGAGACACAGACACACACACACCCCCCATCCAAAAAAAAAAAAAAAGAGAGAGAGAGAGAAGAAAAAAAGAAAAAGCTGGGTGTGATAAAGATACATTTAGTCCTAGCACTCAAGAGGCAGAGGGAGGTGGATCTTGTAAGTATAAGGCCAGCTTGGTCTACATTGTGCAAGCCAATCAGAGATACATAGTGAGATTTCACACCAACAAAACAAAACAAAACAAAAAAACAAAAAAACAAAAAAAAAAGCAAAACAAAACAAAAGGGGGGGGCACAACGGGTGTGTGTGCCAGGGCTAGAAAGTTGGCTCGGTCGTCCAGAGCGGGAGCCCAGATTTGGTCCCTGGAGTGTGCATGGGCACTCCCTGCAATGCCAGCTCCGGAATCTGACGCCTCTTCTGGTCTCCACAGATGGCAGACTCACAGACAGCCACACAAAAGCTTATTATGAGGGGGTGCGGTGAGGGTAAGAAGGCACCCATGGAGAGCTCTCACAACTGAGGTCTACTCAAAAGGACCTGAAGGATCCTCAGTTGAGGGTTTAAACAGCTCACAACTCCATCTTCTTAACTGGCTTCCAGTCACTAGCTATACATGAGCTATTTAGTGCTTTCTGATGTCATTTCTTTCATTTGTTTGTTTGTTGGTTACCAATGGGGATCTTTACCTTGTTCTAAGGCCTCTGTTCTTTTTCTTTTCGTTGCCATGGCTGGATTTGACTGTTCCTTTAGGGCTTCCGCTGGACAGTTTGGTCTTGGAAGCTGGCATCCAGGTGTTGGCGCTGGACGATTACTGAAATACTTAGTCTTCAATGCCTTTTCAAAGAAAATAAACCCAGTGAAAGGTCCATCTCTTTGGTTTTATTTTAGACAAGGCCTAACTGCAAAGCACTGGATGGTGTGAAACCTGGCATTTGCCCAGGCTGGCCACCCACTTGTAGCACTCCTCCTGCTTGTTCTGAGTGTTGGGTGGCAGGCATGCAGCACCATGCCCAGCTCAAAAGTAATGCTTTAATGTTTGTACTGCATGTAGGAAAATATAGCCCCAAATTGTTAATAGCATTAAAAATAGTATGTAAATATCCCATGTCCCAAAACAAAGAATCAGTATCAAGTATGTGGTTATAATTACTACAGATAAACATCCAGCATCCTACAACTGGCTGGTGCTGTTATGCAGGAGGGGGGCTCACTCCCTTCTCATATTTCTAACAACAGCATAGACTGTACTGGAACCAATGAACTACAAGTACAATAATCCACTGCAAATGGGTGAAAGTTCACTTAGACTTATCCAAGGTTTCTATTAACCACAAGAATATAATATTGCAGCATTTACAAACTTTATAAAAGTAGTTTCCTCTCAAATGACAAGTTTGTCAGTTAATGCCTATTTATAATATACTAGGACTATCCAACAGCCACAGTAGTTTAATCACTCTGGATATGTCTCCGAGAGTCAAAGCATGGTGACACATGCCTATAGTCCACATGCCTGTAGTCCACATGCCTATAGTCCACATGCCTATAGTCCACATGCCTATAGTCAGGAGGCTGAGGTAAGATCAGGACTTTTCTAAGAGTATAATGTGTTTTGATCATTTTCTTTCCCCTTTCCCAACTCCTCCCAGTTCCTCTGGACCTACCCATCTTCCTATTCTTCTCTTTCAAAACAAAAAAGTTGGTGGGCGGTAGTGGCACACACCTTTAATCCCAACACTCAGGAGGCAGAGGAAGGTGGATCTCTGTGAGTTCGGGTCAGCCTGGTCTACAGAACTAGTTCTAGGACAGCCAGAGGTACACAGAGACATCGTTTCAAAAACAAAACAAAACAAAAATATGCTCATCTGAAATATAGCAGTTTGAGTGAACATACATACACACCCTAGGCAAGCATAAATTCTTACATGTAAAATTTAATATCATCCTGGACAGTGTTTATAACTTGGGGAAAGGACACAAATACATACCCCCCCACACACACACGATATAAATCTTCCTGATATTTAAAGGCTATTAGAAAATCTTAGACATTTGAATTTTGTTTTATTAATGCTGCCAAGATAATCCTTAGTTTCCTAATATAAGTACCTGTGAAGCTGTGATTCTAGCACATGGATTAAACAGGAACAAGCCTTGGATGAGATCGAGCAAGTCGTCTCCTGCTGCAATGAAGATGTGCTGCAGTGGGATCCCAGGGAAACTCTTGAAAGTCACATAATCTGGAAGACTACACATGTCCTGAAAGAAAATTTACAATTCAGAGACACAGAAATGAAATAAAGAAACAAAACAAAAAAGCAAAACATAAGAAAAAAGAGGGATCTGTCTGCCTCTGTCAACCGAGTGCTCGGATTAAATGTGTGCCACCACTGCCTAGCCCCTATGGCTAACTAGTGGCTTAGCTTTGCACGCTGATATTAAGGCAAGCTTTATTTGTTAGATCATAAACAAAACATCACCACACCTCTTGATTATAATTAAATGCCACCATGGCCACCTATGAGAATACTTTTTAAATTAGTTCAGTGACAGAGTACTTATCCAGCATGGAAAAGGCCTTGGTCCTTTGGCACTTTAGCACTGCAAAATTAATTAGTTAATGTCTCCATTGCCACATAGCTGTACTCAGACACAGCAAACAAACCATGCAGAGCATGACTACCTTCCAGAGAGAACACAGAAAGGCTTACCGGCCACTGCTCTTCAGTTGGGGTACCCAAGGTTTCAAATATTCTTGTTAGCTGATCAAGGTCTGAATCTCCAGGCAAAAAAGGAACCTAAAAGTAAGAAATAGACATTTCAAGGCTGTTATTGAGAATGATTACATGAAAAATGCTATAAAATGTTATAAAATAAAAAAATTAAACTCAGGGCTGGAGAAATGGCTCAGTGGGTAGTTAAGAGCACTGGCTACTCTTCCAGAGGTCCTGAGTTCAATTCCCACAACCACATGGTGGCTCACAACCATCTGTAAGGGGATCCGATGCCCTCTTCTGTCATAATAGAGCACTCATATAAAATAAAATACATCAATAAATAAATTTAAAACAAACAAATAACAGTAACAACAACAAAACCAAACCAATAATAAGCCAAACTCTGCAACAATTAAACACTTACGTCAATAGGGCTAGAAAGAGCTAAAACAGCTGTTAAAAGCACTGACTTCCATTATGAGTTTATTGCTTTTCAGCTCCAAACTCACCTCTGCCCTCTCTGTAGAAAGTAAATCTGGGCAGTTTCTAGTAGGTACACACATTAATTCTTTATTGATTCTTTGGCAATTTCGCATCATGCACTACACACAGTTTGAAGCGCTTCCCTCAGCACTCTAGAGCAGATTTCCAACATACTCCAAACAGCAGATTTTTTAAATTTTATTATTTCCTATTATGAACAAATGCTTTCATGTACATCTGTGTACCACGTTCATGCCCAGCACCCTCAGAGGGTAGAAGAGGGTATCAAATTCCCTGGAAGGGAGTTACAGGTAATTGAGAGCCACCGCGAACCAGGTGCTGGATCTCGGGTCCCAAAAGCTGAGTTTTGGAAGTTACCAGAAGAGACTCAAAGCAACTTTGCAGCCATCTAATCCTTGGCCGTGCCTTTGAGCAGTGTCTGGAGTCAAGCCCTGGAATTCTTCCCTGGATGAGTTCATGGTGGGCAACAGTGACTGTTGCTTACAGCTGATATTCTTAGGATTAGTTCAAGTGCTTATTGGCCAACTTTTCACTGTCCCCATCCCACTACAGTGGTGAGTGAGGGACTGGGTGGAACAGTCTCACTCTGTAACACAGGCCAGCTTCAAACTCAGCCTCCCAGGTGCTGGAATCACAGTGTAAGCCACCACACTTTATATTTTTAAATGTTCCTGCACAAATTAATGTGTGACTTGTAGGAAGATAAGGCCTACCAGGCCAAGAGATGAGCCCACCTGGAGTCTGCCTGAAGACCTAGCAACAGGCGCTATCAGAGGTCTTGATCGTGCCTAGCCAATGAGGGGTGACCATGCAATATCACTGGGTCGAATGCAGTCTGGGTGTGGGGAGGAGGGTATATAAAGCTCTCCCCACTGCTGAATAAACAAGTATGCTTTTTGTGTTTTACCTGATTCCTGCTGTCTATGCCATTGATTCTTTACCTTCTCACCCCCTCCCCAAGGGAGCCATTAGGACCCAGCAACAGTTTGTTTTCTAACTGGGCCCAGAGTTTGTAGAAGCTCTAGCAGGAAGAATTCAGAAATGTTTCAAGCTTTTGCAGAAAGCATTTTATCAACTGAGTTATTTTACCAGCCTCTGTAATGGTTAATCTTGTCAGCCTGGTGGAATGTACAATCACCAAGAAAACAAACCTTAGTCAGGTGGTGGTGGTGCACACCTTTAATCCCAGCACTCGGGAGGCAGAGGCAGGTGGATATCTGTGAGTTTGAGGCCAGCCTGGTCTACAAGAGCTAGTTCCAGGATAGCTATGACTGTAGCACAGAGAAACCCTGTCTTGAAAAACCAAAATCCTCGCTCAAGAGATTCACTGGGAAGGCAGAATCCAGGAGGGTGACGGCCTCTAGGGTAAGAAACAGCAGCAAACGGAACAGAGTTCAGAGCTTATATGGGGTTTCTTAGTTCGGGGAGGCTTCCCAGGGTGGCTTGGGATTGGTGGGATTTCAAGCCCTGGTCCTGGGGCCAAGTCAGGGTCAGGGTGTTTTCCTTGGCCCTTTTTACCCTACAAGAAATTCCTTTATGCTCAGAGGTTTGTCTTCTTTTTTCTTTTCTTTTTGGTTTTTGGTAAGGTTTGTTGTGGTTGTGTGAAGTGATAGACCAAGTGGAGCGTACTGGGGAAACTTTCCCCTAGTGGAGCAGAGCTGTTAACAACCCTACCTTTCTCAGCCAGAGCACAGTTGTTACATTTGCAACAGGGAAACCTTTCCCTGGAGCAGGGCTGTTAACTGCATATTTAGGATGATTCTGTTGTTATTCCTTGGCTCCAGACTGCCATGATACCGTCCCAACCCAGCTACAAAGCTTACATTTCTAAATTGTGTTCACTAAAGAGGGAAGACCCATTATAAGGTCAGGGATCCTGGATTAACAACAGGAGCAGAAATGAGCATTCACCTCTCTTCCATCGCCATGGCTCCTCTGCCATGGCGGACTGCACTCACAGGCTGTGAACCTAAACAAAGCCACCCTTCCTTAATGTGATTTGTCAGGTATTTTGTCATAGCAATGTGAAAATAGCCATGACTGGCCTTGACCTCTTCATTTTTCTAGTTCTTCCTCCTGAGTTGATGAGGCTTTGTTTTGTGAGACAGAATTTTACCATGCACTTTGATCCTCCTGCCTCATTCTCCCACATCCTAGGATTATAATAACTGTTGAAACTAACTTTTAACAAATTGACTTTGCTTATCAATTTGTTATAGGATTATGATAAAAAGATAATTCCTAAAAAATTATGAGAATTTTATCAACCATACTTAAGCGTGTACATGAATTTAGGACTTACCCTTAGAAGCAATTCTGCTAATATACAGCCAACAGCCCACATGTCCACACCCACACCATACATCCTAGCTCCAAACAGTAATTCAGGAGCCCGGTACCATCTAGGAAAGAATGAAATAACATCATACAAAAATCCAACAACTAAGGCTAATGTTTTTTTTGGACAGGGTCTCACTAAGAAGCTCTGATGTCCTGGAACTCAGTATGTAGACCAGGTTGGCCTCAAACTCACAGAGATCTGCCTGTCTCGGCCTCCTGAGTGCTGGGGTTAAAGGCGTGCACCATCACTGTCCAACTAAGGCTAATTGTTAAAAGATAAACTATCCTTGCATATTTTTAGAACGAACCACTCACCATGAGTTCTGAAGCACCCTGCCTTGCCAGGTCTCAAGAATACTATTCCTTAAATTCTATCCAAAATTTATTTTCTACTAGACTTTTCCCATTAATATGCTAACATAACTTTTCTAAAATCCACATGCATCAAATCCTTGTCTCTCATTCTTTCTTAAATTTCTTGCTTTTTATTTTTTTGAAAACAGGATCTTAAGCAGTCCAGTCCGGTCTCAAGATCACTAATTAAGGCAAACCCGGAATTAAGATTTATTGATTATTTTATGTATATGTATGTATAACTTTATGCCAGAAGAGGGCCATCAGATCCCACTATAGAACATTGTGAGAAACCCTGTGGTTGCTGGGAACTGAACCCAGGACCTCTGGAAGAACACTCAGTGCTCTTAACTGGAGAGAACCCCTCGCCAGCCATACCTAGAATTTTTGATCTTCCTGCCTCTGCATTCAGAAGTGTTGGGATTTCAAGTGAGACACCATGTCTGACTCCCTACCTCTTTATTATTATTATTGTTGTTGTGTTGTTGTTGTTATTTTGGTTCCACCTCACCTGTCTCTGCCTCCCAAGTGCTGAAATTAAAGGAGCTTGGCACCATGCCCCACTTACAATTTTTTTGAGTGAAAGGAGTTATTTGGAGATTTAAGGTATAGTTAAGTTAATCACTATCTCATCAAAAATATATCTGGAGACTGAGTTAATTAGATTCTGTCTGAAGGAGCTGTTTTTTTTTTTTTTTTTTTTTTTTTACTGTGGCAAATTAGACTTAGTATAAGAAGGGCTGGATTTCAGATAACAGCAACAGAGACTCACTCCCGAGTTCTGCAAAGGTATTTCAGAGAAGTTAGCTGATGCTCAGTTGTGATGAATAGCCTAACACCTGAACTTTCAACTTCTTAAGGCGTTCTCACCTGGTCACAACCTGATGCGTGTAAGCCCTATTGGGACTCCCAAATGACTTGGCCAGGCCAAAATCTGCCAGTTTCAGAACTCCATTCTCATCCAACAACAAGTTGTTTGGTTTCAAATCCTGTATCAAACAAAATCAAGTAGGATTAGAGGAAGATAACATATTTTTTATTTGAAACAGTCTTATATAGCCAAAGCAGAATTATGCAGGATTCGAGGAAAACAGCATAGCGATACATTTAGCTAGCTTACCTAACTACATACCTTATGTATTAATTTATTTCAGAGTCTTATGTAGCCCAGGCTGGCTTTGAATTCACTAGGTGGTGGAAAAGGACAAACTTGACTTTCTGACGCATCTACCTCTACCCAGAGTGCTGGCTGCAGTGTACGGAGCCAATGTGGTGCTGAAGATTGGAATGCAGGACTTCATATATGTTAGGCATGCACTTTACTAAGCTATGGCCCCAGCTCCCGTTAGCTTAACTTTAAAACAAGAAAACTAGGCGTACTGGGAAAGACTAGCAGTCCCAGCCCTAAGGAAGGTTAAGACACAGGATAGTGAATATACAGGCAGCCTAGGTGTGGTAGTTTGAATGTAATTGGCCCCCAAAAGGAGCGGCACTATTTGTGAAGAAGGTGTGGCTTTGCTGGAGGAATTATGTCACTGTGGCGTGGGCTTTGCGGTCTCTCGTTCGCAATTCCCTCAGTGTAACCCAGAGACCAATTCCTGGTCTTCTGCTCAAGATGTAGCCAGCACCATGTCATTCTGCACACCGCCATGCTCCCCGCCACGATGATAATGGACTGAGCCTCTGAACTGTAAGTGAACCACCCTCAATTAAATGTTTTCCCGTATAGTCTGGCAGAGGCAGGCGGATCTCCGTGAGTTCGAGGCCAGCCTGGTCTACACCAGGACAGGCACCAAAGCTACAGAGAAATTCTGTCTTGAAAAAAAATGTTTTCTTCTAACAGTTGCTGTGGTCACGGTGTCTTTTCACAACAGCAGAAACCCTAACTAAGACTTTCAGCTACAGGGGAAGACCCCATCTTCAAAACAAAAACCATCAACTGAGCTGGCAACGTGGTTCAGCAGGTAGAGCCATCTGCAGTAAACTTAATGCTCTAAATTTTATACTCAGAATCCACAGAGTGGCTGGCAAGAACTGACACATACCCTCCTTCACTTATGCACCTGCACTCACGCACATAAACACATGCATTCAAAATACATAAAATAAAAACCTGAACTAACCAATGACAAAAAAAGTTTAATTAAACTTAAGCAGAAATATTAAAAGTCAGGTGTAGTGAAACACACTTACAAACCCAGCAATGAGGAGTCGAAGTCAGAAGAAATCAAGAATTTGAGGCCAATCTGGACTACATGGCAAATCCCAGGCCATCCTTGAATACAAATAAAGACCTCTCATGGGTGGATGGATGGATGGATGGAGCATTACTTAAAATCTTACCCTGTGTAGAATCCAATGCTGATGTAAATATTCTAACCCCTGAAGAGTCATCAACATGTAGGCTTTAATGTGGGATGGTGTCAACACAAGACTATTGTCCTTTATTATAACCTATAAAGTAGACAGGCAACATACAAGTGTGTTTCATTATTCCAAATGAACTCTAAGAAATAAAAAAATACACAGAATGTATCCATATACATGTATTTCTTCTTCTTTTTTAGTTTTTTATTTTTATTTTTTTGGCTTATCAAGACAGGGGTTCTCTGTGTAGCTTTGGAACCAGTCCTGGCACTCGCTCTACAGACCAGGCTGGCTTTGAACTCACAGAGATTTGACTGCCTCTACCTCTCCAGTGCTAGGATTAAAGGTGTGCACCACCAATGCCTGGCTCATATACATGTCCTTCTATGAGAGGTTATCCAACTTCCCTTTCGAAGATATCACATGAATTTCCAAAATTAGCAGGTTAAAAAGCATCATCATTTTCAGGAGAAAGCAATACTGTGCACCCTACAACCCTGGCTTACAAGTATCAAATATCAGGGATGGAAAGAGAGCTCACTGGTTAAGAGCTCTCTTCCAGAGAACCGGGGTTCAATTCCTAGCACCAATGTGGCAGCTCACAACTGCTGTAACTCCAGTTCCAGAGGATCTGACATCCTCACAGACATACATGCAAGTAAAACACCAATGCATATAAAATAAATAAATAAATCTTTAAGACAAAGAAAACAGAAGAGTGAGCAGTAGCATGGTGGGCAGGCCAGGCCAGGCCGCTGGGAGGAGAAGCGTGAGCAGCAGCTCAGCGGGGCATGACGACAGCAGTGGCCTCCAGAAACTATCTGTCCACTGGAGTCTCAGCCTCACCAATACCAGGAGGAATGATCACCTGAGTCTTGGGCCCGTAGACACCTAGAGGAACAATCACCAAAATCTCTCTTCTATCTATAACCGAAAGACTGATCAACAGAGACACAGGCCCCGACTACACCAACTGGAGGAAAAGGGACCCCCTGAAACACAGGTTCCACTTATATGAATTGGAGGAAGAGATGGGTAGACAACAGGGTAGGAATACACTCAACAACATAAAGAGCAATACAGCCCCACCAGAAAATAGTGGTTCTACAATAGCAAGACCTGAACATCTCAACGCAGATGAAGCACACACACACACACACAAAAAAAAAAAAAACCACCTTAAAAATAACCTTATGAAACTGATTTAAGCCCTTAAAGAGGAAATGAAATATCCCCTTAAGGAAATGGAAGAAAGCTGGATGGTGATGGGGCATGCCTTTAATCCTAGCACTGAGGAGGCAGAGACAGGTGGATCTCTGTGAGTTCAAGGCTAGCCAGGTCTACAAAAAGAAAACCAAATAATTGGAAGAAATCAACAAATTCCTTAAAGAAAAACAAGACCAAAAAAAGCAATCAAACAGGTGAAAGAAATGGTTCAAGACTTGAAAACTGAAATAGAGGCAATAAAAAAACAAGAGCAATCTGGAAAAGGAAAACCTCGGTAAATGATCAGGAACTACAGATGCAAGCATAAATGACAGAAAACAAGAGATGGAAGAGAGAACCTCAGACAGAGAAGATATGAGAGAGGAAATAGATTCATCGTCAAAGAAAATGTTAAATCCAACAAATTCTTAACACAAAACATCCAGGAAATCTGGGATACCATGAAAAAACTAAACCTAAGAATAATAGGGATAGAAGAAGAAGTTTCAGCTCAAAGGCATAAAAATATACCCAACAAAATTATAGAAGGAAACCTTCCAGCCTAAAGAAGGATATGCCAACAAAAATGGAAAAAGCTTACAGATAGTTGACTTCCCAGGGGAGACCTTAACCTCTCTGAGGAGCAGATGGGAGGTAGGTTGGGGGAAGAGGAGGAAAAGGGCAGGAGGGAGGGGAAATTGGGTTTGGTATGCAAATGAATAAAAAAATAAATTTTAAAAAAAGCTTACAAAACACCAAATAGACCTTACCAAAAAAGAAAATCCCCTTGTCACATAATAATCAAAACACTAAACATACAGAATAAAGAAAATATTAAGGAAAAAGGCGAAGTAATATATAAAGGCAGACCTATCAGGATTACAGCTGACTTTTTTTTTTTTTTTCTTTTTTCTTTTTCTTTTTTTGGTTTTTTGAGACAGGGTTTCTCTGCAGCTTTTTTAGAGCCTGTCCTGTACAGCTGACTTCTTGATGGAAACAATGAAAGCCAGAAGGTCCTGGTCAGGTGATATACAGACACTAAGATACCACAGATGCCAGCGCAGAATACTATTTCCAGCAAAGCTTTCAATCAACATAGACAGAGAAAACAAGATATTCTATGACAAACTAGATTTAATCAATACCTATCCACAAATCCAGCCCTACAGCAAGTATTAGAAAGAAAACTCCAACCCAAGGAAATTAGCTTCACCCACAAAAACAAAGTCAATAGATAATCCCACACCAGCAAATCCCAAAGAAGAGAAAACACACACCACCACCACAAACAATAAAATAAAAAATAACAAGAACTAGCAATCACCGGTCATTAATATTCCTTAATATCAAAAAACTCAATTTGTCTATAAAAAGACACAGACTAACAGATTGGACATGAAAACAGAATCCCTTCTTTTGCTACATATAAGAAGCATGCCTCAACCACAAACACAGACATTACCTCAGAGTAAAGGGTTGAAAAAAGATTTTACAATCAAATGAACCTAAGAAACAAGCTGTGTAACTATCCAACATCTAACAAAATAGACTTCAAACTAAAATTATTCAAGAGATGAAGGTCATTTCATATTCATCACAGGAAAAATCCATCAAGATGAAGTCTCAGTTCTGAACATCTATGCCCAAAATACAAGGGCACCCCCATTTGTAAAACAAACATTACTAAAGTTAAATCACACATCAAACCCTACATACTAACAGTGAGAGACTTCAGTACCCTATCTCAGCACTGGACAGGTCTGCCAGACAGAAACAGTTAAGAGCACTTACAGCTCTTCCAGAGGACCGGGTTCAATCTCCAGCACCCACATGGCACCTCACCTCTGTCTGTAACTCCAGTTCAGTAGACCCAATACCCTCAACAGAGACAACACAAACACACAGACAAAATACCAATGCACATAAAATAAAAAAGATCCAAAACAGAAACTTAACAGAGAAATAAAGGACCTAACGGATCTTATGACTTTTTAGATCGATATGACATTTTACCCAAACACAGAATACACCTTCATTTCAGCATCTCATGGATCCTTCTCCAAAATCGACCACACACTTGATAAGAAAGCAAATCTCAACAGATACAAAGACATTGGAATAACCTCGTGTCTTATCAGACCATCATGGCTTAAAGAATTTAACAACACTAATTGCAGAAAGTCCACAAACACATGGAAACTGAAGAAATACTCAACTAAATCACCAAAGGGTCAAGAAAGAAACAAAGGAAGAAATGAACAACTTCCTAAAAGTCAATGAAAATATCTGCACAGGGGCTGGAGAGATGGCTCAGTGGTTAAGAGCACTGCCTGCTCTTCCAAAGGTCCTGAGATCAATTCCCGGCAACCACATGGTGGCTCACAACCATCTGGTGCCCTCTTCTGGCCTGCAGACATACACACAGACAGAATATTGTATACATAATAAATAAATAAATATTAAAAAAATATCTGCACAATAAACCCAAACTTATGGAACACAATAAAAGCAGTGTTAAGAGGAAACTTCACAGCACTAAACGCCTATAAAAGAAGCTGGAAAAATCCCACACTGGTTAACTAACAGAACACCTGAAAGCCCTAGAATAAAAAGAAACAAACTCACCCAGAAGGACTAAACAACAGGAAATAATCAAACTGAGAGCTGAAATCAACAAAATAAAAAGAAAACAATACAAAGAATCAACGAGACAAAAAGTTGGTTCTTGGAGAAAAAAAAAAAAAATCAATGAAATAGACAAACCTTTATCCAAACTAACCAAAAGGCAGGGAAAGAATATCCACATTAATAAAATCAGAAATGATCAACAGACATGGAGGAAATCCAGAGAACTACCAGGTCATACTTCAAAAACTTGTATCCACAAAACTGGAAAACTTAAAGAAAATGGACAATTTTATGGATAAGTATCACATGTCAAAATCAAGACCAGATAAGCAATTTAAATAGACATATAACTGCTAAAGAAACAGAAACAGTTACCAAAAGTCTCCCAACCAAAAAAAAAAAAAAAAAAAAAGCCCAGGGCCAAATGGTTTCAGTACAGAATTATACCAGATTTTCAAAGAACTAACACCAATACTCCTCAAATTGTTCCACACAATAGAAACAGAAGAAACATTGTCAAATCCTTTATGAGGCTACATTTATGCTAATACCCAAACCACACAAGACATAACTAAGAAAGAGAATTACAGACAAATCTCACAAACACTGATGCAAAAATATCTAAACAGAGAACTCTCAACAGATGAATTCAAATGGCCAAAAGAAACTTAAGGAAATGCTCAATATCCTTAGAAATCAGAGAAACGAAAATCAAAACAACTCTGAGATTCCTTCTTACACCTGTCAGAATGGCTAAGATCAAAAATACTGATGACAACTTATGCTGAAGAGGATGTGGAGTAAGGAAAACACTCCACCATTGCTGGTGGGAGTGCAAACCTGTATAGCCACTGATGGGGGAACTAGGAATGTCCTTATATTTATAAATATATAGAGCTGGTTTTGGAGTTGGACTCTGGCTCAGTCCCTCTCTACTTCCAAGCCTGTTGTTAAGAAAAAAAAAAAAAAAAACCTAGAAGAGCTGAAGAGATGGCTCAGCGGTTAAGAGCATTGCCTGCTCTTCCAAAGGTCATGAATTCAATTCCCAGCAAACACATGGTGGCTCACAACCATCTGTAATGAGGTCTGGTGCCCTCTTCTGGCCTGCAGGCATACACACAGACAGAATATTGTACACATAATAAAAAAAGTCAGAAAAAGAAAGAGCTGTAGAAAATGGCCTTTAATCTAACTCAGGGTTCTGTGGTGTGAGACACAATCACTCCTGCGCAACACCGATCTATTCCCAATAAAATGTTGAGCACCAAAGACACTCCACCTGGAGCCTTTCTTCTTGGCAGAACTGGCCTTTGGGCAAAGAAATGCCCATACCTCAACCAGAATACAGAAATACAGAGTATACATAAATGGATAAAACAGGACTGTCATATCCTGCCAAGACAGGGTAAGATAGTTTTGAAAAGTTTCTTGCCTTTGAAAATGGTATGTCAGTTATGCTTAACCAAAGTTGGTGCTTCAACATTGCAAATGAGACTTTGGGTGATTGCCCAGGTAATCAGTTGTCTGTCATTTGCTGCACATTTTGGAAGTTTCTCAATTGCACTTCTTGTTTACTCAAGTAATATCGTTTCCATTCTCAGATCTTTGATGGAGTTGAAGATTAGATAATTGTAGTTACCTTCCGCATGATTGAGCCAAGCTTAATTTCAATGCAATAGTTAGACTCCTTGAAATAGAATGTTTAGTAAAACTTTTGTTATGCGTTCCTTGCTTAATATTGTTTATTGTTTGTAATTTTATATTTGGTATCTGTTTCTATTGTATATAGTTGTACTGGGTTTGGATCGATCTTGTTTAGACAAAACGGGGAGATGAGGGGGAAACTATCAACCAATCACATCTAGTTAGGGTGTGGCTACCTGTATGGAGCCCAGGTAGCAAAACTGGTAGGACACAGGCGAGCTCTCTGCGCGGTGCCTGCCGGATGGATTGGATTTTGGACCTCCCACTCTTGTAGCGTGAGTTTCCTCTTTACAACTATTAAAAAATAACGGTTATTCTTGAGCTGGTCTGATTATTTATCATACCGACCTAATTCGTCAACAATCCACTTTGGAAATCACTTTGGCAATTTCTCAGAAAATTAGGAATCAATCTACCTCAAGACCCAGCAATACCACTTTGGGGCATATACCCAAAAGATAATCAATCATACCATAAGGACATTTGCTCAAGTATGTTTATAGCAGCATTATTTAATAGCCAGAACTTGGAAACAACCTAGATACCCCTCTACTGAAGAATGAATAAGAAAAATGTGCTACATTTACACATTGGGGTACTACTCAGCAGTAAAAAATAATGACATCTTGAAATTTGTAGGCAAATGGATGGAACTAGAAAAAAAAAATACTGAGTGAGGTAACCCAGACCCAGAAAGACAAATATCATAAGTACTCACTCATAAGTGGCTTTTAGACATAAAGAAAAAACAAAACAAACAAACAAACAAAAAAGAACAGCCTACAGTCCACAACCTCAGAGAAACAGACAGCAAAGAAGATCTAAGAGAGACAGATCTACATGGATCCGCCTAGAAAGGAGAAAAAAAGACATGATCTTCTGAGTAAACCAGGTGCGTGGAAGGCAGGAGAAAGCTGGGAGAAGGGGAGAAGGTAGGGGAGTATAAAAAAAAGTATAGCTCAAGTAAAAACAACAAATAAAATTTTTTTAAAAGTACTGAATGTCTGTGGGCTTTGTTCATACCTTCTAACAAGTGCATTTAGCATTGCTTTGGGAAATCGCTTCATCCCAGCTCAGGTCACATGGTAAAAGTAAGACCGATCTAACCTCTACCTGAGGCCTCCTCACTATAGCCTCTTTGCCAAGAGACAGGCTGCTTAAGAACAGACATATGACCTATGACCTAAAACCTAATACCATTCAAGAAACCCAAATAATGCCCATTGGTTGTGGTGTATACCTTTAGTCTCAGCACTCAGGAGGCACAGGCAGGCCAATCTCTGAGTTCGAAGCCAGCCTGAGCTATAGAGCAAGCTCCAGGACAGCCAGAGCTCCACAAAACAAAATAAAACAAACAACCAGAAACCCAAGTACTTACAGCAGAATCGAAGGGAGTCAAGCACTTCCTTACCAGGGTAATTAGACTAAGACTACCAAGCTTGGAATTGACTGGGAAAATAGAGTGAAATGTATGCTCATGACTGATGGCAACAGAGAGGAAAAGAGACCCGAATCCAATGATTATCTGTAAGCTCTGCCAGTTTATTGTTAGACTTATTGGTTCCTTTTGATTACTGGGTAGGATTTTCTTATGTGGGTGACTAATCTGTTTAAATATCCACTAGATGAAGTACATTTTAGCTGTTTCCAATTTTAATGAACACCCATACACCAAGTGATTTCTAAGCTGGCAATGTTTTTCTCTTGGATAAAGAGCAAACAGTGGTTGATAGATAACATTATTGTTACTAATGACTGCAATTTTACTAATGTTATTATACATAATATAATATTGGTAAATTAGGGGTACTGATGCTAAGACCTATAATAAGATATAGCATTGTCACCAGGCTGCATATTTAGTAAATTTCTTTTACTATTTGATGCTGTGTTATAAAAAAAAAAATCCCTTTTACCTTTGATCTGATAGCAAATGTGTCTTTAATTTTATAACAAACTGTCCTATTTTCCAATGTTACTTTATTACTTATTATATACAATTATATATTACTTAGCCAGGAGGTGGTGGCGCACGCCTTTAATACTAGCACTTGGGAGGCAGATCTCTGTGAGCTCAAGACCAGCCTGTTCTACAAGAGCTAGTTCCAGGACACGCTCCAAAGCCACAGAGAAACCCTGTCTCGAAAAACAAAACAAAACAAAAAAACCAAAAAACAAAAAACAACCCCCCCAAAAAAAACCCATCACAATTATATATTACTTATTACATACAATATATTACTTATTATATACAATTATATGTAAGTAATATATATTATATATACACACACAAAACTCTTGCAATCAAACCAGCAATGTATGAGAATTCTAGTTGTTTTAAATCCTTGGGTTGTCAGTTTTCCGAGATTCAATTAATGAAAAGCATGAGACTTTAAAAAAATCTAAATCTCTGTACTTAATACTAGAAATACAGCTAAATGTAAAGAAATCAGAGATCGGGCTGGAAAGATGGCTCAGAGGTTAAGAGCACTGGCTGCTCTTCCAGAGGTCCAGAGTTCAATTCCCAGCAACCACATGGTGGCTCACAACCATCTGTACTGAGATCTGGCGCCCTCCTCTGGCATGTGGGCATACATCGAGGCAGAATGTTGTATATCTAATAAATAAATAAATCTTAAAAAAATAAAATAGTAATAATAATAAAAAAGAAATCAGAGATCTTTTTGACTTCTGCAAAAGAAAGCCATTTTTTGAGCCAGGTGGTGGTGGTGGCACAAACCTTTAATCCCAATACTCGGGAGGCAGAGGAAGGCGGATCTCTGTGAATTCGAGGCCAGCCTGGTCTATAAGAGCTAGTTCCAGGGCAGGCTCTAAAACTACAGCGAAACCCTGTCTCAAAAAAAAAAAAAAAAAAAAAAAAAGCCATTTTTTTTGTGGGTCAGTATCCTATTAAAGCAAAATAAACATGTAAGTTCCACTCTCACTACATGGGGAAAGTCTCTAGGAACCCAAATCTTACCTCCAGGTCAGTTTCCATGAAATCAAAGACAAGGCTAATATTAGATTTATGTCCAAATGCATCAAGGAGCTGCAAAGCAAAGCAAAACAAAGCGGTTATACTGTTATTCCCTATTTAATGTTGGAATTTATTATTGATGAAAATTTTTTTAAAAAATTATTTGTTTGCTTCCTCCCCCACCCTGACCCAGAGTACTGGTAAACCCATGGCCTTCAGCACGACAGGCAGATGCTCTAACAGAAAGGTTGAGACCAGATATCACTATGTAATTCAGGCTGGCCTAGAACCTGCTATGTAGTTCAGACTGGCCTGAACTCATAATCCTCCTTCCCCTGCCGCTATCTCTCAGGTAATTATAATACAAATGTGCACTACCTGGCTTAAAATTTTAAACTGCTGGTAATTTCCTGTAAACATGAAAGTCTTTTATTAACATTTGCCCCATTTTTCGACAGGAGTTAGTTTTCTCAGATACAAAATAATTAAACCTTATATAACAAACTAAAAACTTTTAAAAAAAACTCCTCTCCCTAAATCCCAAGTATTAGAATAAATAAATAAATGAAAATTTCACAGCCCTGATGGCAGATTTCTGAGTTCAAGGCCAACATGGTCTACAGAGAGCGTTCTAGGACAGGCTACACAGAAAATTACTGTCTCAAAAACCAAACCAAACTAAACCAAACAAGAAGAAGAGAAAATGTCACCTTAGTTTCTAGTTGAAGATTTTCTCTGGGACTGGGGACAGGTGGGGACAGGTGGGGACAGGTGGGGACAGGTGGGGGCAGGTGGGGACAGGTGGGGACAGGTGGGGGCAGGGCTCGGCAGTTGTAGCCTTGTCACACAAATATCAAGACTGGGCCCGAGTTCAGATTTCAGAAACCATGTTAGCTCCAGGCAGGAAATGTGTGCCTGCAATCCGGCCTTGGAAGGGAAGACCGGTTTCCCAGAGCAAGTTAACTAACAAAAGCACCCAAATCACTGAACTCTGGTTTTGACTGAGAGTCTCTGCCTTGCCATGGTGGCACATGCCTTTAACCCCAGCACTCAGTAGGCAGAGGCAGGTGGATCTCTGAGTCCAAGGCTACAGAGTGAGTTCCAGGACAGGTAGAGATACACAAAAAAAACCCTGTCTCAAACAAAATAAAATAAGAGCCTAATAAATGAATAAATAAATAAATAAAATTCTAGGCAAAATGCTTAAGAAAATTCTTGTCAGGCAAAGTGATACACACTTGTAGTTCCAGTACAGTAATTACAGCAACTGACTGTAACAGGGCCCCACACTTTAGCACAAGAGACTCCATTATGGGAAAACCCTTCAGGTCATAAAACTCAGTGTGTAGACAGTACCACCCACCAAATGAAAACAAAGACCTAATCCATCAAAGTCCATAGTTCTGGGAAAATGTACTAAGCTTGCTTATTTTTGGGTTCTATAGCCCCGATTCTGGCTAACTGTTCTTATTAACTGAAGAATGTCAAACCAGAACATACTTTTTGTACTTAAAAGCTCACCTTTAGAAAGGCTTGGTGCTACACTGGGTTCCAAAAAGTCAGTGCAGTGGCCGGCTGGTTAATAAGACTCATTAACTTATTAACTCTATTACTGGTTTGAACCCAAGCCTGAGTTGTCTTCTCTGGTGGATACCCCACAACATCAATTACTTGGAAGGCAAGATCACCTGAGTCTATGAGTTCAAGGCAACACTACACAAAAGGCCACCAAACAAAACAAGAAAAAGAGTCTCTTCTAAAGCGCATCTGTCATCCACTGAACGTGTGACTGCCCATTGCAGATACTTCTGCAGACACCATAAATGCCAATTGGCTGGCCGGCAAAAATCGAAAGAACATATTCCAGCCCTCATGCAGGCAAAAAGAAAGGTTCTGTATCTGAATGCAAGCTGCTACTTTTAACCCTGTGCCTACAGCTCTCTAGGATTCAAAATAATTTCTGACAAAATTAGCCTGTATGGCAACATCTGACTCAATTCATCAGTTATATGCATTATGCTAATGATACTACTTACAGCAAAAGCGGAACAGAAAATACATTTCAAGTCAGGTGGTGGTGGCACACGCCTTTAAAAGTTTAAGTAAGCCCGGTAATTGGGAGGCAGAGACAGTTGGGTCTCAGTGAATTTGAGGCCAGCCTGGTTTACAAAGCAAGTTCCAAAACATGCAGGACTACTGCACAAGAAACCCTGTCTTGGAAAACCAAAAAATAAAGAAAATAAATTTCAAGCTGACCAACTTTCAAGGCTCAGCTACATCAACTCATCTTGCTGAGCCGCTGATCAACATTGACCATATTCAGAATATGGAGGATCCCAAAAGCAAACAACTTAGATCATACTCACACCAATTATATTGGGATGACTGAGCTCCTGTAACAGTTTTATCTCTCTTAAGGCTGTTCTATTTATACCTATGAAAAAAGAATAAAAAAATGAACAATGACGCTCAAATCTCAAACCTTTTACAAATGTGTTTTTTAGGAAAGGCTATTTCAGGAAATAAACATTTCACACATAAAAACAAATAATTTTTACTATTTGTATAAGAAAGTTCTTTTTCTCACACTGTTTTAACTAGCTTAACACAGTCTATGAAACATGATGAAGTACTTATTTCTCCAGCACATCATTCTGAAAATCCTTACAACAACATATACAGACATGTAACAGACATGTGGTAATAAGGGTCTTTTCTTCTGTCCTACAAACATTAGAGGAAGACTCTTATGTGCTAATAGCAAATTGGCACCAAGGACACCTTTTTTCCAATACAAATGACCAGCACTTTCACAGATGAGGACTTTTTCATAGTTATTATTATCTGATGGTTAAACTGGACCTGACGCTCTAAGAGGCTTGAGGATAATTAGTAAATCTTTCCCTAATAAGTCCAATTTATAGGAACTTTGTGTTCTTCTGTGAAGATGTATCCTTCAATTTTTCAAAGCAATTAGAAAACAAGAAATGCAAAAGGTTGTAATGAGTTACAACACCCAAACAGCACGGAGGACATCCACTCAAGGGCCCAACAACCTTATTGCCCTCCATTTACACAATCTGAATCCTCCCAATGCTTTTATGTTGTTTATTTTTATTTTTTTCGGCTTTGAGACAAGGTTTCTCTGCAGCTTCGGAGCCTGTCCTCAAACTCAGAGATCTGCCTGCCTCTGCCTTCCGAGTGCTGAGACTAAAGGCGTGCACCACTCCGCATGGCTTGACTGTTGTTTCTATCAGGATTCTCTTTACTCTTGAGACCAATGATCAACTTACCTAATGTTGTAACCCTTTAATACAGTTCATGTTGTAGTGACACAACCATAAAATTATTGTTGTTGCTACTTAACTATAATTTTTGCTACTGTATGAATCATAATGTAAATATCTGATATACAAGATATCTGATATGCCACCCCTGTGAAAGGGATGTTACCCTCCAAAGGGATTGAGACCCACAGGCTGAGAACCACTGTTCTAGCGACACTGCAACAATGCTAGGGAATTACTGTCAGCTCTCACTGGCATTTCCTCATCTCCTCAGATCAGAATAAACGCATCTCCTGTTTGATCAAATTATATGTAATACTTACCATCTTTAGCTTCTGATCTGTGTCCAAGTTTGATCTGGGAGAGAAAGCGGGGGAAACCAAAACACATTAATGATGGGGGAGAGTCTTCTGTTTGTGTTGATTTCATTTGTTAATAAAGAAACTGCCTTGGCCCATTTAATGGGCCAGCCCTTAGGTGGGTGGAGTAGACAGAGCAGGAAGAAGGAAGTGAGGTAGATGGCTCAGTCAGATGCCAGGCCTCTCCTTTGAGAGAGTCGCCATGAAGCCAACCACCAGGTCAGACGTGCTGAATCTTTCCCGGTAAGACACCACTCGTGATGTTACACAGATTATTAGATATGGGTTAGTCAAGATGTGAGTAAGAGGCTGAAACTAATGGGCCAGGCAGTGTTTAAATGAATATCGTTTGTGTGTTGTTATTTCGGGGCATAAGCTAGCCAGGTGGCCGGGAGCCGGGCGGGACGAAAAGCAGGCCTGCCAGCAGCTCCTCACTACACATTAATAATGTGAAGGATGGAGATAGTGCAGGGGTTGAGAACACTGAATGCTTCCAAAGGGTCTAGGTTCAATCCCAGCACCCACACAACAGCTTACAACTGCCAGCTCCACTGGGATCTAATGCCCACTTCTGACCTTGTATAAGTGGTGCACAGACAGACACAGAAGTGAAACACCGATGTATATGCAACAACAATTTAAAATAAAACGAAATAAACAAACTCCCAATGTGTTCATATAATCTGTATGCACAAAAATTTATGCTACAAGCAGGACTACCATGGTGGTGCACACCTATAGTCTCAATACTTGGGAGGCAGAGCCTGGGCTACATAGCAAGATTCTGCCTCAAATAAATGGAAACAGCTAGACTGGTGGGCATTTATTTAATCCTATGATTAAATAAATCATGAATCAAAGCAGCAGATCTCCTGAGTTTGAAGCTACCCAGGTATATATACATCCTGAGTTCTAGACCCTGTCTTTAAAAATTAGCCACAGTAAAAGCATGTAGCAGTATGTAGATCATGAGAACAACTGGGAGTTCAAAGGCTGAAAGTACTGCCCAGGAGCAGTGAGTCATGACAGTGGAGGCAGAGCTGGAGCTCCAGCACAGCAGGACCAAAGGAATCAAGCATCTACTTTAAGTTTCTGAACTACACATGCAAACAACAGGCTCATCTGCTAACTGTACAATTTAAGGTTAAATCTCTGGACCCACAATGTGGAAGGGAAGAATTACCGCAAGCTGTTACAATGCTGTGGTACATGTAAACACACACACAAACAATAACTGTCTCCTTTACACTCCCGCCTCCTTTGTTTTTTTGAAACAGGGTTTCTCTGTATAGCCCTGCCTGTCCTGGGCCTTGCTCTGTAGATCAGGTTAGCCTCAAATTCACATTGATCTGCCTGCCTTTGCCTTGAGTGCTTTTGGGGAGATTAAAGGGACTAAAGTTTGCATGGTGCATCTCCACCGCCTGCCCCCCCCCCTCTGTTTAAGTTTTTGTTTATTTTGCTTTGTTTTTGAAAAAGGGTCTTGTTATACGTGGTCCAGGTTGGCCCTAACTTTCAAATCCTCATCTCAGCCTCTGAATACTACACTTACACATGTTAATTACTGCATCCAGATCTCCTTTTATCTTTTCAGGTTAAATACAGACCGGTAACTGAGGGTATGCTACTTTATTCCAAAATTACTTCAATTTTGTATACTTGGGAGAAAAAAAATGACACAAACAGAAAATAACACATGTAGTTGGTAATATGTCCAATAATCCAATGTTTTTTACAAAACAAACTCACAAAATGTGACGGATGTAAGAAACAGTTAACACTGACTAAGCTAAGAAGTTTAGTCTTATACAAAGCAGTAACCAGGTCAAAGAGCATCCTGCTCGGGACTGGAGAGATGGCTCAGCGGTTAAGACTATTGCCTGTTCTTCCAAAGGTCCTGAGTTCAATTCCCAGCAACCACATGGTCACTCACAACCATCTGTAATGAGGTCTGGTGCCCTCTTCTGGCCTTCAGACATACATGCAGAGAGAATATTGTATACATAATAAATAAATATTTTTAAAAAAGAATACTAAAAAAAAGAGCATCCTGCTCCTACGTACTTTATACAACGGCTGTCACTGAAAAATGACCTCCTTTAGAAAAAAGCTGCTGACGTAAACGTAAGAGAACCTTCCATTTAAAAGCAGGCCACACATCACAGCACAAAATGTAAGACACAGGGCACTGACAAACTGATTATGAAATTTATATGGGGAAAAAGTTCGACACACAATAAAAGTAGAATAATCTCAAACAAGGTGCTAGTGGCATACACCTTTAATCTCAGCAGGTGAACCTCTGTGAGTTAGAGGCCAGTCTGGTCTGCAGAGGGAGTTCTAAGACAGTCAGAGTTACACAGACAAACTATCTCAAAAAACAAACAAAAACAAAAACAACCAAAAAAAACATGAAACCAACAACCAAGAATATCTCATGAAGTCCTTTATCACCAAGACTGAAGTGATTAGTATTCTGCTATGCTTAGTCAGCTAAAACTTTAAAGCAACTCTAAGACTTCACTCCACCCCCCTCATACACTTACACACGCTGTCCTCTAACACTGACAGCAGCATGGCTCTCACCCGAGATACAGATACATACACAAAATACTTAAAAATTCAAAAACAAAGGCCAGGCCGGGCGGTGGTGGCACACACCTTTAATCCCAGCACTCGGGAGGCAGAGGCAGGCGGATCTCTGTGAGTTCGAGGCCAGCCTGGTCTACAAGAGCTAGGTCCAGGACAGGCTCTAAAAAAGCTGCAGAGAAACCCTGTCTTAAAAAAACAAAAACAAAAAAAAAAAGAAAAAACAAAGGCCAGTAATACAGGCTAGGAATGTGGCTCAATAACAAAGCACTTGCCTAGAATGCTCAAGGCTCTGGGTTCAACCTGCATACACGCTCATGCAGGCACACATGCATACATATAAATAAAATTTTAAGGAGGAGAGCAGTCCTGGGGAGATGGTTCGGTGGGGAACACTGGTTCTGCAAGCATGAGGATGTGAATTCCAACCCTCGGCACCTATGTAAAAGGCCAGTCATGGCTATGTGTGCCTGAAGTTCCACCATGACTGGAACAGAAAGATTCAGAGGGCTTGCTGGTGAGCCAGCCAATCATCCAGTCTGTCTTGCTAGGCAAACCAAAACAGCAAGCATCTGGCTTTATAAAGAGACCTTGTTTCAAAGGCAATTAAGACAAAGAACAGTGGAGGAAGTCATCAGATGTCCTACTGCGGCATGCAGGGGCAGACCTGAAAAACACGTGCATGCACCACAAATACTTATTAGACATACTCACACAGCAACACACAGATAATGACCCAAAAGCCATCAACAGGGCCAACTGGCTAAGTAAGCTAAGAAACAGGAAAAACACGGCAATTCATGTAATTTTTTAAATATTAATTTTATGTGCATGGGTGTTGCCTGTATGCATGTCTATGGACCACATGCATGCCCTGTGCCTGTGGAGGACAGAACCAGATGTTGGATCTACTGGAACTGGAGTAACAGACAGTTGTTAGCCACAACATGAGTCCTGGGAACCAAACTTAGGTCTTCTATAAGAACAGCCAGTGCTCTCCATTGCTAAGTCACACCAGACTTCATTTTAAGAAGTCCAAGTCAGGCCGGGTGGTGGTGGCGCATGCCTTTAATCCCAGCACTCGGGAGGCAGAGGCAGGCGGATCTCTGTGAGTTCCAGACCAGCCTGGTCTACAAGAGCTAGTTCCAGGACAGGCTCCAAAGCTACAGAGAAACCCTGTCTCGAAAAACCCAAAAAAAAAAAAAAAAAAAAAAAAAGTCCAAGTCATAGTAAATGTAAAAGTGGTTTAATGAGTCTTTTTTTTTTTTTTTGTAAAATCAAAGAGGCTATCAGCAAATGGACATGAGTAGAAATTATGAGTGTTGGAAAAGGAAGGGTCACAGCACCAAACCCTCAATGTTCACAGAAGAAATTACAAATTATGTCCAAGTTTGAGGGAAGACCCTCAAACCAGCCAAATGTTCTGGAGGTAAGTATCAATGGAAAGTTAAAGAAACTGAAAAAACAAAATAAGAGATAATATAGCATGTTAAAAGCCTTTGCTTATTAGTAACTTTTAAAACCCACAAAAATGAACTATTTGAAATAAAGTAAGTATTAAAGTCACCTTTAAGGAAGAAACATTTTATAATGACATAGGATACCTAAAACAAGAGGTAGAGGCAGGAGTTACACAGTAACTTTGGAGTCTGGTCATAAGGGCTTTTTAAAAAGGAGAAATATCAAGGCCAGCCTGGTCTACAAGAGCTAGTTCCAGGACAGGCTCTAAAGCTGCAGAGAAACCCTGTCTCGAGAAACCAAAAAAAAAAAAAAATAAAAAGGAGAAATAAGGCAGTTGGCTGCAGCACAGGCCTTTAATCCCAGAAGTGGGGAGGCAGAGGCAGGCGGATCTCTGTGAGTTCGAGGCCAGCCTGGTCTACAAGAGCTAGCTCCAGGACAGGCTCCAAAGCCACAGAGAAATCCTGTCTCGAAAAACCAAAACAAACAAACAAGTGACAAAGAGGACCTGGGAGGCTGGAGGAGGGAAGCCGGGTCACTCACACTTCAAGGGCGTAATGAGCTTATAAAGGAGGAAAACTGAACATGGAGGTCAACAACACCAACAGGCCCCGAGTCGCGTGAGGAAAAAGAGTGGTCCTGAGACGGCTCCGGAGTTCGGTCGTGTGACAGCTGCGCTCTAGACCTAGCCTCAGCCGCTCTTAGCTGTGTGATCTTGAAGTCATCTAACTCAGGTCCCCCAGGGTGAAACAAGACACTTTTGCCTATTCTACAGGCTGTCTGAAAGGCTAACTGAGCAAAGAAAAGTACGTCGAAGCGTCTGGCATACAGAAAACTATGTCAGAAGCGTTCTCAATGAATTTAAGCTTAAATGTCACGTCAATCATTTTAGAAAGGCTACCACATCCGCGCTGTTAATGCCGGTGAACACCTCTGTGCGCAGACAGCATCGCTATAATCATCTGTGGCCTGGAAAGCCCACGGCATCCAGAGAACTGAGGAGACGGCAGTCCTCGCCTCCTTGGCCAACAAAGACCAACTTTTATGGAGCAAAAAGTTCTAGTTTATATCGTTTGAACAAAAACTGGTCCAGCTCGAGTTCCACTTTGAAACACAAGCCCCTAATTGTCTCTAGAAGGCTGGCAACTCCCACCATCAGAGCGTGATGGTGCGTATTAAAACAGAGCAATCCCGGCGCTCGGATTTCCTCGAGCTGGAGACCAACCCGGACTACAGAGCAAGACTGTCTCAAAGATAACTGGTCACGCCAATCAACTGGCCATGCACAAGTATTTTGCAAGAGCTGCCTGGCGTGCTGGAGCACGCCTACGAACCCATCACTCGCACGGCAGAGAAGCGGAAGGCTACAGCCGGTTCTAGGCCAGCCGGGTCGAAATAGGCAGCTCAGAGCCAGCGAGGGCTACGTGGCAAGCAAGACGCAAAAGACCAGAGAGACAACAACGTAAAAGGTAACTCACTTTCTTAATGGCGACAATCTGGTTGGTGTTCTTATCTCTGGCCTTATAGACCGTAGCAAACTAGAAAGGAAGACAGTGAGAGGTCTTTACGTGATGGTTGGTTCTGGGTTCCCCCCCACACCCCTTTTTTAAACCCGGGATCCGGAGCGGACTCGCAGCGGCTTGCTAGGTGGCCGGACGGCCTCTCCTCCAGATGGGAGGGAGGCCCAGGAGGCTGCGAGGGGGCACCAGTCGGGCCACCCTCCCCGAAAGAGAGCCCGTGGTGGCCAGGCTGTGCCAGCGCGAGAAGGGCCGCCTCACCTGTCCCTCCCCGAGGAAGTCCAGCTTCTCATAGCGCTTCGCTCGAGACTTCACGTCCACAGCCATGCGGGTGGGAAGCCTGACTCCAGCAGAAAGCCAGGGCCTCCACCCCGCAGGAATTTAAAGCGTCTAAAAGCTCCCAACAGCTACTTCCGTCCACTGGACGCACACAACCTACAGGTCCCGCCCATACTTCCGCCGTGGGCGGGGCCAGCCCTACGGAAGCTGGTAGGGGCCAGGAGGGATGCCACGTGCGTACCGTGTCCGGAAGCGACGTCTTTTAGACGGCTGTCAGTTCGTTAATGTTTTTGTGTTTGGTTTTAGCTTGGATTTGCTTCGCTTCCAAGGATAGGTCTGCGTTACGACACGGTATTTCTGAGTTCGGAATTTAGCTAGGGTGTAAGGCCCGTTGTCCTGGCGCCTCAGTTGCTATGGACGCCAAACCCCTCCTTCTAAGGAGAGCCAAATTCTTAAAGGCTGATTTATGAACAGGCCCAGGGAAGCAAAACCCAGCCCTGCTGAACATTATGTTTATAGAACAGGCCTTTTGTCTTTTATAAAATCCTAAACTAATGAATTAAGAAAAACAGGGGGCTGGAGAGATGGCTCAGTGGTTAAGAGCACCGCCTGCTCTTCCAAAGGTCCTGAGTTCAATTCCCAGCAACCACATGGTGGCTCACAACCATCTGTAATGAGATCTGTGCCCTCTTCTGGCTTGCAAGCAGAGTATTGAGAATATTGTATACATAATAAATAAATCTTTTAAAAAATTAAGAAAAAACAGAGCATTTAGACATAGTAACACTGTCAGTTGTGAATTAGTAATTATGCTTCAGACCTATCTATTTGCCAGTTAACTGGCTCCAGCAATGGTTTCCGTTTGAGTCATATTTTTGTCTTCATATCGCTCCAGTTTGCAGGGTGGCTTTGCTGAGACCTGAATTCCCTGGTGAATTTAAGAATTTATTTTCACATTGTTCAGCTTTTTATCTCTCAAGAAGATAATGATGAAGTCGAAATTACTTCTAAGGCAAGAATCACACGTTTTAATACCGTTGCTTTTAATTTTTATTTTATGTGTATGGGTGTTTTGCCTGCATGTATCTGGGTATCAGGAGCACAGTGTCCATGGAGGGCAGGAGAGGGCATTGGATCCCCAGGAACTGGAGTTACAGATGGCTGTGAGCCACCGTGTGGGTGCTGAGAACTGAACCTGGGTCCTCTGGAAGAACAGCAAATGCTCTTAAGAGCCGAGTCATCTCCATGCCCCTTAATACCTTTGTTAATAGAATCAATGACATCATTTGTTCAAATTGAGCTTCTACAGAGTTGACCAGATCAAACCAAAGGGAGCCAAGCATCCTGAAGTTCCATATGAAACAGAAACTAAGTCACTTATCTGACTTTCCAAGAAAGTAGCAGCCAGATCTCCCAAACTGGCCAGTTTTAGGTGACATAAAGAAGAGCTTTAACCCTTATGATAAAGGAAAGTAAGCTCAGTTAACCAGTCAGATTTTTCCCTGTTGTTTTTTGTTCTTTTGTTCCATTTCCACGCATCCTGTTCCATCCACACACATCCTGTTCTGCCAGGCACGGCAGGGCACATAAGGACTCTGGAAGCTGAGACAGGAAGCTTGCAATTTCCAGGAGAACCTGAGCTACAGACAGCAACAACAACAACAACAACAAAAAAAAAAAAAAAAAAAAAAAAAAAAAACCATGTTGGTCACTGGGAGTTCTATGATTCCAAGGTGACTTCTGCCTAATTCATGAATCACAAGATTCTGCAACAACATAACCAACCTGGTTGTTATTGAACCCAACTTCTTAGTTAACATAAATCATGCTAAAGAAAAACTCATTTAAGTGGCATGCATACCTTTAATCCCAGCACTAGGAAGGTAGGGACAGGTAGATCTCTGAGTTTGAGGTCAGCCTGATCTACTCAATAAGTTCCAGGCTAACCAAGGATACAAGAGACCTTGTCTCAAAATAACTAAAAAAAAATTAACACATATGTGTAGCTTTCTATGTGCCAATCGTGGGCCTAAAAAACTCATGGACCGTAACATTCCCTTGTAGTGGAAGATTAAAAGATAATGCGGTCCAGACTATCCGGGGCCACATAGTGAGATCCTGTCTCGGGAAAAAGTCAACTCTGAGACAGGATGCTAAGTGCTATAAACAGCGAGACAACTGGGCTTGCAGCTCTAAACACGGCAGTGCAGGAAAGATGACACCGAACATCCATTGGGTTTTAACAATAGAATCAGATTATTTTATTCCATTTTATTTATTGTGATTATGGTGGGGGTGCCACAGTACACATTTGAAGGTCAGGTCTTCAGGCTTGATGATGGAGTCTTTTTGTCCCGCTGGTCCATCTCTCTGGGCCCAGATAATGTTTTAAAGAGTTTGTCCTGACTGTAAAGAGACCACACTATAGACTGGACAGGGCAAGGAAAATCAAGAAGGCTTGTTGGTGAACTACTGTTGTAAAACAGATGGCTTTGCCAGAATGATACTAAAAGTTTGGTTCCTAGCCGATAGGATCCCATAATAGGCTGATCCCTAAATTATTAGCTGGAGTAGCTGTCAAAAAGGCAATGTTTTCCTCTTTCTTTGCAACTGATATTTCTAAGAATCAGGAATCTTAATTTTTAGAGATATGTTGGACATAGCGGCAGAGTACAAACACTAATAATTGAGATGCCAGTATAGTGTAGTAGTGGCTCTGGACCCAGAATGCCTGTTTTTGAGTACTGGTCAACCAGCACTCAGTCACTAGACAAATGACTTAAATTTATCTCTGTCTATACCTAGTTTCCTTCTCTTTAATAGGATCTACACAAACACTGCTGGAAGGCTTAAACAACTTTGCAGGGGTGAAGCAAATGTCTGGCAAGCGGTTAGCTACCTATTACTACCTCAGTCCTTTGTCACCACTTAGGTCCAAGTAAGACACCTATAGACTGCAGAAAACCATCTTTTAAAAAAATATTTATATATTGATTGATTGGTTGATTATGTATACAATATTCTGTCTGTGTGTCTGCCTGCAGGCCAGAAGAGGGCACCAGACCTCATTACAGATGGTTGTGAGCCACCATGTGGTTGCTGGGACTTGAACTCAGGACCTTTGGAAGAGCAGGCAGTGCTCTTAACCGCTGAGCCATCTCTCCAGCCCAGAAAACAATCTTTTTGTTTTGAAGCCATGGGATGGAGTCCAAGGCCTTGTGAATGATAAGCAAGAGCTCACTGAACTATATCCCAAGCCCCAAAGTAATTCGTCTATGTATTTTTGTGTGGTGTATGCATGTATTTAGGGTGTATATGCAGAAGCTAGAGGTCAGTGTTGGGTGTCTTCTTCAATCACTACATCTGATTTTTTTAAAGATTTATTATGTATACAGTGTTCATAATCAAAAATAGAAGTATTTTTATGGTTCATGGAGACCTTTCTGGGGATCTTGTTCCATTTTATTTTTATTATTACATTTATTGATTATGTATGCAGTGTTCTGCCTGCATGTGTTCCTGCATGCCAGAAGAGGGCACCCGATCTCATTACCATGAGGTTGCTAGAAATTGAACTCAGGACCTCTGGAAGAGCAGCCAGTACTCTTAACCTCTGAGCCATCTCTCCAGCTCCACATCTGTGTTTCTGAGACAGCCTCTCACTAAACCCAGAGCTCACTAATTCATGTAGCCTGGGACTGAGAGTTCCAGGGACTTTTCTTTCTGCCTGCCCAGAAGGATTACAGGTACACAACTGCTCCCAGCTTTTCATTTGGGTTCTGTGGCCCTCAGGACTGCCTGACAAGCACTCTACTGATAGAGCTATGGCTTTACCACGAAATATACAGAACTAAGCATGTCAGTGCATGCCTTTAATCCCAGCACTGCAGAAGCAGGGATTTCTATGCATTTGAAGTCACCCTGGTCTATGTATGAATTCCAGGTCAACCAAACTACATAGTAAACCCTGTCTCAAAAAAGAAAGAAAGAAAAAAGAATAAAGAAAAAGATGAATTATATATTTTTCATGTTATCAGAATAGCTTACTACAAACATCAAATATAAACCTTTATTTCTCATCAGGGCAACATTCATAGCCCAGAACTTGCGCGCGCGCGCGCGCACACACACACACACACACACACACAAACCGACTCTGGAATGACAAAAAAGTAAAGATTAGCCCACAGGCGATTAAACAAAAGAAAAGAACACAATTCTAGTGTCCATTGATCATGGGCTAGTCAACATTAAGGACGACTGCTTTATAAAGTATATTCTAGAAGTCATTATGGATTTAGTCAGCTGTGTGAAGATTAGCAGGAGAACCCATTATAGTTTCATTGGATTTTAAGACTCTCAGCCATTAAGATAGTGAAAGTTCATTATCAGGATTTTCAAGCATGGTCACAAACAGACAAATGAACATCCTCCCAGACATAGTAAGTAGCAATTTGAATAAGTGGTGAAATATTTGTTCCTATGCTATATTCATCTTATGCATTATTTTTATTTTATGCTGAAAAGTTTCTGCACCTTGACAAGCTCTCCACGGACACAGCAATCCAAATCAGACCAAATCAAACCAAATCAGAAAAAGTCCAGGTTTAATGGGTAAAATGCCCTCAGATAATTTTCTGGTCCCCCAGAGAGGAGACAGAGAAGAGATACCAAAAAAACACGTCTGTTTTCTGGGGGGCAGTTTAAAAACCCTGTAGGCATGATCTTGAGCTTCTCTGGGGGAAAAGCCCTGTTTACTGGGCATTCCAAGATGAGGCAGGATCTAGGGAGAGAGAGAGACAAGGGAAAGGGATTGAGATGGCACTTCCACCAGAACATTCCAGACTCATTGGGCATGTGCATGCCAGGTACTTGGGGTGGAGTTTCCACCAGAACATCCCAGACTCCTTGGGTATAGGGACGCCAGTTCATGCCTGGCTGCCTCCTGCGGGCTTGGGAAGATGTGGGGAGGGAGAATCAGCAGGACGCCTGGGTGGAGAAGCATCCGTTCACTGTTGTCCTGGAGACCTCAGGCATCTGTTGCTTGAGCCAGTAGAAAAGGCAGGATGCTAGGGAAAAAATAGATTATTAATACCTGTCCTAGTTGTACTGACAAAGTTGAATGTTCAGGGCAGAAGAGTAGGTGGGCTCTTCACTGGGACATCTTGGAAATCTGGAGGGTGGAGGGACACCACCAAGAATCTGGACAGACCAAGTATCCTGACTAGGTGCCTACTTAAGCCTGGGGAGATGGTCCCAGCATGATGTCCCAGGCAGCTAAAGGGGTGGTGAGGATCACAGTGTAGGGTCCTGTCCTTTGGGGCTCAACAGACATAGAAGCTAGTTGTTTGAGGAGTACTCTGTCCCCCAGGAAGAGGGGGGCAGGCTCTGGTAAACGGTGGAGAAGGGACTTTAGAAGGGAAAGGAAGGGGAGGTAACCCGCCAATGAAGGAGTTTGGGTCAGGAGGTGGTGATTAAAGAGGAAGCTCAAAAGGGCTCAAGCCTGTAGGAGTGGCCTGGAGGTGGGTAAGGGCAACAGAGAGAAGGGAGGAGCAAGATAACCTGTGTTCACTGGAGAGCTTGAGCTGTTGTTTGATGAGACCTTTGGCCCTCTCGACCTTTCCCGAGGATTATGGGTGATAGGAAATGTGGATCATCCAGGAAATACTGAGAGTTTCCAACACGAGCTCCATGACCCTGGAAGTGAAGGCTGGCCCATTGTCCATTTATTTGGTCTGGGGCAGTCCAAATCTAGGGATGATGTGGTCCAGGATTACTTGGGCCACCACATCTGCTGTTTCCCTGGAGGTGGGGAAGGCGTCTCTCCATCCTGTAAAGATGTCAACCAGAGTTAGGAGATAACGGAGTTTTTTATGGGTGGGCATGTGAGTGAAATCAACCTGTCTGGTGCAGGGGCTGTCTTCGAGGACATCTGGAGAACCCCTGCAAATCAGTCGTGGCACTTGTCTGGCAGGAGGAGTGAACAATAATTGGCTGGAACAGGGTGATCTTGAGAGCTTCCCCTGTGAGTTCAGCCACTGCTGCTAGGGCTCTCAAGCATGGCTGCCATCCCCCGACAGTGGGGGTGGGGTCCAGAGTTTTGGACAAAAATGTGATGACCTATTTTGAAGGCCCAACCAGTTGGACTAGGATCTCGCGGGGCCACTCCTAACCTTTCATCTGTATAAAGGTGATAAGGCCGAGAGGGGTCTAGAAGAGCAAGGGTGGGACCCTTAGAAGGGCATCTCTCAGTCAAGAGAAGTGGGGCAGACAGCAGATGGGTGGCTGAGGGCCCCTTCAGGGGTCTCTCTGGCCGCCTTGTACAGGGACTTGAACATTATTGCAAAGTTAGGGGTCTGGTGATGGAAGAATCCCATCAGGCCTAAAAATGAGAGAATCTGAGCCACTGTGGTCAGGGGCTATAAATTCTGCAGGGCCTGGACTCTGTCAGAGGTGAGGATCTTAGACCCCAGGCTGAATTGAAAGCCCAGAAACACCACAGTGGGAGAGTATAGCTGAATCTTAAATAGAGAAACATAATATCCCAGGGAGCCACAGTAGTTCAGGAGTGAAGAGGTGGCCTGTTGGGACAGAGGCAGGGTGGAACAGCAGATAAGGAGATCTCTGTATTGCAGGAGTGTGCTAGGACGGGGTCAAAGGTGGAGAGATCTTGAGGCAGGGCTTGGCCAAAGAAATGGGGGCTGTCCCGAATACCCCGAGAGAGAACAGTCCATGTAAGCTGTCTGGAGGACGGGGTGTCAGGGACCTCCAAGGTGAAGGCAAGGACCTCCCTTCTCCCCCTCGCCCTCCTACAGGCCTGAGCCCTTTCAACCTCCTTCCTCCTCAATCACCACCTCCCTGCCTAAACTCCTCCACTAACTGGATACCTCCCCTACCTCTTCTGAGTTTCCTTCTCCATTCACATGCAGACAGGTATCTCCCTGCCCCACACCAACAGACCCAACTGCCTCAGAGTCTGCCCCAGTTTCCTCAGGGAACAGAGTACTCCTCAAACAACTAGCTTCTATGTCTTTCAAGCCCTGATGGACAGGACCCTATGCTGTGATCCTCACCACTCCTTCAAGCTCCTGGGACATCCATGCTGGTACCATCTCTCCAGGCTCAAGCAGGCACCTAGTCAGGATACATGGTCTGTCCAGATACTTGATGTCCCTCCACCCTCCAGTTTCAAAGATGTCCCAGGGAAGGGCCCATCTACTCTCCTGCCCTGAACATTCATTCAACTTTGTCAGTACAACTAGGACAGGTATTAATAATCTATTTTTTCCCTAGCATCCTGCCTTTTCTACTTGCTTAAGCAACAGATGCCTGAAGTCTCCAGGACGACAGTGAACGGATGCTTCACCCATGCATCCTGCTGATTCTCCCTCCTCACATCTTCCCAAGCCCTCAGAAGGCAGCCAGGCATGAACTGGCGTCCCTATACCCAAGGAGGCTAGAATGTTCAGGTGGAAATTCCACCTCAGGCCCTAGCATCCATATACCCAAAGAGACTGGAGTGTTCTGGTGGAAGTGCCACCTCAATCCTCCTCTCCCATCTCTCCCCAAACCCTGCCTCATCTCTGAAAGACCAGTAAACACAAACACAATTCCTACCCCAGAGATGCTCAAGACCACTCCTACAAGGTATTTTAAACTGCCCTCCAGAAGATAAAGAGATAAAGGTTTTTTTTGTTTGTTTTTTTTTTTTTTTTTTTTTTTTTTTTTTTTCTGGTCTCTCCTCCCTGTCTCCTCTTTGGAGAGCTGTCAAACCACCTGGAAGCATTTTACTCATTAAACCCAGGCTTTTTCTGATTTGGTTTGATTTGCTCTGATGTGGATTGCTGCGTCGGCCAAGAGGCTTACTGGGGTGCAGAAACTTTTCATATCTGCTGCTGTAACCCACTGGGCTTGGGTTCTGGAACCCTGACTTGGGAGGGTGACACAGTGAAGAAGTGACAGACACATAGACACATGCACAGTAACGCCGGGGTTCTCAGGCTGCTCCTGGAACCTGAGTTCATCAGGAATAGCACATGGGGAGAAGCTGGCTAGTGTAGATAGGTCTCTGTAGGACAGCATCGCAGGCAGAGCGCATCAGGAGGAAGACGCTACAGCTGCTAGTCTTTGCACACATCGATCACTCACTCAGACACCAATGCTCGGTCCCTCTGAGCCTAGCCAAGGAAAGCTTTACCGTTCCTGTGGGGCTGAGGCCTTCGAGTCCTAGACATGGCCATGCTCGTGTTAACACTCACTCAGGGCTCCACTTACTCACAGTTGCCAATGCTCCCTACAATACAGACACTTTTTTTTCCCCCAAGACGGGGCTTCTCTGGATGTCCTGGAATTCACTTTGCAGACCAGGCTGGCCTTGAACTCCCTGAGATCTGCCTGTCTCTGACATGCAGACAGAACACTGTATACATAATAAATAAATAAATCTTTAAAAAAAAAAGTGGGAATATCTCACTGTTCCTCATCTAATTTCAGGAGAAAAGATTCCTTATAGCAAGAATTACACTTAATAAATCATCTTTATGTCTAAACAAACAGAAAGGAGAAAATTTGTTCACTAGATACTGTGTGCTTTTAATAGCTCATCACTGGTAACACCTCATAATCAAGAGTAAGTTAACAGGCTAATATGTAAAGATGTGACTTTAATAGGTATGCAGGTCAGCTTGCTAGAGAAGCTGACCGAGGTACACCGAGGAGATACAAGTGGCCATCTAGAGTTTCTATACTTCATTCTTTTTGCAGAATATTTATTAAGGTTGCTTAATATACAATTTTCATTTGACATTTTGGAAGTCCTTTATTGTAAAGATAATCCTTTTGTCTGGTGACAAACAGCAGCCACAGCGATCATTCTGGACCTCCACGCTGAAAAGAGAAGCAGAAAGCCATGAGATGAAGGACTGAACTGGCCATTATTTATACATAAAAATGATCTCAGGCTGTCGCTGGTTTTTTGAGACAAGGCTGGCCTAGAAATTCACTAGATAGCCTAGACTGGACTCTAAGAAATCATGGCAATCCTCTTTCCTCAGCCTTCTGAGAGCTGAGAGTACAGTTGTGAGCTACCATGCCCAAACAGCTTTTTTTTTCTTTTCTTTTTAAAAAACATTTACTTATGTTTGTCATAGCCAGAACCTGGAAACAACCTAAATGCCCCTCGATTGAAGAATGGATATTTACACAATGCAGTAGTACACATCAGAAAAAAATAACAACAGCTTGAATTTTGCAGGAAAATGGATGGAGCTAGAAAACATTACTTTGAGCGAGGTAACCCAGACGCAGAAAGACAATTACCACATGTACTCACTCAAAGGTGGTTTTTAAACATAAAGCAAGGAAAGCCAGCCTACAAACCACAATCCCAGAGAACTTAGACAACAATGAAGACACTAAGACAGACTTACATGGATCTAATCTACATGGGAAGTAGAAAGTAGAAAAAGACAAGATCTCCTGAGTAAATTGGGAGCATGGGGACATTGAGGGAGGATTGAAGGGAGGAGGGGATTTTTAAATCTTTAAAAAATAAAATAAAATAAAATTTTAAAAAAATATTTACTTATTATGTATATAGTATTCTGCCTGCATGTATGCCTGTAGGCCAGAAAAAGGCACCAGATCTCACTAAAGATGGTTGTGAGCCACCATGTGGTTGCTGGGAATTAAACTCGGGACCTCTGGAAGAGAAGTCAGTGCTCTTAACCTCTGAGCCATCTCTCCAGCCTCTGATTTAAAAAAAAAAAAACAAACAAACAAACAAAAAAACTAGGCTGTGGTGGTGCAGGCCTTTAAGCACAACACTCAGGAGGAAGAGGCAAGCAGATCTCTGGGAGTTCAAGGTCAGCCTGGTCTACAAAGAGTTCCAGGACAATCAGAGCTGTACACAGAGAAACCCTGTCTCAAAAAACAAAACAAAATTCGTGGTTTTTCATAGTTTGGAAGAACTTATGGTAAATGTTACAAATTCAGATCTAGAAAGGACTCAATATTGATGACAAAACTGGGTGTAGTGGTGGACTCTAATCCCAGCAAATGGGAGGCAGAGGCAGGTGGTCTCTGAGTTTGAGGCAGCCTGGTCTACAAGCGAGTTCCAGGAAAGCCAGAGCTACACAGAGAAACCCTGACTCATAAAAAAAAAAAAAAAAAAAAAAAAAAAGAAAAAGAAAAAAAGAAAGATTGATGATAGATGACATCAGCCTCAAATTTCTCCGTAGTCTTAGAAACCCCTTATTCTTTAGAAAGTTATTAGCCCCTCACTCAAACAGCTTTTTTTTTCAGATGGCTGGATTTGTTGGGACTGATCCCTGGTTTTGGCACACGCTAGGCAGGAATTCTACTAATGAGAAACATTCCCCAGTCCTTCGTATGGGGTCATTTCCTCATGTATCAGGCATACTTACTGAGGGTTCCAACAGAGATATCCCTGGCCTATCTGTTCATCTCCCTTAGCTATAATTCCATTTGACAAAACAAAGGGAACATGCGATCAGCAAATGACCACTGCTAAGCCAAAATGTCATGGCAGTCTGCACAAACTTGTGCTGAAGAGCAACAACATACCTGGATAAAGTCCATTTCTTCTTGAGATATAGGTTTCCTTCTGTATTTCTGAGGTAATGTTTTTAGTATTTCTGCAGTGTCTGGTGGCCCCGGATGCATCCGCAGATCTGGGGATATGCTTCCTTTAGAATGCTGTGAAATTACAGAAGAGTGAGAGGGTAGCCCAGCAGATCTCAAAACGTCTGAGGCTGAAATTAAAAACAAAAATACTAATTAGACAAATTATCCAGGTGTCTTTGCTATGGAAATTTTTTCTAAGGTGTGTTTTATTTGTTGTGGAATATTTGTTTAACGATGTAAAGATGTGTTGCTTTTGTTTATGCCGCATTTGTTTAACTCTGTGAAGCTGTGAATCTTTGCCTGTCTAAAACACCTGATGGTCTAATAAAGAGCTGAATGTCCAATAGTGAGGCAGGAGAAAGGATAGGCGGGGCTGGCAGACAGAATAAATAAGAGGAGCAAGCGACCAAGGAGAGGAAGAAGTCAGGGGCCAGCCACCCAACCAGCCATGGAGTAAGTGAAAGATACACAGAAACAAGAAAAGGAAAAAGACCAGAGGCAAAAGGTAGTCGGGTTAATTTAAGAAAAGCTAGCTAGAGCCGGGTGGTGGTGGTGCACGCCTTTAATCCCAGCACTCGGGAGGCAGAGGCAGGCAGATCTCTGTGAGTTCGAGACCAGCCTGGTCTACAAGAGCTAGCTCCAGGAGAGGCTCTAAAGCTGCAGAGAAACCCTGTCTTGAAAAACCAAAAAAAAAAAAAAAAAAAAAAAAAAAAAAGCTAGCTAGAAAGAAGCCAAGCTAAGGCTGGGCATTTATAAGAAAGAATAAGCCGCCATGTGTGATTTATTTGGGAGTTGAGTGGAGGAACCCCAAAGAACAAAGAACCAAAAGAGTCAAAAAACTAACCAACAACCATCTGTAAATGTTATTTTTTTTTTTTTTACTGAATAATCAAACCATCCTTTAAAACAGTTTATTGGGGCTTATGAGATGCCATTAAGAACTCTTGGCTTTTCCAGAGGACGTAGGTTTAATTCCCAGCACCCACAGAGGTGATCAAGCTGTAACTTCATTTCCAGAGGATCTGACACTCTCTTCTGGCCTCTGTCGGTACCAGGCATGCCTGTGGTACACAGACATACATGTGACAAAACACATACATTAAATAAAACTTTAGGAAATAAGTCATTCTTCAATTTGCTTGTAGCTATCCTCCTCCTCCTCCTCCTCAATCTTGTGAGTGTCAAAATTACAGGTACACACCACTATACATGGCTTCTTGAACTATTACAACCCTCTCTCTCTCATGTATGTATGTATGTATGTATGTATGTATGCATGTGTTTATGTATATTCCCAGCACTCTGAGAGGCAGAGAAGCTCTATGAGTTCAAGGCTAGCCTGGTCTACATATCCAGTTCCAGGTCAGCAAGAGTTATATAGTAAGATCCTACATAAAAGTAAATAAACAAAAAATTTAAAAAGATAATTACTTGCACGCTACTCAGGTACCATTTTGATCTTAAGTACAACAACTTACCTGGTTATAAAGTGAGAAATACTGTCTATAATATTCACTTCTAAATATGAATGTGCACATTTTAGAAACTACCTAAATGAAATACAACTTACCACTGAGTTTAGGATTGTCTCTTCTGTCAGGGAACCTTATTAATGGAGTATGTGGCTTCACTACCTGATAGAAAATAAGACGTGAGAAAAAATGGCCTCATTAACTATAAAAGCAACAACCTACTAGTCTACTAGTCCTCATAATTAAATACCTTCATTAAAATACAGCACTACTTACAGGGTGAAGAGATGATTCTGTTAAGAGCATGTACTGTACTGCTCTTGCAGAGGACTGGAATTTAATTCCCAGCACCACATCAGGACAGCTCACAACTGTCTGTACCTCCAGGGGCAATGTGATACCTCTGACGGCCTCCACTCACGTGCACACCACACACACACACACACACACACACACACGAAAACACAAACACTTGCTAAGCAGGCCCGACAAGGTGGCACCCACAGTGGAAGGAGAAAACTGGCTCCCAAAGGTTGTCCTCTGACCGCCATACATATGTGTACTCTATATACAGCACAATAATGAGCAAAACGTTAAAAACAAAACCCATAGAGAATTGGCCACAGAGATGGCTCAGTGCTCAAGACCACTTTCTGCTTTTGCAAAGGACCAGAGTTCAGTTCCCAGCACCCACAGCAGGCAGCTCATAAGTACCTGTAACTCCAACTCTAAGGGATCTGATGCCCACTCTGGGCTCAGACACGCAAACATATAAACATAAAAATAAAAAAAAATAATAAAACAATTGATGGAGGAGTGTCTATGTGTTACTTTCATTGGTTAATAAAGAAACTGCCTTGGCCCTTTGATAGGACAGAAAATTAGGTAGGCAGAGTAAACAAAACAGAATGCTGGGAAGAAGGCAGTGAGGCAGACACTTCAGGCAGACGCCATGCCTCTCCTTTCTGAGATGGATGCAGGTTAAGATCTTTCCTGGTAAGCCACCCCTCGTGGTGCTACACAGATTACTAAATATGGGTTAAAGCAAGATGTGAGAATTAGCCAATAAGAGGCTGAAACTAATTGGCCAGGCAGTGTTTAAATGAATACAGTTTCCATGTAATTATTTCAGGTAAAGCTAGCCATGTGGGAGCCAAGCAGGACGAAAAGCAGGCCTGCTCGCCTTATCTCTACAGACCCGAAATAACAATGACAAGGTGGTGTCTTACCGGGAAAGATTCAGCATGTCTGACATGGTGGCTGGCTTCATGGTGACTGACCCAGAGAGCAGAGGCATGGCGATTGTCTAACTTCCCTTCTTCCCAGCATTCTGTTCTGTCTACTCCACCCACCTAAGGCTGGCCTATCAAATGGGCCAAGGCAGTTTCTTTATTAACCAATGAAATCAACACAAACAGAAGACTCTCCCACATCAAACAATGAAGTGATGTGACCTTGTGTGGTGAAAGCCTTTCAGGCTGATAGGGAAAGGATTGGAAATGTCCTGATTTGTATCAAGTATGACTTCCCTGCTATGTTACTACTTAGCAGTTTAGAACAGAAAACACACAAAAAGCATATTAGGCAATTAAAAACACCTGTTCTAAGTTGGACGGTGGTACATGCCTTTCCTAGTGCCTCTGGAGGCAGAGACTAGTAGATCTTTGTGAGTTCAAGGTCAATCTGGTCTACAGAGCAAGTTTTAGGACAGATACATAGAAAGAACCTGTTTCAAAAAATAAATAATTGCTCTATTTGCTGTCCAGATATTTTTTTATAAACACTTTAAAATTTGTGATTTAGTGAAGGCAATAAAAATCATTGACTGCTGCTGGGCAGTGGTGGCGCACACCTTTAATCACAGTGCTTGGAGGCAGAGGCAAGCGGATCTCTGTGAGTTCAAGGCCAGCCTGATCCACAGAGCGAATTTCAGTACAGCAAGAAACACAGTCTCAAAAAACCAAAAACAGAGTTTTAAAAACAAAATAGCAACAAAATCCTTGTTCTGACTCACAATTTGTATAAAAACAGGAAAAAAATGCCGGGCGGTGGTGGCGCATGCCTTTAATCCCAGCACTCGGGAGGCAGAGGCAGGCGGATCTCTGTGAGTTCGAGGCCAGCCTGGTCTACAAGAGCTAGTTCCAGGACAGGCTCTAAAAAAGCTGCAGAGAAACCCTGTCTCGAAAAACAAAAAAAAACAAAAAAACAAAAAAACAAAAAACAGGAAAAAAATATAGAAAAATACAAATTAGCTCACATTTGTAACTCCCAAGCCTAAAAATCCATGAAAATGTATTGAATCTTTTTTTATTTTTTTCCCTCTATTTACAGAAATGTATATTTTAGAAAAGCATTTAAAAATATTTGACCATCTTGTGAAAACCCACACCAGAGTCTCTGTTCAGAGGACCCAGGCTCCAGCTGTGGCCACCACATAAGGGTTTTTATACAAGGAAAATAAAAGTGAATTAAGTCTGTTAAAAAAAATATATATTTTCCTTATTTTGTGTGTGCATATGGAAGTCAGAAGATAACTTTCAGAAGTTGGCTCCCTCTTTCCACCCCGTGGTCAACTAAGGTCATCAGGCATAGAAAAGAACCCCTTGTCTCCCTGAGCCTTCCTGCCAGCCCTAGGGCCTCTCTACATACCCCTAGCTGTCCTGTAACTCATGCAGACCAGACTGACCTCAGGCTCAGAGATCCAACTGCCTCTGGGTGTGAGTTTGGGTGTGTGAGTCTGTGTAAACGGAGACTGCTTGCTCGTTTTGCATCTCCTTGACTCTGCCTGCACTCTCTAACAGCTCTGTTCAGATTTCCTGCCTGGCTTTATTCTGCTAAGCTATTGGCCCAGTACTCCCAGAAGCAAGCGGATCTCCGAGTTGGAGGCCAGTTCTAAGACAGCCAGGGCTACACAGAGAAACCCTGTCTTGAAAAAACAAGCAAAACACAAGGCTGTGTGTAGCTTGGAAGTAGGGCACATGCGTGAGGCCCTGCAACAAAAAGCAGATTTTAGCCGGGTGGTGGTGGCACACACCTTTAATCCCAGCCCTCGGGAGGCTGAAGCAGGTGGATCTCTGTGAGTTCGAGGCTAGCCTGGTTTACCAAAGCTAGTTCCAGGACAGGCTCCAAAGCTACAGAGAAACCCTGTCTCAAAAAACCAAAAAAACAAAAAAAGTAGATATTAGTTATTTTGGTGAATGTGTTGTTCCTCCTGGGTTTTATTTGTATCTATCTCCTTGGCAAGTAAGAATTTCTAGGCATCTTTTTTTTCATGTTTACACTCCAGTGGGAATTTTGTTTTATCAATTCCCCCCCCCCACTCACACACACACTCACACACACACACTCACACACAAACTCACACACACAAACTCACACACACTCACACACACACCCACCAAGTTTTTTTGTTGTTGTTGTTTTCTCTGTGTAACAGTCCTAGCTGTCCTAGAACTCGCTTTGTAGACCAGGCTGATCTCAAACTCACAGAAATCCACCTGCCTCTGCCTCCCAAATGCTGGCATTAAGGGCATGCACCACCACTGTCTGGCTCCAACCTTTTTTTTTTCCTGAGACATGGTTTTACTATGTAGGTCTGGCTGTCACTTGCTCTGTACACCAGGCAAGCCTCTATCTCACAGATTTGTCTGCCTCTGCTTCCTGAGAGCCGGGATTAATGGTGTAAGCCAACATGTCTGCTCATATTCATTTCAGCCCAAGTTATATATGCATTACTGATATATGAGGTTATACGGTATGGACAGCGGACTTTTGTTGGCTGTTCTCTACTCGCTGAATCCTCAGTGCCTACAAGTAACTGAGGATTAGTCATTGCGATGGTACCAAATGTCTTTTTTTTTTTTTTGGTTTTTCAAGACAGGGTTTCTCTGCAGCTTTTTTTTTTTTTTTTTTTTGGAGCCTGTCCTGGAACTAGCTCTTGTAGACCAGGCTGGCCTCGAACTCACAGAGATCCGCCTGCCTCTGCCTCCCGAGTGCTGGGATTAAAGGCGTGCGCCACCACCGCCCGGCTCGATGGTACCAAATGTCATCATTCAGACAACTTCATGGGATAGGTCTTTTAGAAGATGTTTTCCTGTTTTCGTGCAAAGGAAAATGCACTTTTAACAAAAGTGAAAGCGAATCAGAAAATACTCCACATTCCGAATTTTAAAAACTCTCTAATTACAATAGGCTGTGTCTACTTATTCATGAATTTTACCTCTCCTATTAAATCAGAGACTACAGCTGGGGAAGCAGGTACAAAAGCTGTCAGGAGTTAGTCATTGATGGGTGGATTAGCAATGTTACTCTAGCTAATGTGTTACTCTAGCAATGTTACTCTATCTAAACACAATGGAAAAAGGCTTAGCAAACCAACCCTGAAACATACACACTAGTAAGTAATAAACTCAACTAGCGTGACATTTCACACATTCCCACATCTGTAGCCAGGCGCCCGAAGAGATCAGATCTGACAAGGTTCAAGGTGAGGAAGCAGCCCAAGAGGCCAGTTATCCGGCCGTTCCCAAGTCCTTGAAGGGACACCAGGTCAGAACCAGGATTTGCTTCCTTCCCCCGCCCCGCTACGGCCTTCCTCCGGATTGGCTGACTGGGGGACCTCACTGACAATTTTAAACGGCGATTGGCCAAACTGCTGGAGGGCAGCGCAGTCCGCAGACTCCTACGGCTAATGAGGTGCTGGGGAGTCCATAGACCTCGGGCGAGCACAAGCCTATACTACCAGAGGCTGCCTCCCGCCGCGCGGCTCGAACCCTCGGCGCCAGACCCTCCTTACTCCCGGCCACCCGGAGCCCTGGTCCCATTCTCAAACACACACCCGCTGGTCCGGGCCGCGGTCACAGCGCGTTCTCCGCCACTGCCTCTCCCCGCCGCCCCGGCGCGGCTGCTGCTTTTGCACCATCCCTCCCTCCCAAGCGCGGGAGTGGCCCAGGATTTACCTGCACGACCCTGCTGGCGGAAGCCATCTTGCTGCCCATCGTGACCCCCGAGCAGGGGCAGCTTCCGGGGCGCGGGCGAGCGGCAGAAGTATCGGGAGTGGGCAGCGTGGGGCGGAGCCGGTGTGATGTCACTGAGGAGCTGTAAGAGCCAGCTCCACCCCTCCGCGCTCGGACCCGCCCCTCTTCCCGCCCTTGGCGCTCAACCCTGGCCTTTTCTATTGTAGCGCTTTTGCAGCAACCGGTTGAACTGTTTGGTTCACCATCCCAAGTTATCTAGGATCATTTCCCTCCCAGATAGCTAGTTTCTAATTTCAGTAGAGTTCAAAATTTAATGTGAAACAGAAGTAATACGACCTCCTGTGGCTTCCTAACATAAATAATTTTATTAAAACTTGGAAGTTACATAGATGTCTCCCTTGCTCAGCCATCATCTGTGAAGTCTCCTCCTGAAGCAGATAGGAAGAAATACGGAGACCCACAACCAGATGATAGGCATCATGAGACGCCTGGGAACACTCGGCCCTAAAAAGGATGTCTGCATCAAATCTCTCCCCTCAGGGGTCAGGGAACTCAGCAGAAGAGGAGGAAAACGTATTAGGAGCCAGAGGACACCAAAGAATCAAGGCCCTCAAGATACAACAGGGCTGGCTCACAGGAACAAAGACTGGGGCAGCAAGTATAGGATATGCTCCAGATGGGGTTCGAGAGCCGAAGGAGAAACGGATTCGTGCCCCCATCCCTAATCCACAGCCTATCTCCAATCGATAGCCACTTGCAAATGAAAATTTTTCTCCAAGGGTGTCTCACTGGGGAAACAAACCACTCAGGGTAGGCGGCATGTCAAACAACAGATGGCCAACAGAAAATGAACTCAGCAGCATCTTTGGCGGTTCTTTGTCTAATACTGTTAATTCAGGACACCTTTTTAAAACCCTGCAAGTCCTTTGTATGTGTGTGTGTGTGTGTGTGTGTGTGTGTGTGTGTATCTGCTGTTTCCGGTTTCATGTATTTAATGAGATTCCTGTGTGTGTGTGAACATGTGTGCCTTTGCATATGTGCTTCTTGTGCTTTTTCTTTGGCTCTTTTACTTGTTTGGCTATTTTGTCCTATTCCACTTTACTTGTTTTTGTTTTATCTTATTGTACTGTATCATTTCTCCTTAGATGCCTGTTTGTTTTCTAGCCAGAGACAGAAAGGTTGTGGATCTGGATGGGAGGTGAGCTGGGTAGAAACTAAGAGAAGTAGGAAAAATCATAATCAGAATATGTTGCATGAAAAAAATATATTTTTAAAGAAAAAAAAAACCAACCCTGGGATTTACTTAGCGCACAAAAGAAAGGGTTAATTCTGACTTAATGGGAGCCAAACCCTACTCCCTTGCTGGTGGGCATTGCTTGATTTCAGTTTGTTTTCTGTAACTCACTATTCGTGATATTTGACTACATGTTTTTCCCGAAGTTTGAAAGTACTCAGAAATTTCATGGTCTAATTTTTGTTTTTGTTTTTTGAGACAGAGTCTCTCTACATAACCCTGGCTATCTGGGAACTCACTATGTAAACCAGGATGACCTCATACTCACAGAGATTTGCTTGCTCTGCCTCCCGAGTACTGGGACAAAAGGCATACACTGGGACTAGAAAGATGGCTCAGAGGTTAAGAGCACCGACTGCTCTTCTGGAGGTCCTGAGTTCAATTCCCAGCAACCATATGGTGACTCACAGCCATCTGTAATGAGATCTGGTGCCCTCTTCTGGCCTACAGGCGTGGAGGCTGAACACTGTGTACATAATAAATAGATAAATCTTTAAAAAAAGGCATACACCACTATTCCTGGATCATAGTCTAAGTTTTGAAACATAACCAGCCATTTCAAATTATTATTTTCAAATCTACTCTATAGTAATATTAATGCTTAAAGCTGAAACAGAGGTGTTGCATGTTTGAGGCCAGCTAGGGCAACAGCATGGGCTATTACATCTTAATATGTAAAGGATAGGGATATAACCCATAAGACACATATGTAGTATGCGTAAGGCCCTGAATCTAATTCTCAGTACTACATAATATGTGTGCATATTGATGTGTGTGTGTGTGTATATATATATAAGTATAATATATATATACTATAATAGATGTTGTGGCCTTTTTAACATAACTTTGTAAGTAATCTAGCTTGAAACTGCTGTAAATATCGAGTTACCAATTTTGTTGATAAAGGTTAATGCTTCATGATTTATCACAAATATGGGATATTGGTACACAAGTAAGTAGCTGACACAACATAAACCTGGGCTATATGGCATTGGGTGGAGAGGCAAAAGGGATAAAGGTAAAGACTATCAGAGCTTGACAAACAACAATCACCTGGCAAGAACCATCTGTTGTGGTAACCGAGGGTAGAATCAAGTGACACCTGGACCAGCATCTCAGGGAAGAAGCAGGAAGGAGGGTGCTGGCTCTTGGTCCTGTGCTACTAAGGAGAAACTTGGGGTGGGCCCTTCCGCAAGCAAGCACACAGAAGAGATGGACTTCTAAATCCCAAGGCTCACAGGGTCGGTCAGCTGATTGCTCCTCAGCTCCTAACCACCAGAGATGAGGTTTTCACTTGTCATTTTAAAAAGTTATGTTTATATGTGTGTGTCTATGTGTATGTGCACATGAGCACAGATACCTGAGGAGCTAGAGGCATCGGATCCCCTACAGTTACAAGCAGTCGTGAGCTCCCTGATCCAGGATCTGGGAGTTGAACTTGGTCTTCAGCAAAAGCAGTTTGCATTCTCAGTAGCTGAGATATCTTGCCGGCTTCTCAGTTATCATTTCTCACAAGATTTATTTTCAGTTGGGGGGGGGGGGCATTGTACCCATGAATGCAGGTGTCCTCGGAACTGAAAGGCATCAGATCTCCCTGTATCTGGAGTTATAGCTAATTGCCAACAATGAACATGTGTGTGGGAACTGAACTCTAGTCTAAAAGAGCAGTATGCACTCTAAACTGCAGAGCTGTCTCCAGTACCTGGTTATAATTTTTATACTAAGAAAGGCATAGATTAATACAGAACTATAAGAAATAAATATCAGGACTGAAACGATACAAGGTGGTATAGTGGGTAACTGCAGGATTTCTTTTAAGCCCCCTTCTTCATTTGGCGCCCAACGTGGGTCCTTCTTCAGGCAACTGATTTGCTGAGCAAGCATGAGGACCTGAGTCTGGCTCCCCCAAACCCATATAAATAGTTGGTGTGGCCCCACACCCACCTGTAACCACACAGTGGTGTGTAAGGGTGGATCAGATCGTTGAGGATAGTTGGCCACCAATCTAGGTCCGGTTTCAGTGAGAGACCTTGTCTCAAAGGAATAAGGCCTCCTCCTTCCTCTGGCCTCCAAATCCTCCTCTAGTCTCAATAGGAATGCATGGGTGTGCACACACACACCCAACATATGCATACCCCACAAACATTTGGCACACATATACAACACATGCACAAGCCAGGCATGAGGGCATGGATCTGTAGCCACATTGCTGGGGGGCAAAGACAGATGAATCCCAGGGCTCACTAATCAGAAATAGATTTATAGTCTAACTGAAATAGCAAGTCCCTGTACTGATGTAACAGTTCAACACCGTGTGCATGTGCGTGTGCGTGTGCGTGTGCGTGTGCGTGTGCGTGTGTGTGTGTGTGTGTGTGAAGAATGTGTTTAGGGGGACTGGGGAGGTGGCTTAGCAGTTAAGAGCATTGGCTGCTCTTCCAGAGAACCTGAGTTCAATTTCCAGCAAACACCTGGTGGCTCACAACCATCTATAATAGGATCTGATACCCTCTTCTGGCATGCAGAGAACTCATACATAAAATATAAATTTTTAAAAAAGAATGTATTTAGAGATTGCAGATACAGCCTAGTACTAAAGCACTGGCTAGCATGTACAAGGCTTTGAGTTCGATTCCCAGTACTACCAAATAAAACGAATGTAACTAAAGACATATGCTTATAATCTTAACACTTGGGAGTGGGTGATCAAAGGAACAGAGGTTTAAGACCAATGTCAGCTACACAGTGAGTTCAAAGACAACATGGATTACCTGTCTCCAAAACAAACAAACAAACAAACAAACAAAACAAAATTAGGACCAGCGAGATGGTTCATTGGGTAACGTTGCTGCTATGGAGTATGTGACATTTGGGAAAAAAACCATAGACTCGATTCAATTATAATTAAAAGATTTGTTGATTAGCTGTCAGCAGGATGAATAATCTCTGAGCCAAATTTTAGATTGCCGTGAAGGAGAGTATGGGCAAGGACTTTTACAGGGGAAAACCATATGAAAACCTTCAATATTTATGCAAGCAAGCTAAAACTGTTCTGTTCTGTCAAGTTAAGTGGTTAAGGCAGTTCAATCTTTGGGTATCTGTGTAGGCAAGTTACAGAATTAAAAAAAAGCAGTCATATCATAACAAGTCATGCTGTACATTTTGGGGGGAGTCACTGAGTCAGGGTTACTGGGAACTTAACTTCCTGGGACTGGGGTCAGAGACAAATGGCTGGTGGGTACCAGATGGACGCATAGCATAAAATCTTTAGCCATAATTGCCTGCTGCTAAGCCCAGTGACTTGATTTCTGTCTTTCGGATTTTACTATGCGTGGAAGAAGAATAACTCTAACAAGCTAGCCTCTGCTGAACTCATTGTGGTAATTCTTGAGCCTCTGGACAGTGCCCGGTGACGTGTTCCTTGCGAGAGAAGTAGCAGTTTTGAAGCAGGTGAAAGGTATCTTAGAGCAGGTTTGGGCTCTAAGGTTTGGGAAGTAACCTGGATATGCCATCTTGGAGCCCAGGTGAGGGATGGCAATAAGCACTGAGGCTGAGGTAGAAGGGGTTGCTAGCTGGCTGAGGGCCATCCTCAGGCATCTCCATATGCCCAAAGAAATGGAAACACCTACTCCAATAGGGCCAGCTCTAAATGACTAGGTAATCTTAGAGCTTTATAGAGTCTGCATAAATGAGGTAAGGGTTAGAATGCGTTTTCCTCAGGAGTGATGGAATGTCTTTTAAAAATGTATTTATGCTTATTTTTATGTATGTGTATATTTTGCCTACATGTATGTATGGGCATAATGGACCTCTTGTGCCAGTGGAGGTCTGAAGAGAGCATGAGATCTCCGGGAGCTGGAAAATGGTCATGAGCTACCATGTGTGCTGGGAACTAAATCAGAGTCCCCTACAGTGAGTGCCCTTAACTTCGGAGACATCTCCTGGGCTCACATGCCGCCATATTAAACACACTGCTACTATACTGGAAGGGTCTTTCTGTGTACCCCTAACTGGCCTGGAACAAGCTCTGTAGACTATCTAGTCACAAACCTGCAGAGGTCCATCTGTCTCCGTCTCCTGGGTTCTAGGATTAAAGGCACGTACCACCACACACCCAGCATGGAAATATTTATATGCTCTTAGTAAGCAGAGAGCCTTGAAAGAAAAAGAAAGTTTAAACTGGGTGTAGTGATGCAAGCCTATGAATCCCAGCATTCAGAGTGGTACAGCAGGAAGAGAGATCAGCGAGAGAGAGGGGGGTGGGGTTAACAGATGTAATTTCCTATTTGAAGAGGTCTTGGTGAAGATTGCATGAAAATGCAGACAGCAAGTACTCCTTAAGCCGGGCGGTGGTGGCGCACGCCTTTAATCCCAGCACTCAGGAGGCAGAGGCAGGCGGATCTCTGTGAGTTCGAGACCAGCCTGGTCTACAAGAGCTAGTTCCAGGATAGGCTCTAAAAAAGCTGCAGAGAAACCCTGTCTCGAAAAACCAAAAAAAAAAAAATGTTGCTGTTAACACTTCCCTTCTTGTGAATCAGAAATGGAGGCTAAATGTCAAGAGCTCTGCCTCCAAACACGCCACACTGGGCACCACTCTGTAGAAGGAGCTGCAGGCTGCGTTCCACCACCTGGATCCTGCACGGCTAGCTTTACACCCGAAATAATTACATGGAAACTGTATTCATTTAAACACTGCCTGGCCCATTAGTTTTAGCCTCTTAGTGGCTCACAACCATCTTTATTCTTCTGGCCTCTGGGGGCACCAGGCACAAACATGGTGCACAGACATACATGCAGGCAAAACACCCATGCACATAAAAGTAAGTTTAAAAGACCTTTCAAAAGCTCGGCTGTGGTGGTGCACGCCTTTAATCCCAGCACTCGGGAGGCAGAGGCAGGCAGATCTCTGTGAGTTCGAGGCCAACCTGGGCTACAAGAGCTAGTTCCGGGACAGTCTCCAAAAGCTACAGAAGAAACCCTGTCTCGAAAAAAAAAAGACCTTTAAAAAAATAAAGGTAAAATATATTTCTAAGGCCAGGAAATAGCTCAGCCAGTAGTATTTGCACAAAATAGTATACAAGCACGAAAACTCGAGTTCCTTCCTGAAACTCATCAAAAGAACAGGTGTCACGGTGTGCACATGTAATCCCAGTGCTGGGAAGGTGTAAACAAGCCAGTCTGGACCAATCAGGGGAGCTCCAGGTTAGTGAGAGAGTCTGTCTCCAAAGCAAAATGGATTCCAGAGGGATGCCACATGAGGTTGACCTCTGGCTGGCACACTCACGCACGCACGCACACACATGCACAAACACACTTCAGCAAGAGGACTTAAGGGCATGCCCTCTCCCTGCAAGAAGAAGGGGTGGAGTTTGGCAGCGCCTCCCTGCCTGGAGGTTTGAGAGAGCCTGGGTGTTTGGCTCCTCCAGCTGGATTGCATGAGTCCAGAGCAATGACTTTCTCCTTTGGAAGCAGAACTGGGCCCAGCATTGGCAGATTTCAGACACTCGACCTTGACTCGGCCTTGCCCTTCGGCCCAGTTCTGGGTTAAACAAGAGCCTCTGGAGGTGAGAGCAGAGCTTCCTAGGTCTGGCCCCGGAGCACTGTTAGAGAAGATCTGAGATCCGAGGTGTGCCCTTTGGTTTTCCTTGAGACAGCGTCGAGCTCACTCTGTGGACCAGGCTGGTGTAAACTTGTGCTCCACCTGCCTCTGAGGGACCGAAGTGCAGAAGGGCTCTGCCACAGTTCCACAGTTACATGACTGTTCCAGAACTCACTCTGTAGACCAGGCTGGCCTCAAACTCACAGAGATCTGCCTGCCTCTGCCTCCCAAGTGCAGGGATTGAAGGCGTGCACCACCACTGTCTGGCCAGTTTCGCTCGTGAGAGGTGGAAAAGGAGAAAGGATGGAGAAAAGGAGCAGAAGACCAGGGGAGTTCACTCCACATTACCCATGTGTATTCTCTTTTGTTTTATTTATTTGTTTGTTTTTGAAAGGTCTCATGTAGCCCAGGCTGGCCTCAAATTTGCTCTCTAGCCAAGGATGACCTTGAACTTCTGATCTTCACACCTTCACCTTCCAAATTCTGGGATTATAGGTGTGTATTACCACACGGGTGTGGGGGGGAACCAGGCCACCTTCTTTTTTCGGTATGCAAATTAAACTGAAGATTCCTAGAGCCACATTTATGCGGAAGATTCTGCAGTTGATTGACGCCAGGACTTCATGACTGTGGAGAAACGGAATGTTGCAGATTTAGAGCCCAAACCATCGTGAGCAATCTTTTTTTTTTGGCTTTTCGAGACAGGGTTTTTCTGCAGCTTTTTGAGAGCCTGTCCTGGAACTAGCTCTTGTAGACCAGGCTGGCCTCGAACTCACAGAGATCCGCCTGCCTCTGCCTCCCGAGTGCTGGGATTAAAGGCGTGCGCCACCACTGCCCGGCGTCGTGAGCGATCTTTAATCCGTTTAGTAGCCATGTACTGCTTGCTGTTTATAGCGGCCATTCTCAACCTTCCTAGTGCTGTGACCTTTTGACAGTTCCTTGTGTCGTGGTGACCTCTAACCATGCAATTATTCTCATGGCTCTTCATAACTGTAATTTGGTACTGTTATGAGTGGTAATGTAAGTGTTTTTGGAGATACAGGTTTGCCGAAGGGGTCGTGACCCACAGGCTGAGAACCACTGTTTTATAGTGACGTCTATAGTTTCCTGTGATCTCCACCCAGCATCAGTCTGGATTGTTACGTTCTTGAAAAAGAATTCAGATGGGACACGGTAATAGAGCAAGGGTCACAAATCAGACACTGAATACATAGTAAATAAATAAATAAATAAATAAATAAATCTTTAAAAATCTTTAAAAAGAATTCAGTGGGAACTACCAAGGAAGCAAGCATACGGTCTTTAGAGAAAGCGTAGGTTTGTGGCTGGTGACATGAAGAATGGTACTTGCCACCAAGCCCAATGACCTGGGTTCAATTCAATCCCCAGGACCTGTGTCACGGGAGAGCTGTTGCCTTCTGGTTCTGAAGGCGTGCCGTGACATGTGTACATGCAAGCACATATGTGCATACATACATAAAAATAGATAAATACATAAATGTGCTCTCCCCTCAAAAACTACAGGCTAAGCCAGGCAGCAACAGCCTCCACCCTGATAGCCATGGGGTTCATATTTATTCCTCTTCTCCCTCTGTTCCCCTCTTGCCCTAGGTTGGTTCTTCTAGGACAGGGGTACACTTTTCTCAGAAGCCGAGTATATGTAAATAGATGAGATGCAAGAATATGCATAGGGTTTAAGGACGCCTAAAGCTGAAGATTTTACTAGGGGAAGGGATAGCTCTCTGCATATGGGAGATCTTAGAGCTGCTACAGTCTTGCCTAGTTAGCTAGCAGGGACCTGCCAGTTTATTTTCCGGCCTGAGCTGGCCTATCTATCTCTATTTGACTAGTTACTGTCTTTATATCTTGATCATCAGCCAACCACCACCATTATCTCTGCACCGTTTCAAGGCCTTTAGCTGGTCCACCCATTGTGTGTGTGTGTGTGTGTGTGTGTGTGTGTTTGTGTGTGTGTGTGTGTGTGTGTGAGTCTGCCCTATCTTTGGTGGCCTGTTGGTTACTCCCTCCCAGAGATAACCTCCTACATAATATTACCAATCCCTGTATCTGAGGGAACATTTTGTGACTATGAGAGAAGACTCTTTGAACATATTAATCTAGAACACCAATGAACATATTAATCTAGAACATCAATAGCTTCCACCCAACTAAGAATATCATCAGATAGTCACCAGAGACCTGAAGCAAAGTCTTTGGCTTTGCTGGAGCTGCCTCCCTGCTGCTCCCAGCACTGTAGAAGTTCATGTGACCTCTCCGCCATGGAACACATCATTCAAGGCACCCGGAATCAGTGTTCTCTGGTCATAGTTACTGATGTTTGGCTCAGAGTAAGAGATCGTTTGTTTCTTTTAGAAGAACTGTTCTTTGCTTTGACCCTGGAGGTTCACTACCAAGTCCACATTGCTTTCTGGAGTGGGGAACTAAACAACCAAGAAGTAGCAACACTCTCTTCAGGAACTAAACTATCCCAGGAATGTCCCTTGGTCAGTGTCCTGACTGTCCTGTGTGCAGGGAATTTGAGCTAAAATGAACACTTGATGTTTTCTCCCACTGAAATGTTAGGAAACACCGTGGCCCCTTCACATTTCCTGTGTGATGTCTGGCTGAACTGCTGGTGGCTGAGAGAATTTGTCACAGGACTGGCCCTTCACTTTCTGCCTAGAATCTGTATAGTTCGTTCCACGAGCCCTTTATTTTAGACCTCTTCGGTTTAACACCTGTGTGGGAGAGCCCTCCATCACAGCAGGGAGCTGTAGTGATGAGGCTTGCAGGACCACCTGAGTGGGGATACGCACTCTCGGCTTCACCTTCCTGGCACTCGTCCCTGTGGAGAGCAGAGCCAGATAGTCACCAGAGACCTGAAGCAAAGTCTTTGAGCCTAATTTTTTAAAATGCTAATAAACAAAAAAAAAATAGCTGAGAGACATTGGATTGTGGGGAAAAAATGTAGAATTAAACCAGTCTATATTTTAAAGTTGTCTTAACTTCAGAGTAGAAGTCAGGAAATGTGTTGCATTGGGGGAAATGTTATGCCTTTGTTTTCACAGGAAACAAAAACCAATGGATTTCTTCAAATTAATAAAGATCAAATTTGACTGGGAGAGACCTCCTGAAAATCTTGACCATAGACATGAAGGAAGAAACAGAAAAACTACAAGACAGGTGACATATAGGCCGATCCCTCTACATGGGAGCAGCTCTGAGACTAGGTGAGATACGATAAATCTTGTTGGCTACAGAGTCCTCATGACTTATTATTACATGTCATCTTTTCATACGACATGAATGGAGATTTGTGTTACAGTTTGGTACTTGGGGCTGTTACTTCCCAGGGCTGTGGGAAGAGTTTGATATATTTCTCTCTTATAGCTAAGTAAGGAATGCCTAAAGCAATAAAATCCCAGGAAAAGGCGAAGCTCTTCCAGATGATGCCAATAATCTAGGCTGAGGCCGGGCGGTGGTGGCGCACGCCTTTAATCCCAGCACTCGGGAGGCAGAGGCAGGCGGATCTCTGAGTTCGAGGCCAGCCTGGTCTACAAGAGCTAGCTCCAGGACAGGCTCTAGAAACTACAGGGAAACCCTGTCTCGAAAAACAAAAACAAAAAACAAAAACAAAAAAAATAATCTAGGCTGAGGTTGATTGACAGAGCATGCATGAGGGCTGGGTGGAGCTTGCTTATTACAGGCAAGATTCTGGGCTTCACTCCCAGCACCACAAACAAACGACCGAAAAAGCAGTTATTGATTTATTTGTTGCTGTGAGTTTGAATTACAAATTTTCCAAATCAGTAATTTTCCAAAATAACGTTTCTACATAACAAAAATATAATTTACATTAAAGTAACCTATAGACATTGCACTATGGCAAAAACATAAAATTAGACATAAAGATGATTAATCAAATGAAATATATAACTATAAATATTTCAAAGAGAAGTATTCAGAACTTGAATTTAGGCAAATAATTGTTTCTGCTAATTTAGGCAAAATCATTTTCTGCTAATTTATTTTATTTTATTTTATTTTGCTTTTTCGAGACAGGGTTTCCCTGTAGTTTCTAGAGCCTGTCCTGGAACTAGCTCTTGTAGACCAGGCTGGCCTCGAACTCAGAGATCCGCCTGCCTCTGCCTCCTGAGTGCTGGGATTAAAGGCATGCGCCACCATCACCCGGCTTTTTCTGCTAATTTAAAGACTAGATCAAGCTTGGCATGATGGCACATGCCTTAAGTCCCAGCACTCAGGAGGCAGAGGCAGGCAGAACTCTTGAGTTTGAGGCCAGCCTGGTCTACAGATTGAGCTCCAGGACAGCCAGAGATACACAAACAAACCCTGTCTTTAAAAACAAAACAATCTATCTAAAAAATAAAAGCAACCCTTTCCAAAAAAAAATAATGTATTTCAAGTGCTATTATTCATTGAATACATCTTTTCTGTTCTTTTTTTTTTGTGGTGGGAGTTCAAGACAGGGCTTTTCTGTGTAGCCTTGGAGCTCAGAGATCCATGTGCCTTTGCCTCCCAAGTGCTGGCATCAAAGGCATGTGCCACTACTGCCCAGCTTGAATACTGAATCCATCCATCCATCCATCCATCCATCCATCCATCCATCCATCCATCTTGCTACTGAGTTCGTCTCTATGTTTATCTTCCATCTAAAAAGGTGACTGCATATTGGATATGCAGGTACATGTAACTGCAGTACTCAGTGGGTAGAGTCAGAAGGATCAGGAATTCAGGGTCAGCTTTAGTTAGAGTGAGTTCAAGGCCAATCTGTACCACATGAAACTGGTTTAGAAAAAAACCCTGCTAAAGTTCAGATCTGAAGTGTCCCTCAAGAGCTCATGCATTAAAGGTTGGATCACTGGTCTGTAGGCCTGCTGGGAGGTGGTGGAACCGTTGAGATGTGAGCCCCAGGGGGAGAAAGATGGATCCCATGAATGAGCCCTTGCTTTCTTTTACTTCTCTCTCTCTCTCTCTCTCTCTCTCGCGCGCGCGCGCGCGCGAGAATATATATATTCTGTGTTCATGTATGCCTGCAGGCCAGAAGAGGGCACCAGACCTCATTACAGATGGTTGTGTTTGCTGGGAATTGAACTCAGGACCTTTGGAAGAGCAGGCAATGCTCTTAACCCCTGAGCCATTTCTCCAGCCCTTTCTTTTATTTCTTGAGCAGCTTTGTTTTCCCATACGCTCTCTGCCATGTCATCTGCCTCACCACGGATTCAAATTAAAACCATGGATGGTTTAAAGCCTTTGAAACCATTAGCCCTTATAACTCTTCCCTCTAAGGTCCTGAGCACAAAGAGGAGTAGAAATGAAGAGGCCCCCCTCATTGCTGAGTGAAACAGCTAGTGGCGACTGAAGGAAGGATTCATTCACACTCACAGCTTTAGAGTGTCACAGCAGAAAGACATGCAGGAGCCCACCCCAAGGGTCTCCTTCAGCTAGTCCCTCCTACACCCAGTGCTGGAGGTCCAACCCCGAGCCTTGTGTATGCCCAGCGAGCATAGTACTTCAGTTACAGCCACAGCCAGGGTCCACCACTGAAAAGCACTGCACAGTGGTCTTCTCAGCGTTATTAGGGCAATCAAGATAATCCCCAGCAGGCATCTCCCAGATGACTGTAGATTCTGTCAGGCAGCTAATTAACACTAACCATCACAACCTCCAAATACTCAAGAGTTATCCAAAAATAGAACATAGAGACTATAAAATGGCAACCTTTTGTTCTTTTTAAAGATTTTTTTTGTTTTTTTGCAAAATAGGGTTTCTCTGTGGCTTTGGAGCCTGTCCTGGAACTAGCTCTTGTAGACCAGGCTGGCCTCGAACTCACAGAGCTCTGCCTGCCTCTGCCTCCCGAGTGCTGGAATTAAAGGCGTGCACCACCATTGCCTGGCTTAAAGATGTTTTTTTCATATGTATGTGTGTTTTGTCTGCATGTATGTACATGCTCCGCATGAGTGCCTGGTATCTGGCTGAGTCCAAAAGACGATGTCAGATTCCCTGGAACAGGAGTTACAGATGGTTGAGCAGCCAGGTGGGTCCTGGGAACCAAACCTGGGTCCTCTGCAACAACAGCAGCCAGTGCCCTTAACCACTGAGCATTTTCTTTTTTAATTAATAAGATGGTAACATTTATTATTTTAATTCATTAACTTATAAAAGTAAAATGCATGCTAAACAGAGGAGAAGAAAAAAGAAAAAGTCACAATCCACAACCGTACTTAAACAATCAACACTTCATACTTCGGACCCTTTCTAATGTGCTGGTTGACAAACCAATGCACAGATGCATAAAAGCAACTTGAAAGGGACTTCCGGGAAAATGGCTGTGAAGATGTGCACATTCTGTAGCATCTGGACCAGATGCCTCCTTCCCAAGACTGCAATGCTCAGACTCCTGTAGCGTATTCCAGTCACTTTAGTCAGTGTGTTTCAAACAAAAGACTTCACGTCATGACACCAACCCGGGCCCTCAGAGCTGAAGCATCAGAGCGGCTCCCAAACCAGCTCTTACATTTCCCACCAATTCTGCTATCTACACGACAGAGTGGGCACAGAACCGATGCTGAGGTGCCGAAGCAGGATCCTTGTTAGATCGTAGTGAGGTCCTTCTCCAGCTGCAGCACAATTTCCCTGAGGGCAGAATCCTCTGCCCAGTTGGTCTGACTCCCCAAAATAAGGCCCTGCAATTAAAAAAAAAAAAAAAAAGGTACCTAATTTAACAAGATTAACGAATACTTTCCTGTTTTTTATTTTTTTCCTGGACAGGTTCCATGTAGTCTGGGATGGCACTGAACTTGCTATCCATCAGCTGTGCGTCTGAGGATGATGCTGAATTTCTGATGCTCCTGCCTCCACCTCCTCGGTGCTGGGATTACAGCAGCCTGCCAATATGTCCAGGTCACGTGGGCTGGGGGCCAAAGCCAGGGCTTTGTGCTGCCAGGTGAACACCACCAACTGAGCGATATCCCCAGCACCCTTGCACTGACCTCATCTAATATCCACTGAGCAACTACTGGGATGCAGCACTGTGATCAAGAGGAAGAGCAGGACCACATCCTCAGTTTCCCACAGCAACTATGGCATCCCCCTTCACATAATGCCGGATGGTATTTCCAGGGTTCGCCTATGGGCTCCCTGGACAGATTTTACCCACAAAGAAGCCTTGCAGTGTTCTGCCAGACTACGAGGAAAGTACTGTTGCCCGGGGTCGGGCTCACTTTGCACTGCTCATGGGCATCTCATCCCTCTCTGGAGAAACAGTAACTAGAACTGGTACATTTTATTTTCAAAAGAGAAAAAAAGTTTAGTTCATCAACGTTTTTTTTATTTTTGTTTTTGTTTTTCAAGACAGCGTGTTTCTCTGTAGCTTTGGAGCCTGTCCTGGAACTAGCTCTTGTAGACCAGGCTGGCCTCAAACTCACAGAGATCTATCTGTCTGCCTCTGTCTCCCGAATGCTGGGATTAAAGGCGTGCGCCACCACTACCCGGCCTCATCAACGTTTTAAACCTTTGAAAATGTTGACAAACATTTCTGTGGCAGACAATCAGTGGACAACGAAGAAATAATAAGAATTCTGGTTATTACCTATCGATAAACAGTGGCTCAAAGATAGTAACTTATTTATTGCAATAATATTTACACAGATTTTAGAAAGTGTTATGCTATTATGAATAAAAACATTAAAACATTTGTTCTATAGAAGGGACATTCTTGACAGGCAGTGGTGGCGCAGGCCTTTAATTGTAGCACTTAGTGGCAGAGGCAGGTGGATCTCTGTGAGCTCAAGGCCAATCTGATCTACAGAGCAAGTTCCAAGGCTACACAGAGAAACCCTGTCTGAAAACACTAACTGCCTCTCCCCACAAAAAAATGGAAGACATTTTTGTTTCTGCCTTTTTTTATCTTATCTGCTTACCAGGGCTGTTGCCATGGAGGCCGTAAGAGGAGATCAGATCCCCGGGACTAGAGTGATATATAGTTATGAGTGCTGTGTAGGTACTAGGAATTGAACCTGAGGCCTTTGGAGGAGTAGCCACTACTCCCAACCAATGACACAACTCTCCAGCCCATTTCTGTGTTTTGGAGACTTGGCTTGAACTCCTGATCCTTCTGCCGTTCTCTCCAAAGTGTTCAGATGATAGGTGTGTGCTACCATGTGTGCTACCGTGTTCAGCTATATCTCTGGGTTGTTTTTTTTGGGGGGGGGAGGGGGAAGTTTCGAGACAGGTTTTTTTTTTTTTTTTTTAGATTTATTTATTATATATACAACATTCCTTCCTTGTATGCTTGCAAGCCAGAAGAGAGCACCAGATCTCATTATAGATGGTTGTGAGCCACCATGTGGTGGCTGGGAATTGAACTCAGGAACTCTGGAAGAGCAGTCAGTGCTCTTAACCTCTGAGCCATCTCTCCAGCCCTGAACTTTTTTCCCACGCTCGCCACAAGAGGGCGCGCACACTCGGGACAGACGGCCAAAAGCCGCCCTTTCTCAGCTAGGAATCGAACTTGGGCCCTCTGGACTCGCAAGCGCCATGCTGAGATGCTGAGTGCTCAGCTCGGTTGAGACAGGGTTTCTCTGTAGCTTTGGGCCCTGAAACTAGCTCTCATAAACCAGGCTGGCCTCGAACTCACAAGATCCGCCTGCCTCTGCCTGGAGTGTGCTGGGATTAGAGGCACACACCACCACTTTTCTTCACATATATAACTGTTACCTGGAACACATGTTGAATAACTGTAGTAATCTTTATCTCCGTCTGCAGTTTTTTCTGCATGGTCTTTATCATTTCCAAATCTTCCATGTTGTCCAACTCCTCTTTCTCTTTCTTCCTCTCAGTTTGTATCTCGAAAAGCTTAGTTTTTGAAGCTTGTTTTAATTCTGTTAGGTTAAAGGTAAAACATTATATGGTTTGCCTCTGCCTCACCGCCACCACCACCTGACATTTTTTTTTTTTAAATAGGCTACTTTTTTTTTAAATGGACATATTTGTTTTCAATATGTAGCCCTGGCTGACCTGGAACTCGGAACTTACCTAAGAGCATGCATTCCCATGACAGAGGACAACTTTATAAACAAAGGCCATGAGAGATTATAAAGCAGAGTACTTCCTGGTTATTCCAGTCAAGAAGTTATTCATTTTATTGTTATGTATATGGTGTTTTGCCTTCATGTAGCTCTGTGCACCGAGTGTGTGCAGCACACAAAAGATGTCCTGGGCCTGAAGTTAGGGATGATCATGAGCTGTCATGTGGACCAGCCTGGGGACCCTGGAAGAGCAGTCGGTGTTCTTAACCCTGAGCCTTCTCTATGGTCTGTCTGTTTTTGAGACAAGGTCTCATATAGTTCAGGCTGACTTTGAATTCCTGATCCTCCCTCCCCCCTCTTCTCTCTCTCGTGTTGGGATTAATGCCAGACCCAAATTTACGGCTTTTTGCATGTTGTTTAAACTCTACCAACTGAGTTACATCCCTAGGCCTTGGTTCTCATAAATGTTTAGCCACTTTCAGTTTTACATTCACCGAAAGGATATACCTTCATGGATATGTGCTTTTCTCATTATTACTTGTTTATTTATTGGTTTTTCAAGACAGGATTTCTTTGTGAAGCACTGGTTGTCCTGGAACTCGCTTTGCAGACCAGGCTGGCCTTGAATTAAGAGATCAGCCTGCCTCTGCCTCCCAAGAGCTGGGACCAAAGGTGCACACCACCATTGTCTGGCATGATACCTGCTTTTCCAATCCAAGAAGCTTATTATTAGGTACCCAATTTCCCACGTGGATATATTTATGTAATTTTCTTTTGAAAGCGCAGTATGGATCCTCATAGTTTCCATGATCTGCAGATGAAATGTTTTCTCTAGTATCCTTGATTCAGTAAATTTGTGAGGACTCCAGCCTGTAAGCAATGAGACAACCTATATGTTTAATCATGGTGTAGAGTCAGCTTCCAAACTGCTGAACATAAGTCCCAGCCCTAGCAGGAAGGACTATAGGAGCCAGAGGGGTCAAGGATACAAGAAAACCCATAGAATCAACTAACCTGGCTAATAGGGGCTCACAGAGACTGAACCTCCTACCAGGAAGCTTGCATGGGACTGACCTAGTAGGCCCTCTACATACATGTTACGTTGTGTGACGTAGTCTTCTTGTGGGACTCCTGACAGTGGGAGCAGGGGCTGTCTCTGACTCTGTTACTTGCTTCTGGGACCCACTCCTCCTACTGGGTTGCCTTGTCCAGCTTTAATAGGAGAGGAGATGCCTAGACTCACTGTGACTTGATACACCATGCTGGATGAAAGACATGGGAAGCCTGCCCTTTTCTGAAGAGAAACTGAGGAGTGGATGGGGAAGGTGAGGTAGGGACAGACTTGGAGGAGAGGAGGGAGTGAAAACTTGGGTCTGGATGTAAAAACAAAAACAAAAAAATCAACAACAACAAAATCCCTGCGCCATTGTGGAGTGACTGTTTCAGGGATTTGAGGGTAGGTAGGATACCTTTGTAATACATATTTCAATAGTATTTTTTTAAAAAAATATTTATTTATTTATTATCTATACAATGTGCTGTCTGTGTGTATGCCTGCAGGCCAGAAGAGGGCACCAGACCTCATTACAGATGGTTGTGAGCCACCATGAGGTTACTGGGAATTGAACTCAGGACCTTTGGAAGAGCAAGCAATGCTCTTAACTGCTGAGCCATCTCTCCAGCCCACATTTCAATAGTTTTAATCAAAAGGAATCTCATTCCATATATATACATATATATGTGTGTGTGTGTGTGTGTGTATGCACATTCACATATACATATCTATGTAAACATATATGTCTTTGTGTATATACTCTAAAAAGGTCTTGCTGTAAATTCCTGTCCAGCCTGCTGCTGCTGTAGTTCAGGCAGGCTTTGAACAAGTGGTGAACCTCTGACATTTTGAGTGCTAGAATTATGTTGTAATAGATTAAGTGGGAAGACTGAAACATATATACTGATAACCAAGAAATTATGTACACTATAAATATGCTCACATGGGCATTGAAAAGAACCTAGAATGACATATACCAAACAGTCACAGAGAGGGCGGGACTCCGTCATTTGTCTTCTTCACTGAGATAACACTCCCGTACTGTAATCCACTTCACAGTGGCCTTGAGCTCACTATGACGTACAGTGTGACCTGCCTTCCCAAGCCTCGTGCCTAAGCTTTCAGAGTGCTGGCTTCATGGCATGTGCCACCACAGCTGACCATGATCTAAAAGTCTAAAACAACTGTCATGTTCAGAAATTGTGATAATTAAGTTTATCAGCTGCTGAGGAATCTGTCCCTGTGAATAGCTAAAGTATATAAAGTCTTCTACAAGCAATTAAATAATTAAAAAGGGTCAGTGAGGTCAGGTGGCAGTGATGTACACAGTTTTAATCCCAGCAGAGGCAGGCGGGTCTCTGAGTGTGAGGCCAGCCTGGTCTACAGAGCGAATCCCAGGACAGCCAAGTGCTACACAGAGAAACCCTGTCTGGAAAAACCAAACCAAGGGCTAGCAAGATGGATCAGTCAGTAAGGGCCCTTGCTCCCAAGCCTGAGACCTGGGGTGGTGGAAGGAAAGATCACCTCGTAAGGGCTGTTCAACGACCTCCCCATGAGTGCCTCAGCAAATGTGCACGTGTGTGCGCGTGTACACACACACACACTCACACACATGTACACGCCACACGTGTAACACATACACACGCACACATGTACACACATGTGTGCACACACGCACACACGTGTAAGGAAAACGGTAAACACGGTCTACATACGAAGTCTCTTCTTTCTGACATCAAGCAGTTTTCCCTCTAATTCCGCAGACTCCTGTTTATGAAAATGAAAACATGTCACTCAATGATAAATCAGTATCACTGAGCTTCACATAGTTTGATTTTCTTCACTTTATACTTTTTATTTTTTTGGGTTTTTTGAGGCAGAGTTTCTCTTTGTAGCCTTTCCTGTCCTAGAACTCACTCTGTAGACCCAGGCTGGACTTGAACTCACAGAGATCCACCTTCCTCTGACACCCAAGTGGTGAGATTAAAGGCGTGTGCCACCACCCCCTGACTACTCTGATTTTCCTTTTTTTCTTTTTTCTTCTTGTTTTAATATATATGAGGGCTCTAGCTGCATGTATACCTTCATGCAAGAAGCCATCAGATCCCACTATAGATGGTTGTGAGTTGCTGGAAATTGAACTCAGGACCTCTGAAAGATCAGTGCTCTCAACCACTGAGCCATCTCTCCAGGCCTAGGTTGACTTAAGCTCCAATTTCCCCCTTTCTCCTTATCTTTGTTTTTATGTGCATTGGTATTTTGTCTGCATGTATGTCTATATGAGGGTGTAGGATCCCCTGCAACTGGAGTTACAGACAGTTATGAGCTGCTATGTGGTCCTGGAGATTAAATTTAGGACCTCTGGAAGAGCAGCCCACTCTCTTAACTGCTAAGCCATCTCTTCAGCCCCTTCTTTTCTTCCTTCCTTCCTTCCTTCCTTCCTTCCTTCCTTCCTTTCTTTCTTTCCTTTCTTCCTTCCTTCCTTCTTTCTTTCTTTCTTTCTTCCTTTTTTTTTTTGTCTGATTTTGAAACAAGGCTACTAGATGGGTGGTGGTGGCGCACACCTTTAATTCCAGCACTTGGGAGGCAGAGGCAGGAGGATCTCTGTGAGTTGGAGGCCCAGTCTGGTCTACAAGAGCTAATTCCAGGACAGGCTCCAAAGCTAGAGAAACTGTCAAGAAAGAAAGAAAAGAAAAAGAAAGAAAGAAAGAAAGAAAGAAAGAAAGAAAGAAAGAAAGAAAGAAAGAAAGAAAGAAAAAGTCTACTATGTAGCTGGCCTTGAACTCACTCTGCATGCTGGGATTAATAGCAAAGGCATGTTCCACTACTCCCAGTTATCTCTCAAATAGCTCAGGCTAGCCTCAACTCACTATGGAACCAAAAATGAGCGAACTCCTAGTCCTGTCTCTGCCTCCTATGTGCTAGGACCACAGGCATATACACTGATACTTGGCCTAAGCCAGGATTTTCAATTCCCCTATTTCCACAAAGCCAAGGGAAGAAAATAGTCACTTGAATTATGTTGATAATCTGTACCCTCAGTAAAAGAACAAAAACAACCTAAGGAAAGCAGTCTGCAGACACACGGTCCCAGTGAACACCTCAGTCCTGAGTTCATGCAGTTAGCACCAAGATGTCGTCGAAACCCTGAAAACACACACCCCATGTGCCAGCTCACCTCCTTGGACTTCATTATCAGCTTCTGTAGTTTTAATATTTGTTTCATGTCATCAGTGACCACACTGCAAAGCAAACAAAGTATGATTTATCTACTTAAGCTAAAAATAATCTTGGGGCTGAAGATTAGGTCAGTGGTTAAGATACTTACTGCTCTTGCAGAAGACCCAGTTTGGGTTCCCAGCAACTACATGACAGCTCACTGAACAATCCAATTATAACTCCAGTTCCAGGGATCTAATGCCCTCTTCTGGACTCTGCAGGCACTTCATGCATGTGGTACACATACAAACACAACCACATGCATGTGGTACACATACAAACACAAACACTCATCCATATCAAGTAATAAAAAAAAGTAAACCTTGGGGCTAGGAGTGTAGCTTGGCTGGCAGACTGACTGCTTAGGATGAACAAATCTGAACCATGGTCTAGATTTCACCCCTGACTGTATAAACGGGGCATAGGGGCCAAAGCCAGCAACTCTTGGACTTGGGGGAGGGGAGATAGGATACCCTGTACCACACAATCAGTTCAAGGCCAGCATGGACAGCACGGAAAGACCCCTTATCAAAAACAAAATAAAACAAACAAACAAAAAAAACCCAACAAAAAACCCACAAGAAAACCAAACTAACCAAGCAAACAAAACCCAACCACGATGTAATGAGTTTATCTGAGCAGAACAGACCAGTGACTTGGCGCACACCAGAGTCAGTGCTTTTCCAGAGCCAGGGGACAGAGGACTTTTGTAAGATATTCATGGAAGCTAACAATGGTTTCTCTCACTGTTTACACTGGGCTTCAGCTTGTTCATGGAGGAATCTAAGGCAGCACTCAAGAGCTAGAGATGTCCACACGAATGATGCCCTATTCAAATGATTGCTAGCAGTGGTAAACGCCAAAACAGGCTGCAGACAGCGCTTGGCCTCCGTTACGTACGGGGAGTCTAACTTGCACTTTGCTCCTTTAACATAAAACTGTTGCTTTTTAAATTATTATTTTATGTGTGTGGGTTTTCACCTGCACATATATAAGTACAAAATATATGTGTAGTGTCCTCAGAGGCCAGAAAACGACATCGGATGCCCCGGGAACTGGCATTACAGATGGCTGTGAGCTGCCAGGTGGGTGCTGGGGATGGAACCCAGGTCCTCTGGAAGCGCAGCCAGATCTTGGCTGCTGAACTGTCTCCCCAGCCTCACTGCTGGCGTAAGGTCCCGAGAGGGTTGAGTGAGTAAGGCTGCCCGCTGCCAAGCCTGATGACCTGAGTCTGACCCCTGGAACTCAGGCAGAGGAGAGACGTGATGTCCTCTCACCTCCATGTGGGTGTCATACCCACCCACCCCCATACAAAAATGTTCACAAGAGTCCAGACTAGCTTCAAAATCCCAGCGATCAGACTGCCTCGGCCTCCCAAGAGCAGAGCCTACGGCAGGCGCCTCCACACCTGGCCTTGAAACTTTAGAGTCTAGGATCCAGACTCTGAGCCAGAGGGAATATCGAGAGGTTATAAATCAGCCTTGAGACATCAAGATGGGAGAGACAACCGGGTCCATCCAGAACTTCTCGGGGCTCCCGGGAGGGCACTTTACCCCTCCCAAGACTTTCAGAGTCTGAGAAGACCAGAACTAGTATCTATGTTCCCTCCCTCTTCTGCCCCGCCCACCTTATCAGAACTGCTACTGAACTTCCCCGTTCTACCGTACCTGCTAACAACAAGATCTACCACTGAACTACATCCCACACCTTTTAAAAAACTATTTATTTTGAGACAGAGGCTCATTAAGTGGTTCAGGCTATCCTTAAACTCACCCTGTAGCCCAGGCAGGTAAAACAAGCTCATTTCTACCAATGAAAAACTAAATAGTGTCCTATTTCATTCCCAGGGTCCGTATGTCAAGAGAAAACTGGTAAGTTTTCCTCAAGTTGCCCACACACATAAACACACACACGCACACACACGCGCACACACACACACGCGCGCGCGCGCACACACATGCACACACATGCGCACACGTGCGCACACACACACACGCACGCACACACGCGTGTACACACACACACACACGCACGCGTGCACACACACACACGCACGCACGCACACACACACACACACACACACACACTTTTTTGTCCTGGTCCTCACTAAATAGACCAAGATGGCCTCAATCTCACAGAGATCCTGCCTTTGCCTCCCAGTGCTGGGATTGAAGCTGTGCACCACAACGGGCTCGTGCACATTTTTTAAAAGGTCACAACCTAAAATCATTTTGCATACCTCCCTTCTTGTTCCCATTCTGTCCAAACCCAGGAGAAATGTAAAAGCCATACCTACTCTCAGCGCCCATCTTCTCCAAATTATTTCCAAGAGCAGCTGAGAGTTTCATCCTAAGAAAAAGAAAACATTAACAAAAAAGAAAATGGGAACGAAGAGAAAAAGCTCGTATTGCACAGAAGAAATAACACAGTGCATTAAAACTTTTTATAAGACTAACAAGATTGATTTCCCCTTAAATACACTCAAAACATAGCATGTTTTAAAAACAGTATGGCCTGGAAACTGGTATGCTTGTAATCCCAGAATAAGAGAAAGGATGTTTATGAATTCCAAGCCTAGGTTCATATCTCTAAACACAACACAACACAAAACAACCTAAACATATCTAAAATGACAAACCCAAAAGCAAAACCAGTAATTAAAATACATCTAGCTGGGCGGTGGTGGCGCACGCCTTTAATCCCAGCACTCGGGAAGCAGAGGCAGGCGGATCTCTGTGAGTTCGAGGCCAGCCTGGTCTACAAGAGCTAGTTCCAGGACAGGATCTAAAAAAGCTGCAGAGAAACCCTGTCTCAAAAAACCAAAAAAAAAAAAAAAAAAAATATAAAATACATCTAAACTTCATGATAAGGGAAGCAACCCTCTCCAGTCACCCCAGAACTTGGATGCCTAAGGCAGGAGGACTCTGGTAAGTTTTGGGTCAATCTGAACTGCACCCCAATTTCCAGGCCAGCCTGGGCTATAGAGTGAGACTCTGCATCAGAAAATTTTGTCGCAATTCTATGTACTAACAGTTACTGAAATAAATGGACTTGTGTAACGCTTTTAAACACCAGCATGTCTGAAACTCTGTTAACTTCATGAAGACCCCTTATCAGTCCCTTCTACACACCTTCTTCATAGGAAGATACCAGTGAATTATGCAATTCTTCAGGGTCAAGTTTACCTAATCATCTTTTTTTTTTTTTTTTTCGGTTTTTCGAGACAGGGTTTCTCTGCAGCTTTTTTTAGAGCCTGTCCTGGAACTAGCTCTTGTAGACCAGGCTGGCCTCGAACTCACAGAGATCCGTCTGCCTCTGCCTCCCGAGTGCTGGGATTAAAGGCGTGCGCCACCACCGCCCGGCCCTAATCATTTTTTTTTGTTCCTCCCTCTTTTCTTTCGTGCCCTTCTGGGTTTTTTTGTTTGTTTGTTTGCTTTTTGTTTTGTTTTTTTGAGATAGAGTCTCAACACTTAGGCGTGACTGTTTTGGAACCTGCTGTGTAGACCAGGCTGACCTTGAACTCAAAAAGATCCAACTGCCTCTGAATTTAAAGTGCTGGGATTAAAGATGTACACTACCAACTACTACTCCCAGCTTCCCCTTGCTCGCCACCCTCCATTTAAAGATAGGATCTCCCTGTGTAGCCAAGGTTGGCTTTTAATTCCTGCCCTCCAGCTTCAGGCTCTTGAGTGCTGGGATCGCAGGCTATGCCTGGCCTCAATCATCATTTAATTCAGTTTAGTTAATAATAATTCACTTTCTGTGTGGTGGTGGCTTTAATTCCAGAACTTGGGAGACAGAGGCAGGCAGATCTCTCTGAGTTCAAGGCCAGCCTGGTCCACAAAAGCTAGTTCCAGGCCGGGCTTCAAAGCTACAGAGAAACCCTGTCTTGAAAAACAAAACGATAAACAAAAAACAAACAAACAATCCCCTTAACTTTCTCTGCAAGCTCAAGTCTGCATTTAGTTCACGATTCTTAATGGTATTAAGGTAAGAGTTACCTGTTTAGTGCAAGATTTTTAATTTCGAAATTACTTTTTACATCTTCAATTTCATTTTCCAGGTCTTCAATTTTACTGTTAAAGAAAAATGAACCAAAGAATTTCAGCAATGTTAGTCAAAGTTTGTTACTGAAATATGTATGAAGTTAAGTCTTGGAAAACAGCTTGAACACCTCTATTTGAACAGAAGAAAGTGAAGGCTCACCACACAGCAGCCCATCTCCACAGCTGGGGAGCTGATGGCTGAGCCTCCTCACTAAGCTGGATCTAGCCAGTGTGGGGGAATGAGAGACAGCACATAAGCCACCAGCCCAACACCAAACACCCCACTGCAAATCAACAACCTCCAAACACAGGCACGACTTATTTATTTGGAATTACAAAGGAAAAGACAGACAGCACTGTCAAAGAAAGAGGCTGTGATCGTATGATGAAATCTTAGTAAATGCCACAGATAAAATATTAAAATATGACATACACTTCCATTTGTTTTTCTTGCATGGTCTCTTCTGGAGTTTTTTCTTCATCTACAAGTAAAAAAGTTTTCAAGTCAGTAACAATTTTATTTAAATAAGTATTTAGTGTGTGTGTGAGCATATCAGGTAACACATGTGACAGTCAGCTCTCCCCTCCACCACACGGGTTCTAGGCATTGAACTCAGGTGTCAGGATTATTGGCCAGCACCTTAACCAGCGGAGCCATTTTGCTGCACCCCCTCCCCTTCATAATTATCTTACATGTTTCTTTGTTTACCTGGGTTGCTACACAGAATCTACACAATTTGTTTATCTCTTGAGACAGGGTCTCATGGTGTAGCTTGGGCTAGCCTGGAACTCGATATGGAAATCAGGCTGGCCTCAAACTTACAGAGACCAGATTCTCTTTACCTCTTGAGTGCTGGAATTACAGGCATGAGTCACCATGCCTTGCAGCTCTTTTAAGAGGTCCTGCCATGAAACACTTACATAGCGTTGATGAAAAGCCACCTGCATGCTTTTCGATTTTCAGCTGTAGCAGGAAAAAAGTTGCACTGTTTTAAAATGCCGGCTTTCTGGGCCGTCCTGCCAGGGCAAACTCTGACTCTTTTAGGCAGGCGGTCCGACTAAGTGTGAGCAGAATGCTGCAGCTTGCTTGCCGGACAGGACCTTGAAACACTGTAGAGTTGTGTTATAGCTGGTACCTCTGACATGAGGCTGGAAAGCTAAGGAATGGGCTGGATCTAGCCATCAAAGCCATGGCTTTACTCCTACCCATATTGCTCAGTAATTTAAAGGTTCATGTGGTCAGAAAAAGAGAGAGAGAGATACAGTAAAGATATATCCAAAAACAAAAAAAACCCTCTAAATGATTTACAGTGTGTTAAAAATATATGCAGGCTAAAAGTTAATGTTCTTAAAGTTAAAAAAAAAAAAAAAAAAAAAAGAAAAGAAAGAAAAAAAAAGAGAGTAGTTGGTGTGGTGGTACACACTTTTAATCCCAATACCTGGGAGGCAGAGGTAGATTGACCTCTGAGACTTCAAGGGGCAGAGGTAGATTGACCTCTGTGATTTCAAGGTGTGGTAGCACACACCTTTAATCTCAAGGCCTGGGAGGCAGAGGCCAGTGGATCTCTGTGAGTTCAAGGACAGCCTGGTCTACAGAGTTATTCCAGGACAACGATATACAGAGAACCTGTCTCAAAAAGTAAAAGTAAAAATAAAAGAAATAAAGGTTAAAATAAAGCCACACAAAGATGGAAAATACACAGAGAATCTTGATACTGTATGCTATTATGCTCTCTTTGAATTGTTTGAATGCTGAGGAAGGAGCAACAGCTGCTAAAAGATATTTGTTTATAAATGCTGCTGAACTAATCCAAGATAGATACTTTGAAAATACCTTGACTTCAAAATTTGGATCTAAGGTTATGATGCTTTGGAAGAGTTCTTCTTTTGTTTTCATAGAGGATGAGACCCTGTGGATTGCTTCTATCCCAATATGGTATGATAGACCACGCCCTCCTGAAAGGTTGCTGTGAACACCTTCAGAAAATTACTTCACTCAACTGCAGACCGAGATAAACCTGGCACACAGTATATACCATGAAAGATCTGATTAACAGCGCCCCTCTACAGCAGGAAGAAGTTTGGAGAGAAATAACTATGTCCATATTCCCAAATATGGTTTATAAATGTTCTTTTACATTTAAAGATATAGATATGAATAATTTACATTGGTATAAATTTTACTCTATTGATATAAACTTAAGGTCAGTTTTGTTATATGTATATGTATTTCTGCTTTTGATTAAGGTACTGTGATTATGTAGTTTATTTAAAAATGTAATATATAATTAGAAAATATAGGCTGTTAATAAATAATCATTGACAATAGTCAAGCTTGTAGTCATGTTAGTTAGATTTTCTAGATGTGCATAGATATATCAGATAGGCATTCTTCATATCTTTCAAAGACTGCAAAATACGACATTTAATGTTTTAATAACTTAGGGCTTTTCATGACAATGAGACACGTCTGCTCCTGGCAGCACCAATGTACTTCAAGAAGAGGAAGATGGGCACTGAAGAGGCTCCTTATGGAGTTTGATAGCCATTTGGGCAAGAAACTGCTCTTGCCTGGACTGTTGCATAAACTGGACACAAAGAGCCCACAGAGAGAGGACTGCTGAACTTGCCTAAAGGTGAGATGGTCTTTCGGGGTTCCTGATTCATGAAAGAGTCTGCAAGACATTCTGCAGGACACAGCAGATAGTGATTGAACTGTCTTTGAAATTTCCTGCTTCACAGAAAAGTCTGCTGGATACTATGGGCCTGTAGGCTGAAGATGGATGCCCCAACGGTACAGAGGAACTTTGTATGACTGTCCAGGCAGCGAGATGTCTCTGTCATTTCTAGAGTTTTGGAAGTTGCTTTCCTCTTGTTTACTTAGATAATATTATATCCTTTTGGAGTCTTTGATGGAGTTGAAGAATAGATAGATAGTTATAGTTTTCCTTAGTTATGATAAAAGATAAAATAGATATAAATATTGTAACTAATTCTTACTTGATAACTGTTTTGTTATATGTATTTTTTCTATGTTAAAGCCTTCTTTTTTTGTTTAAACAGAAAAAGGGGAAATGATGTGGGAGGGTCTTCTGTTTTGTGTTGATTTCATGGGTTAATAAAGAAACTGCCTTGGCCATTTGATAGGCCAGCCCTTAGGTGGGTGGAGTAGACAGAACAGAATGCTGGAAGGAAGAGGGAAGTGAGGCAATGACCATGCTTCTCCTCTTTGGGTCAGTCACCATGAAGCCAGCCACCAGGTCAGACATGCTGACTCTTTATTGGTAAGCCACCACCTTGTGGTGCTACACACATTAATAGAAATGGGCTAAGCAAGATGTGAGAATTAGCTAATAAGAGGCTGAAGCTAATGGGCCAGGCAGTGTTTAAAAGAATACAATTTGTGTGTTGTTATTTCGGGTGTAAAGCCTTGTGGGATCTGAGCGGGACAAAAAGCAGGCCTGCTCGCCTCCTCACTACAATGCCTGAGAAAAACAACTTTTTGTAAAGCTGATTCTCCCCAGCCCCCAAGAATACCATTAATCTGGGGGCTGGAGATGGCTTAGCATTTAAAAGGCCTGGCTGCTCTTGCAAAGGATGTGGGCTCATTTCCCACCACCCAGATGGTGGCTCACAACCTCTGCAACTCTAGTTCCAGGGCATCCAATATCCTCTTTGGCTTTATGGGTACAGATATATACAGCAGGCAAAATGTACGCATATACAATAAAAATAAGTAATTTTAAAAACAGTATTCATCAGCCAGCTCACAAAACTACTTGAAAATGAAACTACTTACTTGCATCAATCACTGACTTGTATTCCAAGAGCTGCTGTTTTGTCTGTGCTCTCAGCCTGCAAATTGAAAATGAGAACAGACAGGAAAGTATTTATGGATTGTGATTACAATCATCATGCAATAATGAAACTGGAAGTCATAAAATGGAATACAGTGGGAAAAGGGTATCCTGGAGGAAAAGTTAAAAATTTAGTTCTATAGTTCTATTTTGTTTTTCTTTTTCTTTCTTTCTTTTTTTGTTTTGTTTTGTTTTTGAGACAGGGTTTCTCTGTGTAACAGCCCTAGCTGTCCGGGAACTAGCTCTTGTAGACCAGGCTGGCCTTGACCTCACAAGGATTCACCTGCCTCTGCCTCCCGAGTGCTGGGATTAAAGGCGTGCGCCACCACCACCTGGCTAAAAATCTTAAAAAGCATTTTCAGTAAATACAAAAAACATAACAAAAAAAAATTTGTAGCGAGATAAGTACTTAATATTTAGTAGGTGTTTTTAGTTCTGTTATTCCTAATCCAAAAATAAAATATAAAATAAATAGAAAAAAAAGCTGAGAATGATAGCAAGTGCTTCTAGTGCCAGCTGCATAGTCCTGAGTGTTGGTTTTTAGAGACCCATATCAACAGCCAAGAAATAGCCGACAGATTACGAAAGCTTACACTACAGCAAGTTCTCCAAGTGACAAAATTCCAAATGAAAACAACAATTTCGCACCAGGTACCAGGCTGAGGGAGGAGGGCAGAGTCAGCACAGGCCTACCTGGGCTTCAGAGCAGGTTCAAGAGCAGGCTTGGCAACTTATCAAATTCGATCTCAAAATAAAGAGTGAGAAAAGGGCTGTTGATGTAGCTTCAGGCCGAAGGTTTAATTATTACTGCAGCCCAAACCAACCCTGCCTCTGACAGGTTATTACAGATTAAAGTAGAAGTGTTAAGTATAGATACACAAAAAAAGTTTCTTTTTCAGATGAAAGGAAAAGAAGTTGTCATGTTTATAGGCAGATGGATGGTGTGTTGTGGGATATTTGATCACATTGTGAATCCCGAGATAGCGTTATTTACTGGAAAAACCTGTTTCTAGTTGTGGTGTGGCTCAGACCTAGCACACACCTTTAATACTGTTTTCTGCTTGAATATTGTAAACAGGATTAAATAATGTCAACCACAGGTCGAGAGACAGAACAAGCAACCAGTTGACAGGGAGCAAACACAGGAAAAATGACAGAGAGTAAGAGGGAGATAAGACGGACGGAGAAACTCATAGGAAGGGAGACATTCTTTTTGGGGAGTCTCATTTGAGAAAGTGGAGGCTTCTGGGACCTCTGCTGAGGAGGAAGGCCAGCTGGGTGCCTTCTCTGCCTCTCTGAGCTAAAGGCTTTCACGCCAGCATCTGGATCTTAGGTCTTTACCAGCAAAATCGAAGGACTGAGATTTTGTTAAAACCAACAGATATGCCGTTGTACGGCTGGGTATGGTGGCTAATGCCTATAATTCTATAAACCCTGAAGGCAGAGGCAGGAGGACTACTATAAATTCAAGATTAGCCTGGCATACATAATTACAGCCTACCAGTGCTACACAGCAAGACCCTGTTCCAAAAATTCAAACAAGTCTCTTTGTTATGACTTTTAAAGGTCTGCAAAAAATACTTTTTTTTTTCTGTGAAGAACCAGATAGCAAATAATTTAAGATTTGGGAGTCATACAGTGTGTTTTGACTATTAATCTCTGCCCCTGTAGCAGAAAACTGAGTCCCAATAAAACTTTATGAGCATTAACATTTGGATTCACGTGTTATGAAATCTTTTTGGCTCCCATCCTTATTTAAACACGGAAGAACTACGCTGAAGCCCAGTGGTACAGCATTCGCTCTGCATACACCAGATGCTGGGTCCCATTTCCAGTCCGAGAGACAGCTTTTCTTAGAAGATCAGAAGAGTGGATTTGGTCTTGGCTTTGGGCTGAATCAGCTCCTTGACATCAAATTTTCCCTAGAAGCCACTAACTGGAGAGCATAGTAAACATAGGAAACAGGGTCTTGCTGCGTAGCTGTAATTATGTATGCCAGGCTAATTTTTGTAGTAATCCTCCTGCCTCTGCCTTCAGGATGATAGAATTATAGGCACTGTCCTAGTAGAATGATAAGCAAACGAAGCTTCTGGGTGTAAAGGGTATTAGTCACAAAAGGTGGGTTGGGCGGGGGGGAGGGGCACACACCTCAATCCCAACACTCCTGAGGCAGAGGTAGACCGGTCTCTGTTTTCAAGGCCAGTCTGTTCTACCGAGTGGGTTCCAGAACAGCCAGAGCTACACAGAGAAACCCTATCTCGAAAAATCAAAAGAAAAAAAAAAAAAGGGTGGGGGTGGGGGCGGGGGAAGGGTTGGGCTCCCCCCGCTTCCTGTAGTTTGGCTTGGATGTACTGCTCAACCAGCCGGGAATACAGAGACAAGATAGAACAGGTTCGAAGCCTTGCTAAGGAAGGGGCACTGCTAAGCATTTCCTCAGAAGGTCCCACCTAACCCCCGACCCAGCAGCTCTGCGCGCACGGTATCCTTTGCTGCCCTCTTCCCCAGTGACGAATTTACAGCGCTTAAAAGTGTATTCAGGCTCGGAGCCAGAAGAGGCAGCCAGTGAGTCTGAATTTGAACCCTGGGCCTCCTAAGCAAGGGCGGGATGCCGGGCGGGGGCACCTGAGCAGCAGGCGGATGCGGTCCTCGAAGCACTTCTCCGCAGCCTGAGGCAGATCCCGCACCTCTCCGCAGTCCTCAGCCTCGGCCGCAGGCTTCTCCCTCGGCTGCTCCATTGCAGAAGCCATAGGTTTGAGCTCTATGGGAACATTCGAGCGTTTAGTCCCGCCACGAAATTGAAACCCGGAAGTGCCCGTTTCGTCCCGCCCCTCCCGCCCTAAAGCCCCACCTCCTGCCGCTGTAGTTACTACGCAGCATTTTTTTTCCTCTGGTTTCCATGGAGATTGAACTCTAACCAACACATTCTGTTGATTCGAAGCCTTTGGGTAGGGGTATTTGGAGATGTAGCTCAGTGGTAGAGCGTTTACCTAGCAAATATAATGTCCGGGGATCGATCGACCCAGCAACAAGCCAGGGGCGCTAATCAAGGAGTAAATTAACTCAAACTAAGTGTGTGTGTGGGGGGGGAGTTCTGACTTAAACAAATGTCAATAGTCCTGCTTGGATGCCGTTATTATCCCTCTTGCTACTACACTTCAGGTCTAAGTTTGGAGGATGAGATATGTGAACCATGTGCTTGTAGGTGGCTGCAGAGGCCAGAAGGCATCAGATTCCCTCCAAAACTAGAGCCACTTGACGTGGGTACTGAGAATTGAACCTGAACCCTCTGAAAGTGACGCCAGTGTTCTTAATCATACAGTCATCCCTCCAGCCTCCGCTCTCTCCTCCCTCTTTGAGATCCGTCCCGTACAGGTCAAAACTGGTCTTGAACTCCCAATCCTCAGCTTCCACCTTCCAGAGCTGGAAACAAGTCTAGGGTCCCTCGGTTATTGAACTACATCCCCAGTCCCTATTAGGTATTTGTTCATCGGCCGTAAGGTTCGCATCTCCCTTTTAGTGGAGAAACAAATGCCTTAAGTTGCCCCTGGTTAAACAGGGCACACCCACGATTGGTCTTTCAATTCCTTGCTCTGGTACTCCATTTAGCTATCAGTGAGATTCCTAACAGAAAGAGGAAGGCCCACAATTCCAGAACTTGGGAGGCTGACTGTGAGATTGCGATGAGTTCAAGGCCAGCCTGGGATGTACAGTCATTACCTTGACAGAGTATGTGGCAAGATTGTTTCCCCAGTTGGCGGCAAGTTCGGGATTGAAAATCATTTGAAAATTGGCTGTTTGACTTGTTACAATTGAGCCTTGAAGTCGAGGGATGGAGAAAAGCTGAACCTATATAAATGCTAGATTTGTTAAGTTTTCCACACATCTTTGAACACCTGATTTTTAACAAAGAAGCAAAAAGTATCAAATGGAAAAAAGAAAGCATATTTAACAAATGGTGCTGGCATAAAATGTAGAAGAATGAAAATGGACCCATATCTACCGCCATGCACAAAACTCAAGTCCAAATGGATCAAAGACCTCAACATAAAGCCAGCCAAATGAACCTTATAGAAGAGAAAATGGGAAGTACACTTGAATGCATTGGCACAGGAGACCACTTCCTAAATATAGTCCCAGCAGCACAGACACTGAGAGACACAATAAATGGGACCTCCTGAAACGGAAAACCTTCTGTAAAGCAAAGGACATGGTCAACAAGACAAAATGACAGCCTACAGAATGGGAAAACATCTTCACTAATCCCACATTAGACAGAGGTCTGATCTCCAGAATATACAAAGAACTCAAAGAAATTTGCCACCAAAAGAACACACAATCCAAAAAAAAAAAAAAAAAAAAAAAAGGAGTACAGACCCAAACAGAGAACTCAACAGAGGAATCTAAAATGGCTGAAAGACACTTAAGGAAATGTTCAACATCCTTAGTAATCAGAGAAATGCAAATCAAAACAATAAGATTCCATTCTTATACCGGTAAGGATGGCCAAGATCAAAAAACACTGATGACAACTTATGCCGGAGAGGTTGTGGGGAAAAGGGAACACTTCTGCAATGCTGGTAGGAATGCAAGCTGGTACCACCCCTTTTGATGTCAGTGTGGCGATTACTCAGAAAATTAGGAAACAACCTTCCTCAAGACCCAGTAATACCACTTTTGGGTATATACCCAAAGGATGCTCAATCATGCCACAAGGACATGTGCTCAACCATGTTCATAGCAGCTTTGTTTGTCATAGCCAGAACCTGGAAACAAGTTAAATGCCCTCCATCAAAGAATGAATAAGGAAATGTGGTACATTTACACAATGGAGTACTGCACAGCAGAAAAAAAAAATGAGCGCTTGAATTTTGCAGGAAAATGGAGCTAGAAAACATTATTTCAAGAGGTGTAACCCAGACCCAGAAAGACAATTATCACACATACCCACTCATAGGTGGTTTTTAAGCCTAAAGCAAAAGAAAGCCAGCCTACAAACCACAATCCCAGAGAATTTAGACAACAACGATGACACTAAGAGACATAGATCTTATCTACATGGGAAGTAGGAAGTAGAAAAAGACTAGATCTTCTGAGTAAATTGGGAGCAAGGGGACCCTGGGAGAGGGAAAAAGGGAGGATGGGAGAGGCAGGGAGGGAGGGGAACAGAGAAAAATGTAGAGCTCAATAAATACCAATTAAAAAAATAGAATGGAAAAAGTAGTAAAAACTTTTCACAAGTAAAATCCCAGCAATAAACTTAAGGAAACTCAGGATTTCATAGTGAAGGCTCAACAAGAAGTTTCTAAATGGGAAGATATATGCCAAGTCTACTCTAAGCTAGCACACATATACCGGCAACCAAACAACCTCAATGTTCATGTGGCAATTATTTGACACCACCAAGTACTTGAAAGTAGTCAAGCTGTATCTGGTCCCACAAACTCCTAAAACTCAGTACACAATCATTCTATTAGATCAGAGGCCAATGTCACCTAAGATGTTTTATCACAGTGACTTTCATCACACCGCTTACAGTTTACTGAGGAAATATACACCTAAAAAAGAAAGCATTTTAGAAAAACAAATTTTGAGACAGGGTCTGGCCTTAAACTCACAAGTCGGTATTTGAAGGCAAAGATGTTTATTAGCAACATGAAGTTTCTATACAGCAAAAGAAAACATTAAACAGGCAAATGGGAAAATCGGGAAAGCTTTCCATTAATAAAATTTTATTCAACTTTATTACTGGATGTATAAATTAAAACAGCAAATGAGACAGGATTTTTGCCAGAGTCACAAGACAGAAGAAAGACAGAGGAAGTGGCACCTTGGTCTCATCCAGCTGTGTCAGAATTTGAAGCATACTCCCCTAGGAGAGCTGCTACATATAAGGTGAAGCAAGGCACAGAACAGCATCTTAGCAGCACTGTGTATAACACAGGCAATGAGAGAATGCAGTCCGAATGTCTTTGAAGGGACGACTGAATATATTACATACAGTATGAAATGCACACTATGAATGCAATATAGGCAGTGAATGGCATATTATTGGGAAAAAATGAACCCATATTAAAAATATCTCGACAACATATGCATGATTACATTTATACAGGGCATTGAGACTGAGGGGCAAGTTCTTTTAAAAGATACCTTTAGTTTTAAACATCCTATTTTCCAAGTCAATCAAGAACAAATAAATAATTACACACACAAAAACCTGGGTTTTAGCTATGAGATAGTGGTGAAGGGCAGCAACCACCTGAAGAAAACGGAACGAAGGACAAGCAGGTAGATACACAGTTGAAAGCAGAGCTAGGCAGAGGACTTTGCAAGATGACACCATCAGGACACATAAAAGGTATATAAACATAGGCTACAATTATATACATTACTTGGATCTCCTGTTAAAGTAAAACCAGTTTTTAAAAATATTCCTAAATGAAAAACAGAAAAAAAGATACAAAAAAATGAAAAAAAATTCCTAAATGTTTCAGACAAGTTTTGTTATCCTAGAGTTAGAAGCAAACCATTCAAATGAGGTGATCTATGAAAGTAAAAGGACCTTTATTGAAAAACAAGCAATGTATACTATGTACAGGCGGCACATGGTGCCAATCACATGTGCAGATGTAGTGGTGGTCTACTTGAGTTATGCCTTTGCCACAGCCTTGGCCAAATTTTGAACCAGTGTACAATTCAGCTGCGCCAGAGTGCTGATCTTAGCATGCTTGGAGGTTGCATACTTATTCTTGACAGTCTGTAAGAGAAAAGAACTATAGTTAAATAAGAAAACAGAAACCCTCCCAATGGGGTGTGTGCATTGGAGGGATTGGAGGGAGAAAAGAGATTGTAACTTTGGAGCCTGTCCTGGAACTTGCTCTTGTAGACACAGAGATCCCCCTGCCTTTACCTTCCGAGTGCTGGGGTTAAAGGTGTGCGCCACCACCAACCAGCAGAATTAAAGGTGTTAAGCAGCCATGAAGTTTCAGTTAACTCACCATGTGCTTTGTAAGGCCGCGGTTCACTGTGACTATATTCTTAGCCAGGTGCTGCATAACAGGTAAAAGGGATTCTTCCGTGTAGGACAGGTAGTGCTGCAGAGTCGGGGTCTAAGACAACAAAACATGGTTTTGGTTTTTTTTTTTTTTTTTTGAGACAGGGTTTCTCTGTAGTTTTTTTTTTTTTTTAATTAAATTTTTTTTTAATGATTTATTTAACTATGTACATTGGTGTGAAGGTGTCAGATCCTGTGGACTGCATTTTCAGACAGTTGTGAGCTGCCATGTGGGTGCTGGGAATTGAACCCAGGTCCTCTGGAAGAGCAGTCAGTGTTCTTAACCGCTGAGCCATCTCTTCAGCCCTTCTCTGTAGTTTTGGAACCTGTCCCGAACTAGCTCTAGTAGACCAGGTTGGCCTTGAACTCAGAGATCTGACTGCTTGTGCCTCCAGAGTACTAGGATTAAAGGTGTGTGCTACCATCGCCAGGCCAAAAACATGTTAAAACACCATCATTCATAAAAACTATGCAAGAGTCTGGCAGGCAGATAGTGCATGGTAATCACAGCTGAAATCTAAGTCATCTCTTTCCCCAGGTATGCTTCTGCAAGAGCCTGTGCTCTAAATCTAACCATAGCATTGCCAGCTGGTTTCTCTACCCCAAGGTCAGGACAGCATCTGGTACATTAGCATGTGAATGGGTTTCTTAGACCACTTGGCTTAGCTTCCAAGTATGCAAGGATTTTAAGCAGACTGTAAAAGGGTGTTATCCTACAAGGAATGCTGAAGAAATGGAAGCATTCACGTCAAATTCCTGTTTAGGAGCAGAAGCTTCTCAAGGGCTGAGGAGGTGTGCATTCGAAGGCCATTCACAACTGAAAGCGTGGGGTTTGGGAGAGACAGCTTACCCATTCACCGTTGTCAAGGATTTTCAGTGCTAAGCAAAAAGCTCCAGCTGCAATTTGAGAAGGAGGGAAGTGCACCATGTCGTAGTCCAGCATCGTGAGCTCCATGAGGTATTTGGCCAAAGTATGCTGTTCAACATCAACCTGGAACAGAGCCACACGCTGAGGCTCTTTGCAGAGCTTTACTTCATCAGTCACTTACAAAAGCAAGGCCTATCTATGACCACACACTCTCAAATACAATGGCCCACGGAAGGCCTTAGGAGTAAGCAACCTCGGGCTGGAGAAATGGCTCTGAGTTAAGAGAACTGACTGACTGCTGTTCCTGAGTTCAATTCCCAGCAACCACATGATGGCTCACACCCATCTGTAATGAGATCTGGTACCCAGAACACTATATACTGATGTAGGAGTGTTTCTATCTATCTGCTGTTTCATTGGTTAATTAATAAAGAAACTGCTTGGCCTGATGGGTTAGAACATAGGTGGGTGGAGTAGACAGAACAGAATGCTGGGAAGGAGGTGAGGCAGATGACTCAGGCAGAAGCATCGGGCACTCGCCATGACTCTCCTTTCCGAGATGGATGCAGGCTAGAATCTTCCCGGTAAGCCACCCCTTGTGGTGCTACACAGATTACTAAATACAGGTTATTCAAGATGTGAGAGTTAGACAATAAGAGGCTGAAACTAATGGGCCAGCCAGTGTTTAAATGAATACACTTTGTGTGTTGTTATTTTGGGGCATAAGCTAGCCAGGCAGCCGGGAGCTGGGCGGGACGAAAAGCAGGCCTGCTTGCCTCCTCACTACAATATACATAATAAATACATTTAAAAAAGAGTAAGCAACCAAACAATACACAGCTTGATTATAAATAGTAACAGCCATATCCTTCTCCCATGTAGTTAGCCATTTATCTAAGTCAGCATAAATTTCAAGTAATCTGTACCTCTCCAATTTTAGATGCTCTACGGAGGAAGTGCAGAGGCAGAGGGCGACCCAAACTGAAGTTTAGAACTCTCAGAATCTTCATTTCCATCTGTCTGATTTGGTGCTTGGTATAAGTATTGTTAGTCACAAAAGCAAAGTCACCTATTTCTGGAGGGTACATTTCTTCATATTTACTTGCAATAAACATAGCAGTCACACCAACCAGCTGCAGCATCTTCTTGGGCACACAATTATCCTGCAATTGGAATGGTAATGAACAATATCTACTTGAACATCAACTGCGACACCTTATCTCCCTGGAGAGCTATTTGTTTCAGGCTCAGTGGTTAAGGTACCTGCCCACCATGCCTGGGACCTGGATTCAACCACCAGTGTCCACTCCCCCGCCCCCTAAGGCTCTCATAGAACTCAGGCATGGAGAACTCTCAATTACTGAATTATACACACCTGCATGAACCGGTCAATAATGGAAACAGTCATGTACATGGTCTCCTGTAGCAGCCTAAATTTCATCTGAACCTGTATCAGCCAGTCAATTAGGATGGCTCTCATGTTTCCAGTGACTTCACGGCCCAGTAGGTATTTTGGTTTAACTGACTGTTCTTCCTGCAAAAGAAAATGTCGGTTATCCTAGACACATCACTCTATATACCATTTATGACAATAAGGACCAGTTAATTAACATGAAACAGCTCTGGGCAAGACTTTACTAAGATAGTAAGGAGTAGAAAAGTGTGACAGCCTTTTCATATTTTGAAGATACTGTGACAATTCAATTAACTAGTGGTACTGCAGGCCCACATCTTGCACCTGTCATCAGTTCATATCAATATAGATTTTATTCATCTTCATCCAAGATTAGTACTATAGCTGGGTGGTGGTGGTGCATGCCTTTAATTCCAGCACTTGGGAGGCAGAAGCAGGCAGATCTTGTGAGTTCGAGTCCAGCCTGGTCTACAGAGTAGACAGGTTCCAAAGCTACACAGAAACCCTGTCTCAAAAAAATACAAAAAACACACACAAAAAAGATTGGTACTATAGAACCTAAGCTTTGTGACATAGAAAAAATAATTGTGAAAGTTTTAGATCAGTTAGAATCTTGCTCTAAGTTATAAATTCAAACCACCAACATAGCATAAAGAAAAGGCATTAAGGACCACTATGTTCAACTGCCAAAGTCAGTTCTGCAGTTAGAAAACAAAAAATATAAAACAAAATCTTTTAGTACTAGCAAGAATTAAGGGGCTGGAGAGATGGCTCAGAGGTTAAGGGCATTGCCTGCTCTTCCAAAGGTCCTGAGTTCAATTCCCAGCAACCACATGGTGGCTCACAACCATCCATAATGGGGTCTGTTGTATACATAATAAATAAATAAATATTTAAAAAAAAAAGAATTAAACAGACAGCGTGCCCGGACAGATATCTTACTGCAGACTCCCTTAGAAAATATAGATGTCATAGGAATGGGAGCCAAGAAGATGGCTTTAATGGGTAAAGTGCTGACGTGAAGGCAGGAGAACCGACTGTTGCCCTCCACATAAGCACACCCACAACCACCTGTCACAAGGACAAGAGACTGGATAGACCAATGGTAACCCAAGAAGACAATGCTGGGGATACAGTACCCACTTAGCACGCCCAAGGTCCTGTACTTTGTTCCTAGGCCTCGGGGTGGCAATCTGATAAAGCTACATTAGAAGAACTGTCTTGTTTAAAAGAGGCGAAAGGGTAGATGCCATTAAGTTTTCCAAGTAGCCAAAATTGACAAAACAACTTTAATTTTTTTGAGTATGCTCCTTTTGGGCACATGAAATAGTTTCCCTGCCAAGCACACTGACAAACACGCCTTGTGTTGGGACAGTTATAGCGCTTTAACATCTTCATCTACCTCCCCCTCAAACCCACCTGTGATGTGTCTACATAGTAGTATCTCCCCAACACAGAAATGTTGTATTCGTGTGACAAGTCCACTTCATGGACTTAGTGACTATTTCTACTGTTTCAAAACAGAATTTCAAGTGTTATCTACTGTGAAGAAATGTCAAGTGTGTTGTTGATAAAAATATCTAATTGCTGAATTGTTGGTGCACAACTTTTTTTTGGTTTTGTTTTTCCAGACAGGGTTTCTCTGTCCTGGAACTAGCTCTTGTAGACCAGGCTGGCCTCAAACTCACAGAGATCCTCCTGCCTCTGCCTCCCGAGTGCTGGGATTAAACACAAAAATTTCTTATGTACATTAATAGGCCAGACTAGAAGTAGTCAATGAAAACTGCTATACGTAGGTAAGCAAAAGAGACGACCCCCCAAACTCCACTAGAGTAACACAGAGTAACTGCAGTATTTTCAGGAGGGCTGGAAAGACGGCTCTGTCATTAGGTGGGTACTTCTTTTTTTCAAGACAGAGTTTCTGTGTAGCTTTGGAGCCTGTCCTGTAGACCAGGCGAGCCTTGAACTCACAGAGATCCGCCTGCCTCTGCCTCCCAAATGCTGGGATTAAAGCTGTGTGCCACCCCCGCCCAGCTGGGTACTGCTCTTGTAAAAGGGCATGAGTTTCTTTCCCATCACTGACACGTTCAACTGTTCACAATTAATGCAAGTCCAAGTCCAGCTCCAGGAGGAATTTGCTGCCTCTGACCTCCAAGGGCATGCATTTGCATGAACATACATGCGCATACAAGTACACATGTAACACACACACTTTACTTTTTCAAGACAGGTTTCTTTCTCTGTGTGTGGCCCTAGCTGTCCTGGAACTCACTCTCAAACTCAGAGGCTATGCCTCTGCATCCCAAATGCTGGGTTTAAAGGCAGGCCACCACTGCCTGGCCGGTGTACAACTTTTTGAGGCCAGCCTGGTCTACAGAGCCAATTCCAGGACAGCCAGGGGCACACAGGGAAATCTGGTTAAAAAAAAAAAAGTTTGGGGCTGGAGAGATGGCTCAGCGGTTAAGAGCATTGCCTGCTCTTCCAAAGGTCCTGAGTTCAATTCCCAGCAACCACATGGTGGCTCACAACCATCTGTAATGAGGTCTGGTGCCCTCTTCTGGCTTGCAGGCATACACGCAGACAGAATATTGTATACATAATAAATAAGTATTTTTTTAAAAATGTTTTTAATAAACCTAGCTGCATTTAGCAAAAGCAGACTTTAACAACATCGACCTCCAGTTGTCTTAGATTAGCATTTGTCTTTCTTTGGTAAAAGCAGACTGTAACAATACTTACCTCCAGTTGTCTGAGATAAGCATATATGTCTTTCACATATTCACTGCAGAGGTTTGGGTCAGCTCCATCATCTGCATCCACATCACTCACAGCAAGAATTACATCAGAGAAAGCCTGACACAAATATTCTTCTGCAGGGGCACATCCAGATGTTTCCATTGGGCTTGGAGAGGGATTATCAACCTTAAAAAGGAGAGACTCCATGAAGCAAAGAGAACTTGCTATAGTCTGGGAAGGAAAGTCAGTATTGCTATCCTCAATCCAAGAAACCATTCTAAATAAATGTAATTCATTTCACTAAAGGAAAAAGCATTATTAAAAGCATCTACTGGGCAGGAGAGATGGCTTAGCTGTAAAGAACACTTGATTTTTTGCCAAGGGCATCCTGGTTTTATGCAGGACCAGGCTGACTCACAATTCCAGCTCCAGGATATGATGCCCTCTTCTGGCCTCCTTGGGCACTGCATTCAAGTGCAAGCCCCTGCCCTGCCCATGAAAAATAAATCTTAAAAAGACATTCCAGAGCCAGGCATGGTGGTATATGCCTTTAATTTGGGCACATGGGAGGCAGATCTCTGTGAGTTCAAGTCAGTCAGGTATGGATAGTGAGATCTGAATTCATTTAATCCCAGTTTAAAACAGAAGACCTGGGCAAGATGGGTAAAAGTGTCTGTTTGCCAAGCCTAACAACTTGAATCAACCCCCCCCCCCCCCGGCCCCATGTGGTGGGAAAACTGACTTAAAAGGTATCTTCTGGCCTCTCCAAGTGTGCATTCACACAAAACATAATGTAAAAAAACTTTTTGGTTTTCTTTTCTTTTTTTTTTTGAGAGGGAGGGTTTGGGGCTGAAGATGGCTCACAATTAGGGAGCCCTTGCTGCTCCACCATGAGGACCAGAATTCAGATCCTAGCACCCTCATTGGGCAGCTCACAAATACCTGCCACTCCAGCTCCAAGGGACCCTCTTCTGACCTAATACAGACACAGACACACGTAAAGAAAAACTCCTGACAGACCTACAATCCCAGTCAAAACTTCATTTTTAGACTTAAAGTATTAACCCACCACTTTTCTCCCTTTGATTAGGGTCTCACTATATGTAGCTCTGGCTGGCCTGGACCTTGCTAGTCAAACAGGCTGGCCCTGAACTCAGATCACCAGCCTCTGCTCCAGAGTGCAGGGATTAGAGGCTGCACCACCACACACCCTATTTAACTCATCTTCTTTTCTGTCTGAAAAAAAATTTTACTCTTTTAACAGGTTTATCAATTTAGTGGCCATGTTAGAGAGTAAAAGTTTTATGAGCACATCTCTGCTTCATTCTGTTAATTCCAGACAGAGTTGGATTTACAGCACTATAACAAAAATCTTTCCTTCAGGAAGCTACACATAAAGCAATGGAAAGATCCTAGCACCGGAGGTCAGGGCAGAAGAATCTCAAGTTCAAGGACAGCGATGGCTACAGAGACACAACAGAGAAAAATGATGGTGCCCATCCTCGACCCCAGATCTCAGGAGGCAATCAAACCTCAGAGTTCCAGGCCAACCAGCAGCAAGGTGAGACCCTGTCTACACAAAACAAAAGCACATTTATCCGCCACCATCTTAATTACAGCTAATACCTACCCCAGAGTGTGTTAGTGCACAGTAAAGGCTTTTGCTAAGCACTCAATAAATATTAGATACTTAAACGCTGACGTGCGTATCAGAGAGAAATGAGGTCGGAGAAGAAATGAGACGTCTTAAAAATGCTGTGTTTACCAAAATAGGTTCTGGAGAAAGTTTTTCTTCCATAACAGGTTCAGGCTCGGGCTCAGGCTCAGTAATTTCCACCTCTGGCTCACTCACAGGAACCTTCTCCAGAAGTTTTGGTGGGATTTTAGCTGAAACTTTCCCAGTAACTGAAGTTTTTAGTTCCTGTGGACAGAATGGAGAAAACAGAATGTTTTCCCAAGGGTGACAGCTGGAAGACAGGCTCTTTCAGGACAGCTGGGCCAGGAAGACAGTTACCTTTTTCAGAGGCAGTCTTGCCTGTGCCTGTTCGCTGACTTTGTTACCAATATCTCCAAGAGCGGTTCTTGGTCTCAGCCCGGGCTTGGAGGCTGCAGCAATTGCCAAAGGCACACGCTTGGCGCCTGCCATGCTGACCTTGGCCTTATTTTCCGTGTTAAGTTTCGTGCTCTGAAAAAAAAGTTAAAACCACTTGAGTGCGGATCCATGGCGGCTCCAGGAAATCAAGCGTTAATTAAGGACACACTCAACTGAGGCTCCCTGAGGGAAAGCCAGGTTAGCTTCCGGGCGTGCCACGCCGAATTTCCACCCGGATTTTTCACACTCGCCTACTACCTACCCAACTTCCTCTTATGTCCTATGCCATCCTAAAGACCGTGAATTTACATCGGAAAGAAAAAAACCACAAAAGCCTCAGCTGTAGATAGCAGTCTGGAAAAGCAAAGTGCTCGCTCTGGGGCCTTCATCACTAAAGTACACCGTGCATTCCTCCCAGCCCTTATGCCCAGATAGGTTCAGAGATCTTTTCCACCATCCAGCCGGTCCTCCGCTCCCCCACCTCGCCCGGGGCCCTCCGGGACCCCCCTCCCTCGCCGGGCCGCCGCGGGAGAAGACCGCGCCGGCGATCGCAGCCCCAGCCCGGCTCACCCTAGTGACCCTGAGCGCCATGGCTCCTCCTGAAAAAGACACTCGGCGACCAGCAGCAAAGAGCCCAGCTTCTGGCTGGCCAAAGGCAGACACCAACAGCCGTTCCTCCGCAGCAAGCCGAGAGGAGTCTGCCGGGCCTGGGTTTAAACCCCGGGCCGCTCGCTCCTCATTGGTCCGTTCGTGGCACTCGCTCTCTTCCCATTGGCGCTGCGAGTTCCCGCAGAATGCGTTTCCTGGGCGATCCCGCGACCACGTTCGGCGGGGGCAGGGCCAGAGCCAAGGGGCGACCCCCGCAGCCCGGTCCACCCCTCGCGAGCTCAGGCTCGGCGCCTGCGCACTCCCTGCTGTGCGGCCACCTGCCTTAGGTAGGCATGGCGAGCATTGCCTACTTGTGTGCAGTCTCTGCTAGCCTAGGAGACGCCTATGGGCCTTGGGGAAGTGACAGTGGAGCTGCCACAGTTCAGGAGCGCGCAGACCAGTTTGGCTGTCGCCCTATGTATTGTTTCTTACCCTCCTTTAATCCCAGCACTCGTGAGGCAGAGGCAGGAGAATGACTGTGAGTTCGAGGCCAATCTAGTTTACAGAGAGAATCCCAGGACAGCTAGGGCTACACAGAGAAATCTTACTTCGAAAAACCAAAAAGAAAAAGATTGTTCCAACAGCTATCTGGGATAGATATTTGAGGTTTACAACATGAAGTTATAGCACACATATACATAGTAAATAGTTGTTATAATTAAACAAATTAAAATATCAATTGCCATCGTAGTTTCTGCCCCAGTGGTAAAAGAAAATGTACCTTCTCCTCAATTTTGCTGTAAGCTTACAATTACTTCAAAAATAAGTAAATAAAGGGCCGGGCGGTGGTGGCGCACGCCTTTAATCCCAGCACTCGGGAGGCAGAGGCAGGCGGATCTCTGTGAGTTCGAGACCAGCCTGGTCTACAAGACTACAGACTAGTTCCAGGACAGGCTCCAAAGCCACAGAGAAACCCTGTCTCGAAAAAAAAAAAAAAAGTAAATAAAAAAATAAGTAAAATCTATTTGTTTACAGCCACCCAGGAGACAGAGACAGGGGGATCTCTGAGTTCGAGGCCAGTCTGGTCTACGTGAGCTAGTTCCAGGACAGATCCCGAAGCTATAGAGAAACCCTGTCTCGAAAAACCAAAAAGAAAATCGACTTCTTTAACAGGAATCCCTAATGCAACTCTCCATTCTTTTACCTTATGCTCTTTATTAACTTCATTAACTTCAGTTTTTTTTTTTCCACATTAGTTTTCAGTAACCCTAATGAGTTTTTATTTATTTTTGACTAGGATTTCAAGCACGGCTTGAGCCGAGAATGCTTTCAAATCTCCAATTCTCCCTCCACCTCCTCAGGGTGGGGATAGCAAGTGTACACCACAGCACCGACTTTACATCACACTAGAGATTGAAGCCGGGCTTTCCAGCATGCAGGGTAAACACTGCCAGTGGAGCTGTATCCCCAGCCCTCTAGAAATCCTTGCTATACAAATTAATATATTTAGTAAGCAAATACTATATCCCTGAACCTACCACACTCCTCTCCCTCTGTATGTGTGTCTGTGCTTGCACAAAAGCTTGGTTTGCTTTGTTTGATACAAGTCTTATAGCACACACTGGCTTGGAAGACTACGTGTCTGAGGCTGGCCTTGGAATTTGTAGTGATCTTCCTACCTCAATTTCCTGAATGTTGGGATTAAAGGCGTGTTCCCCCAAGGGCCAAGCCACTGGGAGTTGTGGCACTGATTACCCCCTTACTTTTTTGTGTGTGACTCACTGAGTTGAATTAGGGTTACTTGCATAGCATGGGGAAGGTGATATTTACTAATGAATGCATGGGCAATTTTTCAGTGGCTACATCACAACAAACAAACAAGCAACCTCCTCTCTCCCAGCAACCATTAACTGCCAATGGTCCCATAGGCACCCGTGTAAATGGTTATGGGTGCAGTGGATCAAACTCAGGTCGTTTTGCTCGGAGATAGGTGTCTTTTTCCACTGGCCCGTCTACTGGTTGCCCCTTTCTTTTGAAACAGCTCTGACTGGCCTGACTATACCCTGTTGTGTAGACCAGACTGGACTCAAACTTACTGCAATCCTCCTGCCTCTGCCTCCTGAGTACTGGGATTAGTATTCATGGCTCCACGCATGTCATTTCTCATGTCCGTGCAACAAACAAGAGTTCCTGGTGTTTTACATCCTTGTCAACTGATGCTAAAGTTTTCGACTTTAGCTATCGTGCGAGTGTGTAGTGCTTTGACTCTGCTGATTTTTTTTTTTTTTTGGTGTGATGCTGCGGATGGACCCCAGTCAGATTAAGTCACTCACCAAAAAGGAAAAAGAAAAACCCTTATTGAGTTTGTTCTTTGCCAATTTCATGAATAAAGCAATTTTGATTATTATAGCCCCTTACTCTCTCTATTCCTCTAGTCTTAATCACCCACCCCTTCCTGATTCCTGCAAGCCTTGACTTTTTTGTGGGTTTTTTTTTTTGTTGGTTTTGTTTTGAAAGGCCTACTGAGTTTAAACCAGGTGTGGCGACAAATACTTTTAATCCCAGCACTTGGGAGGCAGAGGCAAGTGTTTCTCTAAGAGTTTGAAGCCAGCATGATCTACACAGAGAATTTCAGGCCAGTTAGGGCTATGTAGTGAGTGAGGCTCTATAGAAAGAAAGAAAGAAAGAAAGAAAGAAAGAAAGAAAGAAAGAAAGAAAGAAAGAAAGAAAGAAAGAAAGAAAGAGAGAGAGGGGGGGGAGGGAGGGAGGGAGGGAAGAAGGAAGGAAGGAAGGAAGGAAGGAAGGAAGGAAGGAAGGAAGGAAGGAAGGAAGGAAGGAAGGAAGGAAGACCTACTGAACTTATTCAGGATTGTCTGTGTGACCATGGGTTTGGAAGTATTCATTGGCGCCCGGTGCTCTCCTCGGCGGTACACACCTGAAGACAATGACTGACCCTCTCTTAGTGTCTAACAGTAGCTATCAACCCAAGCTACGTTTTGTGCTTAAAAGCTCACCCTGAGAAAGACTCAGGGCTACACTGCGATCCTGAATTCCCAGGGTAGTCACTGGTCAGCTGATAAAGACTATCTATTGGCTCAAACCTATGTTTGAGCTCCCTTCTCCAGCGCAGACTCACGGTGAGTTTCCGGGGTCCATGCTGATTGGCTTAGAAGTGGTTAAAACTCCAGCTCCAGGAGCTCCAAAGCCCTCTTCTAGCTCTTGCTTCAACACACATGCGAGACACACACACACACACACACACACACACACACACACACACTCTCTCTCTCTCTCTCTCCAAGAAATAGTAAATTTTTATACAAGATTTGGTTGTATCAAAACCAGATGCTGCCGGGTGGTGGTGGCGCACGCCTTTAATCCCAGCACTCAGGAGGCAGAGGCAGGTGGATCTCTGAGTTCGAGGCCAGCCTGGTCTACAAGAGCTAGTTCCAGGACAGGCTCTAGAAACTACAGGGAAACCCTGTCTCGGAAAAAAAAAAAAAAAAGAACAAAACCAGATGCTGACCCTGAATTGTGAACCTTAGTTATGTTGATGATAGCAGTCACTGTGGTCTGTTTATGGCAACAGACATTTATTTACTTATTTTAGACAGAGTTTCTATGTATCCCTGGCTATCCAGGAACTCTCTATGTAGATTAGATTGGCATCAAACTCACAAAGATCCTCCTGCTTCTTCCTGAGTACTGGCTTTAAAGGTGAATGCCACCATGCCTGATTTACCAACAGACTCTTAAGTGCTTTTTGTTAGGCTAGTGAGATGCCTCAGTGGATAAAGGAGCTTGCTGCTAAGCCTGCTGACCTGAACCCACACAGGAGGAAAGAAAGAGCAAGCTCCTCTGACTTCCACATGAGTGCCGTGGCAAATGCACACCCACACCCACACCCTGCACCAAAATAAATAAAAAAAAATATAAAATTCCTGTTCAGCCACAGACCTTACAGAATGAACCCCCCCCTCTCTCTCCCCCCCCCCTCGAATTTGTTAGAATGACTTACAGGCTGTGGTCAATCAAACCCAACATTTGCTGGCTATTGAAAGACTGTTTCTTGAGGGACACCGCCACCTATTTTAAATTTATAATGTGTTTGCCATTGTACGAGGGATCTATACCATTTTGGGGCATAATGATGACCTGATTAAATGTATAATGTGTTCACAATTATAAAGTGGGATAGCATATCATGTGTAGGCATTATTATGCCCTGGTTATTGTTTTTATTTGGAATACAGTAGTTGCTCAGCCCACAAGGCTGGATGTCTCAGCTGGTCCTCAGGACTCGCTGGAATCCTAAGGAAGTAGGCTCCAAGGCCAGAGAAGGAATGGACTTGCTAGCAAGATGAGGGCAAGCAGGCAAAGTGCAAAAGTTTCCTTCTTCTATGTCCTTCTATAGGGTTCCAGCAGAAGGTGTGGCTCAGATTAGATCTGGATTAAGGCTCTGGATTAAAGCATATCGCTTCCAGCTCAAATAATCTGGATTAAATGTATGTAACACAAATATCTATACAAATACATTTTTTGTTGTTGTTTTTTAGAGCCTGTCCTGCAACTAGCTCTTGTAGAACAGGCTGGCCTCAAACTCACAGAGATCCGCCTGCCTCTGACTCCCTAGTGCTTGGATTAAAGGTGTGCACCACCACCGCCCGATCAAACACATTCTTAACAAAATGCATCAGAAACATTCATGTCAATTACAAACCTCATGTCTGCAACTGGTCATGTGCCCTTAGCTGGTATTTATAATGACCTCCTCTCCTACCTGTTCTGCATTTCCTCCCCCCACCAGCAAGAAATTCAGTAGAGCTTAGCTTTTTCCTAGAGGAGTGACCCAAACCTTCGTTCTTGATGGGCCTGCGCTCTTTCTCATCCTGTCTGGATTATGCTGTTGTAGTTTTCCATTGACATTAATCACAGGACATGGTAACACCAAGAAACACCCTAAAGCAGCAGTTCTCCATGGTTGAGACCCCTTTGGCAAACCTCTGTTTCCAAAAATATTTACATTATGATTCAAAAGATTAGCAAAATTACAGTTATGAAGTATCCACAAAAATAATTTTATGGTTGGGAGGTCACCAATTGTCTTAGGGTTTCTATTGCTGTGAAGAGATACCATGACCACAGCAACTCTTAGAAATGAAAACATTTAATTGAGGGGGCTTGCTTACAGTTTCAGAGGTTAAGTCTATTATCATCATGGTGGGCAGCATGGTGGCATGCAGGCAGACATGGAGCAGGAGCTAAGAGTCCCATCTATCTTCTGCATTGGCCACTTAGGAGAGTTAAAGGGAGATGTGGCAGGAACCACCACCCCTGCATCTTTTAAGTTCTTGGTGGTGACACAATTTTTTTTTTTTGTGAGACAGGGTTTTCCTGTGCAGCCCTTGTTGTCCTGGAACTCATTCTCTAGACCAGGGTGGCCTCGAACTCAGAGATCCGCCTGCCTCTGCCTCCCGAGTGCTGGGATTAAAGGCGTGCACCACCACTGCCCTACTTGATGATACTATTTTCTTTCTTTTTTTTTTTTTTTTGGTTTTTCGAGACAGGGTTTCCCTGTATTTTCTAGAGCCTGTCCTGGAGCTAGCTCTTGTAGACCAGGCTGGCCTCGAACTCAGAGATCCGCCTGCCTCTGCCTCCCGAGTGCTGGGATTAAAGGCGTGCACCACCACTGCCCTACTTGATGATACTATTTTCTTTTTTTTTTTTTTTTTTGGTTTTTCGAGACAGGGTTTCCCTGTATTTTCTAGAGCCTGTCCTGGAGCTAGCTCTTGTAGACCAGGCTGGCCTCGAACTCAGAGATCCGCCTGCCTCTGCCTCCCGAGTGCTGGGATTAAAGGCGTGCGCCACCACCGCCCGGCGATGATACTATTTTCTACAGGTCCTCTGGAGATGTAATACTGGTTTGGAGGACAGAGGCAGCTCTAAAGGCTTCCACTTCGTCTTCCCAATCATAATAGCCCCCACTCCACAGGTAAGGGAGGCAGCGTGAGAATTCTGCCAACTTCTAAGTATATCTATCCCAGTTATACATTCTGGGGGTGGGTAAATAGCCATGAGATGAGTTTTGGGACCAACTGTGAGTTAAGATTCAGCTAAAATTCCATTAAACACCCGACCTCCTGTTTTAGTGGAAGGCCACAGTGTTTCTTGGACTCTCCGAGAATTAGAGTCAGTTCAGAACCAGTATCCAATAGACCCTGGAAAGTCTCACTGTTTCCTTTCTCTCAGTGCCAGTTATCCTTGCTAAAGGTCATAGGTCCCCCTGGGGAAGGACTGGGGAAAGGCTAGCAGTAAGACCCTTAAGTATTTTATCAAGGTCCTTCCTCAGGGGAACTCAGCCAACCCTTCCTTCAAGGGGTTCAGGGACTGCAAACTGGCTCAAGTCTGGAAGCTGGTTTATGGACTGAGACTCCCTGTTGCCATGATCGAATGCGGCCTTTCTTTCATTGGTTTGGAAGCTTTTCCTCTTAACAAAAATTCAGTAGACTTCTTATCTACTTCAGACCTGGAAACACCCTGCTTGATTAGCCCACAGGAGTAGTGCCGACATAAAAATCACTCTGCCTGGGCTGACCAGTATGAGTCAGGCCATTACGGACCTTGCTTTGTCTACGCTGCCCATTATGATAACTTCAGTCACCTTGCCTTTGGCGATTCAGGGCTGCCACCTGGCTCCTGCTACTTCAAGGCCCAATTAAACCCATTGCATTTAATTAATCCAACTGAGCTGCAGCGTCTCCAACCGTAAGGTCTGGAACAAGGAATGGAGCGACAACAGAGCTCTTCAAATGTGGAGGTGGTGCCCCGCTTACCTTTTTTTGTCTTATAGAATTATGAAGGGCACGTCTTTTGGACCTTCCCGTTGTGGAGGATTGGGTTTTACACAGGGTACCCACCCACTCATGCACCGCAGTTTCCTTGAGCCTTAAACTCCCTTCAACACTAAGCCAAGGGATATCGGGCACCTCCAACTCCTTTTCAGTAGGCAAGCTTTTTTTTTTTCTTTTTCTTTTTTGGTTTTCCTAGACAAGGTTTCTCTGTAGCTGTCCTCGAACTCACTCAGTAGACCAGCAGGCTGGCCTTGAACTCACAGAGATCCACCTGTCTCTGCTTCCCAGGTGCTGGGATTAAAGGCGTGCTCCACCACTAACCGGCAGTAGGCCATCTTTTGACAAATGCTTCAACCAACCATTCAAACAAACTTTGACAGCTTTAAAAAAAATTGTGTGAGCTTCCATATTAAGCCTAGAATCTCTACTCAGGTGGCCCGTATCAATCAACTCACCCTGACCCAGTTTTTTGTTCCTTCCTCCATTATCCCATACCCTTAAAACCTATTCTTACACATATTCCCCAGGCTTGTGCTTGAATGAATTAGCAAACTCATTAAGCTCTTCAGTAGTGTACGTACCTCCCCACGGGCTACACTTTTTACCTTCTCTCTAGGAGCCTGCCCTCTGCCTCAAACTCAGAGATCCACCTGCCTCTACCTCCTGAGTGCTGGGATCAAAGGTGTGAGCCATCACTGCCTGGCTCCTGATAACGTTTTAAATAGCACTTAAAGATGTGGTCTTGGGCTGGAGAGATGGCTCAGAGGTTATGAGAACTGACTGTTGTTTTGGAAGTCCTGAGTTCAAATCCCAGCAACCACATGATGACTCAAACCCATCTATAATGAGATCTGGTGCCCAGAACACTATGTACATAATAAATAAATGAAAAAAATAAAAGAAACGGTCCTTTTGGAAACTGTCATGTTTTCCAGGACATGCATGGCTTTGGGGCTGACCTGAGGGGGGGGTCACAGATCATGACAACAGAAACATGTTCAGGAAAGCTGGGATCTGGTAGGATGTAGGCTCTTAGGGGGATGCACCTGCAGCAGCCAGAAAATTCAGCAGCTTTATTATCCGCGCCAGGATGAGTCAGGTGAGCTAATCTCGGTGGCGGTCCCTATGAGGAGGAAGTCTCAGGCTGTAATCATCCTGGGAGGGAAGCTGCAGGCAACTCTGTCTATACACTCTCAGAATCAACTGCTAAGACCTGGCAGAAGACCTTGCCATTCCAGACTCCTTTCCAAGGAAGATGGAGCTATCACTGAGTACTAGGATAAGGTCAACCCCAGGTATCGATATACCTTTTCAGGGTCACCTCTTTATATAAACCAGGAGATCGAGTCCTTCATAAAATCCTCCCAGAGGCCAAATTGACACTGGATGCTGTCTGGACCAGATTGTTTCAAATCCTGCTTGGTCAAGAGGCAAAGATATAAACTCTGTCATCATGGGGTCATCTGTCCAGAGTTAAGAGTGTTCCACACCCAAAGTTCAAATGTCCTTTTGTGATTCTTTTGGAGACCTGCTTTTCTTTCCTCTCTCTATGAAACCGTGGTGAAACCTATCTTTAAATATCTCCCCAGTAAGCAGCCAGAGTCTGGGGTATTTACTCACATCGAGTTACGAACCCCATGCTTATTCTCTTACTCTAACATGGCTGGGCCCTACACTGGGTGGGATAATGTTCCTTCTCAACCTCACGTTCACTGGGGCCATACTTAGTAGTCTTTTGAAATCACCCTATGATGGCACTTCTAGCCACTGTGACTGTTCTTCTCTTACTTACAGACTCTTGTTTTAAATCTGCCAAGTGTCTTTGATCCAGCTTACTCAGCCTTTTGTTGACAGGGATCTTCTAGAATACAGGCCCTTAACGTACAGATAGCATTGCGACAGGGATTTTAATCACTACCATCTACACCAAGATGTACTCTTCGCCGCTGAGGACATCTTGACCTCCGAGTCAGTTTGTCGACAAACTGACAATGGATAGGATAGTTCCGTGACAAAATGGACCAATTTCCAGTATCTCCTAACATGATTAAAGGACGATGACTCAGAGATGGAGTTGATCGGCTGCAGATGCTCAACAGCTGGAAGGTTTCCAAGTGTGCCCTGGAAGAGAATGTTTCCAGTAGCCACAGAGCTCAAGTTGCAGAAGTTCAAACCAAATCCCTCACTGCAAGGTTGGCTGAATCACAGTGCAAATTCCAGTCCCAGCTGTCAAAAGTAAGGGCATTAATTGGTAAAGAATGGGATCCTGTAATTGTATGTGGGAGAGCCCTATTGAAGCTGAGAACTTTGAACCCTCAGATTATCAAGGCTTTATCACACCTGAAGAGGTCATTCTAGCCTCAGCTCCACTCCACATCTTCAAGAGGGTAGGGGTCGTTTGGAGGACATTGTGTGTGTGTGTGTAAGCTGGGAGTGCAGCACAGCAGAACAATAAAGAAACTGGCAGCAAGAGTATGGAATGAGGGGCTGGAGAGATGGCTCAGAGGTTAAGAGCATCGCCTGCTCTTCCAAAGGTCCTGAGTTCAATTCCCAGCAACCACATGGTGGCTCACAACCATCTGTAATGGGGTCTGGTGCCCTCTTCTGGCCTGCAGGCACACACACAGATAGAATATTGTATACATAATAAATAAATAAATAAATATTTTTTTTAAAAAAAGAGTATGGAATGAGGGATTCATTGTTTACCCTTGGATCACTAACCCTTGCTTGCTATAGTGTCCTCTCTGAGCCCTGAGGGGTCATTGAGGCTAGACCTAAAAGGCTCCCATCAATGTGGTGCCCCAATCCTCCTACTGGGTTGCCTCGTCCCGCCTTGATGAGATGGCATATGCTTGGTCTTATTATAATGTGTTATGCCATGTTTGGTTGTATCCCTGAAATGCCTGATTTTTTTCTGAAAGGAAATGGAGATTTAGGGGAGAGAGGTGGAATTGCAGCCAGGATGGATTATGAAAGAATAAACAAAAAAGGGGAAAATAGATAAATATGGTAGACATAACTATATAAAGTAATTATAGGACATTTCAATTTCATGGTGTCCAAAATCCCTGTGCCAGTTTCACTAAAACTACTCTGTTATTTGTTACATATGTATATCTCCCAGAAATTAGAAAAATGTTATAACCCCAGACGGAGAAAGCGCCTCTTGCACAACCGAGGAGGCAAGTGACTTGCTGGAAGCCAGGGACTGATGGGCAGACGGATGAGAAGGGTCTTGGGGTGTCAGATGCACACAAGACAGGATATTCTACTTCAGAAATGCAAGAAAACAGAAAGTAACATGACACAACTTAGTGCAAGTTCTTTGCCCTAATCAATTATTCATTTGCAAATACTACCAAAAATAAAAAATTTATTTAATGGAGTGGTTAAATCATGTAATACATCAGGAACTATATTATAGTTCTCTATTCTTATTGTTTATCTCAAATCAGGGGTTGAAATTTCTCCTGAATAATTTACATTTCAAGTGGAAATACAGTTTTTACTTAATGTACTTAAGTTATAATTAGAAATCAGTTTTATATACAGAAAATTCATAAATATAGAATTTTATTCCCATTTTGTCCTTCAGATATGCAAAAAATCGACTAAAAACTTCCTCTGGGTCTTTGTAATAAACATGTAAATACATATTCACAGTGGGGATGCTTTCTGATAGAAAATAAATGCACAGAAGAAATTTGGTCTTCACCAGAATCCATCATTATGTGTCCATTTCTGAAGATGATGTGATATAATTACATCATGTTCATTCATATTTAAGAGTCTGATACACGTAATTCAAACAGAGTAACAGTTTTCTTGTACAATTAATGCTTCATTCTGCATTTCAATTTTCTTTTAAAAGACTCCTTGATCCAACAGCAGGGAGCTTTAAAAGCTTTTGTACAGTTGTGTGCAACTTTCATGCTGATGTACATCATACACACTGTCACTCCTCCTCCACGGCCCATGCACATGGGCACATCTCACATGATGTAAGTACCATCTTTGCAGTATTTCATGGACTCCATCTGTTTTGTCATAGCCAGAACATCATGAAATCCAGTACTCAGGCCAGACATATGCTGAAAGTATGCCTCCTTTTCCACTTGGATTGTTAAGTTGTTTACTCCAGCATCTTTAAGTATTCCTGTAATCTGTCAAAAAATTCAGAAAATTAAAAAATTTATAATAATGTAGTTAGTACAGTTTTGTTCTTCAGACAGGGTCTTGAGATGTAGCCAAGGCTGGCCTGGAACTCATGGAACTCTGCCTGCTTCTGGGTCCCTGAGTTCTGAGATTAAAGGCGAGTACCACCAGGTTCAGCAAGATTAGTATTTTACGAGTAAATGGCTACTAAGCCCTATAGTGGATAGCATCTTAGAAGTGAATTATCACAGACAAAACTTACCTGCTGCACAATTCTTTGTTCCAGCACATCAGAGGTCACCTGTATATGAATTGTTCCTGCTATAATATTGGCAGAGTGGCGCCAAAAATGGGGGTCTCGATATGATATTAATCCTTCAATTTTCTGTATCTGTGAAGTAGAGAGGTGATACAAATGATTTTTATAAAATATATACAGATTACTTAATTTAGGAATTATGGTGAGGTCAAAGAAATAAAAAGATACAGTTTGTAATAAGCTGTTCAAGACAGAGAACACAATTCGCCTACTCTAAACATTGCCTGGGTGTGTTTACTTAACTACAGCTTCCTTTACACTGATAACGTGCACGCGTGTACACACACACACACACACACACACACACACACACACGGATAACAGATTTAAAAGATAGCCTCAGTTTTCAACAACAGAGGGTTGGCTAAATTGTCAACTACAGAAAATTGGCTAAATAAATGTAATTTTGCATTGCCATTAATATATACATTTCTTCAGTATGGTATTAATGGAGAAAGCTAAAGTATTTATTTTGTTTTTCTTTTATATATCTGGGTGTTCTGTCTACATGTGTGTGCATGGTGTTCAGAGGCCAGAAGAGGGTGTTGGATCCTCTGAAACTGTGGAGTTACACAGACCACTGGGAGCAGTCATGTGGATGTTGGGAATTGACGCTGGGTACTTTGGAAGATAAGCCAGTGCTCTAACCTGCTGAGCCATTGCTCCAACCCTCAAGTATTTTATGTAGTGAAACAACTTATAAAATGCTGTCAAATTTCATCTGATTTTTCTTTATATTTTGCTGTACTTCAAACTTCTCTGTAATGGGTATATGTGTTATTATTATTTAAAGATACAGTTTTTATGTGTGCAGTGCTCATGAAGGTCACTGGATCCCCTGGAATTTACAGACAATCAAGATGCCATGTGGGTGCGGGGAACTGAACCTGGGTCTTGTGTAGGAGCAACAAGTGTTCTTAACTGTTGGAACATGGTCAGTGAATGGAGCTGCGTGAGGGGAATTCTGAGTGTTTGTGGGTAAACTCCAAGAAAACTAGAGTCTTGTGAGCTCAATTTCTTTGAAAACACGGAACTGTTCTTGGAATGCTTTTGTGCCCCTCCCAGGTCTGGGACCAGGTGGGTGTACTTCAGCTCACTCCTCACACCTGGCTACTGTTATCTATCCATATGCCTCTGCAAAAACCCATGTTGTTGCCACATATGGCTTGTCCTTGTGACTGGGACACTTTGCTCACGTGACTCTTAACTCTCAGAGTGTAAACTGAGGCTCTGAATAAGGCTGCTGTTTCATGAGACTGTCAGTCCACCTCATCTTTAGGCTCAGCCCTCCCAGGTTCACACTGTTAGCTGCCAACTAGAGAGGTAAACACTTAACTATTGTGATATCTCCTTATGAGATATTTTTTAAAATAAAAAATACTTTTTAGAACTGAGGATGTCATTAGTTGATAGAGGGCTTGCCTAACACGTACAGAGAGGGTTCAGTCCCTCATACTGGAAAAAAAATAGGTGGTGTTGGAACATGCCTGTGTTCCTAGCACTTGGGAAGCAGGCAACATATGTCCAGCCTAGGCTACACAAGACCCTATCTCAAAAAATAAGCCAGCAATGAAATCTTTTAAAAGAAGTATGATATAGTATTCATTGATTATGAGAATGTGAGAAAACTTAACTAACTCATTAAAATGAAAACTGGGAGAAGCTGGGTATAGAGCACATATCTGTAATCCTAGCACTGGTGAGCCTGAAGAAGAACTGCTGCAAATTTGAGGCCACCCTAGGTTACTCAGTGAGTACCAGGCCAACCAGAGGTATGTAGCAAGACCCTATCTCAAAAAAAGGGGGGGGGGGGTTGGAGAGATGGCTCAGAGGTTAAGAGCACTGGCTGCTCTTCCGGAGGTCCTGAGTTCAATTCCCAGCAACCACATGGTGGCTCACAACCATCTGTACTGAGATCTGGAGCCCTCCTATGGCGTGCGGGCATACATCGAGGCAGAATGTTGTATGCATAATAAATAAATCTAAAAAAAGTGTAAGTACATACTTTTAGTTTTGTGAGCTAATTCTATAACTTTATAATCACAAAACAGGCGTCTACTAATTACTCAGTTAATTCTGTAAGTTATTTTTTTGTTTGTTCTCAAGTGCCTTCTTTTTTTTAAATGATTTTTATTTTATGTGCATTGGTATTTTGCCTGCATGTATGTCTGAGTGAGGGTGTTGGATCCCTTAGAACTGGAGTTACAGTGCTCTTAACCGCTGAGCAATCTCTTCAGCCCCTTAAGCACTTTTTCAAATAAGTTTTTTATGTGCACACGCGTGTGTATGTGTATCTGTCTGTCTGTGGAGGTCCAGTAAGGTTTTCCTTAAAAATACCATCCATCTTCTTTAAAACAAGGCATCTCACAGGCCTGGAGCTAATAAATCAGGCTATCCTGGTCCCCTGGGATTACAGGTGACATTATATGCCTAGCATCTTGACATGGGTTCTGGGGATTGAACTCGGATCCTCAGGGTTGTGAGGTGGGTACTTTATTGACTGAATCATAGCTTCTTGCCTTATTTTTAAATAATACTGAAAAGAGACAAAAAAAAACCAAAAACAAAATTCTAATGACAAAGAACTGAATAGAGATTAGAAAATTATTAATCCCAGCACTCAGGAGGCAGAGGCAGGTGGATCTCTGAGTTCGAGGCCAGCCTGGTCTACAAGAGCTAGTTCCAGGACAGGCTCTAGAAACTACAGGGAAACCCTGTCTCGAAAAACCAAAAAAAGAAAATTAGCATCAGGGCTGAAGAGATGGCTCAGTGGTTAAGAGCACTGGCTGCTCTTCCAGAGGACCCAAGTTCAATTCCCAGCAATCACATGTTGGCTCACAACCATTTGTAATGAGATCTGGTGCTCTCTTCTGACCTGCAGGCAGAACAATGTATACATAATAAATTAAAAAAGTCTTTAAGCATCTTCATCATACAGAATCTTATACTTATTCAATTCTTGGTTTGTGTGCTGTCTCATCTTTTTCTCCCTTCTCCCTCTTTTGCCCATTCGCCCCTGTCACTGTAATATACATATTCTTAGCTCTTTTTATCTTCAGACAGTCTTACTTAAATTGCCCAGGTTTGTCTTAAACTTTTGCTCATTTTATCTTACTCTCCAGGGCAACTGAGATTACAAGCTTGAGCCATTAAGGCCCGATCTACTATATTTATGTTCTTTAAGATAAACTGTATTATATTAATTTATACCTTGCTTATTATTTGTTAAAACAATTTACTCAACTTTAAGCGCTATTTTTAAAGGATAAAGTAGTGAGGAAATTACCTTTTCTAAAGCAATATGTAGTTCTTTTTCATGTTCAGGTGGTAGTCGCAGAAGTAAGACTTGACAGGCATCTTTAATCAGTGGGATAACACTGAGAAATATTAACACAGCAATAAAAAGAGAACACAGGGGATCGGCAATAAACCATCCAAACTGCTCTATAAGAACTGTGGAAACAATCACACCAATGCTGCCCAGTGTGTCTGCCAGAACATGGAGAAATACACCTACAAATAAAATGTTAAGGACATGAGCAATGACAGTTCACCTAACTGGCCTCTTTACAGCACTGCTGACACCAATACATCAGTGCCAGGCCCGTTTTAGTGGCTAAAGCACGGTTACTATCAAGGAACCCAGAGTACAGACTCTGTGAGGACGCAGGCAATCGTGACACAGTATCTGTCTGGGAAGGCTTCCTAAAAATCATGCTTGAAGCAAGTCTGTCTTCTTCCCCCCCCTCCTGCACTCAAGGCCTTTTATGTGGCGGCGAGAGCTCTACTGCTCAGTGGCTCAGGCCCTTAATCCCAGCACTCAAGAGGAAAACCTGAGGCAGGGCTCAGAGAGTTCCAGGCCAGTTACATAGTAAGACTCTGCCTTTAAAAAATAGGTGTGCATTTAACACTAGCTCATTTTGCCTTTAAAATTTTGTAATTTAAAAGATTTTGTCTTTAAAAAAGTAATATAACTAGCTAAAAAACAGTGCTTTTAGTGCCAGGCAGTGGTGGCACATAGCTTTAATCACAGCACTTGGGAGGCAGAGGCTGGTGGATCTCTAAGTTTGAGGTCAGTATATCCACATAGTGAGTTCTAGAACAGCCAGGGCTACACAGAGAAACCCTGTCTCATTCCTCCCACCCTTACAAAACCCACATAACAACAAAACAAAACACAACAAAACACATAACACAAAACAAAACCAAGCATTTTTATGATCTTTTCAGAAGGACCTTTTAAAAATAATGCAGTCAAGTTGGTATGTGTAAAAAATCATGTGCTTAGCCGGGCGGTGGTGGCGCACGCCTTTAATCCCAGCACTCGGGAGGCAGAGGCAGGCGGATCTCTGTGAGTTCGAGACCAGCCTGGTCTACAAGAGCTAGTTCCAGGACAGGCTCCAAAGCCACAGAGAAACCCTGTCTCGAAAAACCAAAAAAAAAAAAAAAAAAAAATCATGTGCTTAAAAGCTATTCCTACAAAAACAAAGTAAAATTAAATATTCTTTGAAAAAATGTATTTATTACTATGTGTGCACATGGTATGTGTGTATGGACGTATATGCCTTGATGCATGTGTGGTGGTTAGATGAAATCCTGTGGAAATGGTTTTCTCCTTCCACCTTTACATGGGTTCTAGGATTAAATTTTGGCCAATAGGCATCACTGGTCAGAAAGAACCTTTATCCACCAAGTCACACGGTACCAGTTCCCTTAAGCTAAGTTATTTTATTTTTTAAAAGACAGGGTTTCTGTGTGTAGCTTTGGCTGTCCCGGAACTCACTCTGTAGACCATACTGGCCTTGCACTCACAGAGATTCACCTGTCTCTGGCTCTGGAGTGCTGGGATTAAAGGCATGTGCCACCACCATCAGGTTTGAGCCAAGTTTTGGCATTATCCAAATTACTAACTGGCATAAACAATTCAATACCAAAAGAGATTAATAAAACCCAGTTCTTTTTATAGTACAAAAATATTTCTTTTGTCACTCACGAGTTTATTAACGGTACAGCAATTGATTCAAACATGGACATTTAAGCACAAGTGTATTTCCTTTTTTGTTTTATGGTATTATATCAAAGGCTGCCATGTGTGGTAGGCATCTCTAGCCCCTTCATTTCCATTTTTTAAGATGACTTTATTGTGGAGTGAACATAACCTAAGATGTCTTCTTTCCTACATTTTATGGTGTAGTACTCCATCATTGTGGCCTACAGGTATAAGATTTCATAGACTGTGGGTCTTCAGAACTACTCATTAGGAACCTCAGGCCCAGTGACCCATCTGTCCTTACCTTTCTCCCTGGCTACCTCGCCATGCTAAGCCTAAGTCTCATCATGTGAGAGCAGACTTCTGAGAAAGCCATCTTTCTGTGATGATCTTACCTCACGGACATCGTGTCCCCCAGGCTGATCCATGCTGCTGCATTTAGAGTCCCTGCTTCCCTCTTCCTTTAGTGTTGGGAGCCTTAGGCACACTAGGCAAGTACTCTTCACTGAGCTATATTCTTAGCATTCTCCTTTAAAAAATCCTGAATAAACCAGGCAGTGGTGGCTTATGCCTTTAATTCTAGCATTTGGGAAGGAGAGGCAAGCCAGCCTAGTCTACAGAGCGAGATCCAGGACAGCCAAGGCTATTCAGAGAAACCCTGTCTCCAAAAACAAAACAAGCAAACAAAAACCAAAACAAAACAACAAAATCCGGAGTAATAATTGTACCCGAATTTCAGAAGACAGTTCATGAACAGGGTCATGTGAGAATTCTGAGTGCTTGTGAGAAAACTCCAAGAAAACAAAAGATGAACATCTTATGACCCCAGTTTCTTCAAAACACAGAGTTGTTTTTGGCAGATGTTTTGTGCTCCTCCCAGGTGTAGCAGATGAAGTGAGTTTACTCAGATCACTCAGTATGCTTGCTGTTGTTCAATTAAATGTTTAAACTATTCTCTATATGAAAAAATATATTTTTGTCACGTGTGGCTTGCCCTTGTGATTGTACACAGCTTGAACTCATGAGAACTTTACTCGTGACCTTTCTTAACCCTGCTGCGGGAGCTCCTTCCACTCCTACAGCCAATAGCTGCTGAGATACCAGCCCACTGGGGCATGGTCTCTCTCTTTAAAAAGCAGGGGCAGCCCTCTGCTCGCTCTCTTGTTCCAGCTCTCTTGCTCTGGTGACTAGACTTCCTTCCTGGCTGTCGTGTAGGACGGTGCTCTGTAAGTTTTTTCCCCTCAAATAAATAACCCTTTGAATCCAAACTGGTGTGGGATTGTTTCATAGCCCCACGTTGGGCGCCATTCTGTAACATGAAGGCCGGCTTGTTGGGGTTTCTGCCCAGTTCCCACAGCCAGCAAGCCCCCAAAGAAAATCACACAGAGATCTCCATAAGTTATAATTGGCCCATTAGCTCAGGCTTCTTGTTAACTCTTGTAGCTTATATTAACTCATTATTCTTATTTATGTTAGCCACAGGTCACATTCTGCTTCTTCGGTGATCTGGGCAGGAATGGGGAGAAATGGGCTTCCTCCTTCCCAGCATTCTCCTGTTCTCATCACCCCGCCTGTATTTCCTGTCTGGTTGACCTGCCTATACTTATTGCCTGGCCAATCAGCATTTATTTAAAATATGATAGACAGAATACAGACAATTCTCCTGCATCAAACCCTCAGAGCACGAATTGTCTAAGGTTCTAAATAAAGACAGCTATTTCATGAGATTTTAGTCCGCCTCATTACTGGCTCCATTTTCCCAGGTCTCACCATCTCTAGAGTGGTAACACCAGCAAGCCAATATTTAATAAAAACAAGTACGAACATCAACTCAGGAGACAGAACTTCCTAAGAACTCACCCCTCATGTTAGCATTCATGCCTCCACCCGTGAAGCCGTGACTGTGACCGTGATCACCGTGTCCATGAGAATGGTGAGAATGGCCTTGATCGGATGAGTGGCAGTGTCCGTGGGAAGTCCCATGACCATGGCTATGGGCATGGCTAAAGGCACAGATCCCAATAAGGTTTACAATCAGTCCTCCAATGGAGACTGGCTAGCAGAAAGGAGACAGGCAAAACTTTAATTTGAAGCTTAGAAAACAAAGTTGCTATTTAGAAGCTATTACATGGCTGTATACTTTTCCTACTTACAGCTTAAAAACTTCACAGTAAATGTCACTAAGTTCCCCATGATTTAAAATGATTTTGGATCATTTTAACTTCCAAATACCAGAAAAAAACTGGTATACATATTTGAATTTACTCTAATGTGATCAAGAATGGCAAATTCTGGCAGTACATGGTGGTGCACACCTTTAATCCCAGTACTCAGGAAGCAGAGGCAGGTGGATCTCTGTGAGTTCTAGGTGAGCCAGGACTACATTGTGAGACCCTGTCTCAAAACAGATGGGCACATCATTGGTTCAACTGTACAAGTGAACGAAAACTCTAAACTGCTTTCAGTGATTTGAGAATCAACTGTCATTTTCCTACTTATAGGTCAGGTGGGAGAGGGCTGGAGCGATGGTTCAGCAGTTAAGAGCACTGGCTGCTCTTCCAGAGGACCCAGGTTTGAGTCCCAGCAACCACATGGTAGCTCACAACCATTTACAACTCCAGTACTAGGGGATCCCACGACCTCTTTAGCCTGTTACATGGTATACAGACATACATGTAGGCAAAATACACACACACACATAATTAAAAGACTCAAGTGCCAGCATTAAAAAGTTAGTGATACATAACTCAAGGTCTAAAAGCACATTTTAAGTTGTGGAGGAATGCCTAACTAAACAGAAACCCCAAGTCAGAGAGCCTGAGAAACTGTGAGATGAAGAATGGCTTAACAGAAAACATCCCAACAGAAGAGAAATGCCATCTACAGAAACAACATGCATAAGGATTGGGGTACAGAGGAGCTAAAATTGTTATAATAGTTATGTAATCTATTGGGTAAAATATGTACAATTTTTATTCTTTTCTGATTTTATCTCTAACATTGTACAAATGCCTTCAGGTATCTAAAAATACAATCTTGAAAGAAAAAATATTATTAAGTCATAACAAAACCTGTACATTTCATAATACAAGTTAACATTATTAGTCCAAGGTATCTGAGAAAATGATTGGTTTCTAAAAGCCTGCAGTAATAATGTAAACACATTATTAGTCTGTTTTTGTTGGGGCATATGCCCCCCCCCCCCTTTTTTCTTTTTTGACATGGTTTCTCTGTAGCTTTGGAGCCTGTCCTGGAACTAGCTAGCCTCGAACTCAGATTTGTCAGCCTCTGCCTCCTGAGACCCGGGATTAAAGGCATGTGCCAACACTGCTGGCTGGGGCGTATGTTTTAAGACCTCAATGTATGCTTGAGGATGATACCAAATCCACCCACATATGCTGTGTTTTGTTCCACACATACACACCTATGATAAAGTATAAGTCAGGCACAGTAAGAGACTAATAACAACAGAGATAAAACAGAACCATGATAACAATGCAATGTGATAAAACAGCTTGAGTCCTCTCTGAAGTGCTGAGATTAAAGGTATACATCACCATAGCTTGCTTAAAAATGACTTAAAACTTTAGATTTATTTAAGAAACTTTTCTTTTAATACACCATGGTAAAACTGTTACCCAAACCACAGGAAATGAAACAGTACATGAGGAGACAATGCACCAGAATGGAAGTCATGTTGACGTAAACGAAGTCAGAACTGCCCTAGGTCAGTCGACCCTCGGTGGAAGAGTGTGAGACGAGCAGGAGCCCAAAGAGGAAAGAGCAATACTTACTGTCAACATGTTTGTGTCTAGTTCCGGAGGATCAATCAATCTAGCCACTGATTCCATAAACACAAAAAAAGCTATGACTATCAGGAAAAGTCCATTAATAAACCCAGAGAGAATTTCTATTCGGCCATACCTAAAAACACAAGAGTACTTTTTAGAAAGGAAAAACAAGTACTTTAAAAATATAAACATTATAAACTTAATAAGTGAAGAAACAAGTCCAGGTCTTCACACTACTAGGTAAATAAAATTATCAAAATTTAAAAATATTATTTATGTTCAAAAGTCATCCCAAATACATATTTATTGGAATTTTGTATATATATAGCCCTTCTTACAGAAAGCCTTGTCTGGTTTTGTAGCAACAGATCATCTCTCTCTAAACTTCTGATGTGTCCTGTATCTCTCACAGCACACACTCTGCTCTCTACCAAAACTATTGTGTTTTGGTTCATCCACCTTACACTGGGTCTGGAGAGATCGCTCAGAAGTTATGAGTACTTCTTGGTGCTTTTGCAGAGAACCCAAGTTTGATTCCCTGCAACTACACAGCAGCTGTAACTGTAACTCCAGTCCCAAGTCATCTGACTGTCTCTTCTGGCCTCTGTGGGTATTAGGTATGCATACGGTACACACATACAAGCAGCTAACACGTACAACACACTCAAACATACACAGACACACACCTAAAACAAAATACATATACAAGAATTCCAAAATATAAACAATCACTAAGGGGTATGTTTATTTAAATAGGTTTCTTTCTTTTTTTCTTTTTGGTTTTATGAGACATGGCTTCTCTTTCTAAGAGCGTGTACCACCACTGCCTAGCTAGAGTAAGTCTTACTAAAACAACTTGCATGCAAAGGAGATTTGACATTTGTCCAATTATTGTCATAATGGGAGGATATTTTCACATAGCCACTTCAAATTTTAAATACTTTTTAACAAAAAGATGTGAATGGTTATGAATATTTCATGCCCTCAAAGAAACATGATGCACAAAACCACAAATGATTTAGGTGGTATTTTTTCTCTTTGCTTCTAATCAGATGTGTTAGGAAGAATAATGCTGAGCTGACTGCCATTCAGTATTAGTCAATGTGTAGCTCTTATTCCCCATTAACTTGGAATGAAATAAAAGTGAAGATTTGGCATTATCTACATGGGATGTAATGTATTTTGTTTCTGAAGATGGAATCTGAACTGTTTTAAAGAAACCGAGTGCCTTGATAGCATACCTACCCATAGGAGAAAATCCGGGTTGCTTTCCATCGACTCATCAGGGCAGCAAAGAGTCCCATGACCAAAGCTGAACAATCAAAGAGCATGTGGAATCCATCTGAGATCAGGCCTAGACTATTGGTTAATACGCCATAGAACAGCTCCACAAATGTAAAAAGCTAAAAAGGTTTCAAACATTACAGGAGGAGCATGTTGAGAATAAATTACAATAAAGAACTATTAACTTTAATCATAAGAATTTAACCTTTAATTACCCAAACTGTCTCTGAAGATGTGTTTCAAACTCTACCTGACACTTACCCTGGAAACTGTATTTCATAAGATCATAAAGAACTAAGCTATCAGATATAACCATTTTATAAACTAGAAGGCACTGTTCAATCTGTATATCTGTGGGCAAGGTTTAAAATGTCAGTATCAGCAGTGTGCACTGAGATCCTACTAAAGAGGCAACTCCACCTCTTACAAGCTACGGGAGCAGTAGTTTAAAACAGCACACTAAACCAGAATTTCCACAGTACTGCAAAAATTGTGTGCCTCGTCTGAATAGGTGCCTTGCTACTAATTAGAGAAAAATATAAATTTTAGCCCATCTTTGTCAGAAACTAAAGTGCTAAAATTACGTATCATGCCAAAATAAAAACATTGTGCTTTAAAATATGACTAATATTTAGAATTCTTACCAGATTCAAACACAAAAAGTAGAAGATCTGCCTAGAGTCGCTCTCCTCGAGAATTTGTTTTAGTGATTCCTTAATAAACCTAGGGACCGACTGTGAGCTGTGCTGAAAAGCATCACCCATGAAATGATAGAGGGGTGTTCCTTCAGGAGAATACCCAATGAGGGTGCCTTTCTGTCCTCGTTTGGAGGGAGACGATAGGATGTTGGCCGCTACAAAGAGAAAAAGAGACTATTAGACTAGTTTTGGGCATTTAAGTTACCAACATGGTCATTGTCAGCAAGGACTAAAATGCAAGTACTGAACAACTTCTACACCGAAGGCTTAAACAGCAGAAACCACACAGCAGATTAATGCAAAAAAAAGCAAGGGCGAATGCTTACACAAAATGAAGAACACGGCACTCACTACCACTCCTCCAGACAAGACGTGTTCCGTGCCCTCCTGGCGTGCTGCTCTGTTCACAGCCCGGAGTTGGTCTGTTATTGGATGTGTCCAGAAATTTCCAAAAAGGAGCGCACTAATAAAAACGGGCAAGGATCCATAGCGGGCACACTTGGATACTTCCATTTTGACTGAACAAATGGAATCCATATAGAAGTCCAGGATCACGACAAAAAAGATAACTGTGGTGAAAGGCATGATGAGAGAAAACCAAGACTCAACCTTACTCTAGAAATGGAAACAGACAACACAAAACACTGTCAGTATTCTACGGGGGAGAGCAGATTTCACAATGTTTGTCGATCATTTATACAGAAACAAATACTCATGACTCAATACGATTCACAATGCCAACATGGAAGAGCCACAAAGTATCAGGACATTTCCCTAGTATTCTCCAGAGCACTAACAAAACCCCACGCTTGTTTAATTTTATAATACTAAGGAGCCAAAATCTTTGAGTTCAAGACTACTAGCTGGGTTTTCTTTTTTTTTTCTTTTTCTTTTTTTTAAAAAATATTTATTTATTTATTATGTATACAACATTCTGTCTGTGTGTATGCCTGCAGGCCAGAAGAGGGCACCAGACTCCATTATAGATGGTTGTGAGCCACCATGTGGTTGCTGGGAATTGAACTCAGGACCTCCGGAAGAGCAGCCAGTGCTCTTAACCTCTGAGCCATCTCTCCAGCCCTAGATGGGTTTTCTTCATCAATTCCTTTGGGCCATAGGAATGAATGTGAAGTATATGTAAATGTAATAGTATTGACTTACATTTTTATAAACAATTAAAATTAACTCAAAAAAGGGGGAAAAATTGAAGGAAAAAAACAAGGATAATTTAAACTACTCTCAACCTCAAATTAAAAAACACTGAACTGAAATTTCTAATGGTAACTCTATTTGTTAAACAATTACCTCAGTTGTCACAGAAAGAACAATCACCCACGGGCAAAGGAGAAACACAGAAACAAGCTGGGATAAGGCTTGAAGGCGTTTAGCTCCACCAACATCTATAGAGAGCTTTCTAGAAGCCGTATGAAAACCAACTTTACAACATAAAGCCAGCACCAGCAAGAGCACACCACCCTATAAGTGAAACGAGAAATGTCTCATTAAAATATATATTATCATATTCAAAATATGTAAAGACTTATACATTTCTTTACAAACGTTTGAGATCACCTCTCCAGTCCTGAGATAAATTAGTTTAAATATATATTTTTTGACAGTATTGATAATGTAGCTTGGGCTGGTCTTAAACTGGAGATCCTCTTACCTCAGCTGCTTTAGTGTGAAGAGTAAAGACATAGATCAGGTTTAAACAAAACTTAAAAATTATACTTAATGGGTGGCATAGGCCTAGAGGTAGAGGTAGGAGGATCAAGAGTTCAAGGTCGTCCTTGGCTACCTACCAAGTTCTTGGAGAGCTGGGCTACCCGAGGCCCTGCCTCCCATGTCCCCACTCCCCCAGTGACAGCTACACCATGGAGAAGAGCACACACACCTTGTGATCCGCCACCCCTAAGAAGGCAATAGCTGTATAAAGCATGTGAGTTAGAGCGCTGTCATGATGTCCTTCAGCTAAGGAAACTGCAGTAAAGGAAAACACGTTTCAATCTCAGCTCCCAAAGCCGAAGTTCTGTTCAAAGTTTAATTACTTTATTTTGAAGACAAACCAGCCTGGGTATGCTATTTCAACTACCCTTAGTAACACGGTACTTTTGAAAACAATTCAGTTTAATTCTAAAAAAAAAAAAAAAAAAATGTACAAATTTACAAATTGCACACCCCTGAACTCCTGTCCCGCCTCCCAAGAGATGGGCTTATAAGGATGGGCTACAATGCTTGGCTTCTGGGTGTGTGGACTGCCATATGACCACGACTGTGCTGAGATAGTGACTCCATTTTGGTTCTTAGCCTCCAAACGATGCACAAATAGCCAAGGCATCTTTTTGGTCCACTCTGTGATGGAAGCAGACCTTAATGATACATCTTCAGGTCAGTCTGTAAAATCGGTCTTCAACTTATCTTCTCTACATCGCTGAGCACACAAGGCCCAGCAAAGTGAGCAGCAGACAGGAGGATGTGTCGGGAGTGGATGTAGGAGATACAATCTGGAGCCTTTTCTGCCCCCATCTCATGTGACAGAATAAACTGCTATTAGTTTACTAATAAACCCCGGGTACTAAGTGTCAGCACTCAGAGGAAAACTGGTACTTTGGTGTACTGCAGAATAGACAAAGGCGTATGGCAGGAAAAAAATAAGGCAGGCTATAGAGTTGAGAGTAGAGACCAGACATATCTGACTTGAAAGACGGGTTCAAGAGTATGGACTGAGCAGGCAAGGGCAATTCGGGGCAAGGCCGTGAAAACCAGGGCAAAGGACTTTAAATGTTTTGCTGTTTTCTAGCAGGAGGACATTCTAAAATATGAGCACTGTAGAAAAATACCGAGGATATTCTAAAATATTCAACTTGGAAAAACTTTACTATTTACTTGAACAGTGATTAATGTCAACATGAATCTCGGAAAGCCACTTGTGATCCATGAGTTTAATTTCCTTCTTTTTCCCATGCTGCTGGCTTCTAATTTTCTCCAGACTTTAATCTAGTGCAAAAGGATACGGTGTTCAGCCATCTTAGCCATGAGGTCATCATTGTCGAAAAGCAATAAACATATTACAGCAATAATGAAAAACGCAGCCCCTCTTGTCTGAAAGAGAAGAAATAGAAAGTTCTATTTTTGTTTTTTTATTAAAAGGTTAATTATTAGCATGATAACCACACTAATGCTAGAGGAAAAGGTTTCTGTCCCTTTCACTTTTTGAGACAGGCTCTTGCTACACAGCCCAGGCTGGCCTTGTACTCACAATCCTCCACCAAGCATGGCTTCAGAAGAGTTAAAAATGTACACTGGGCAGTGGTGGCACATGTCTTTAATCCCAGCACTGAGGAGGCAGAGACAGGTGGATCTCTGTGAGTTCAAGGCCAGCCTGACCTAAAAATGAGCTCCAGGGCAAGCTCCAAAGCAACCCTGTTTTGAAAAACAAAACAAAACAAAAAAGGAACATTTAGTGAAAGTTAATACTTGACGTTATCCTCTTTACGTAGTTTACAGGGTAACAAATAATAAAAGCTACAGAAATAAGCTCTGCAGAGCATTTTAATGTTAACACCATATCTCCTTCTAATGTGACCTGGCATATTAATATGAACAAACCATTAAGGTTTACAGACTAAGTTTCCTAATTTTTGGTTGAAAAGCCCTCAGTATCTAAGGAACAATAGTCAGTAGAGCTGCTTCGCATTCTGCAACATTTAAGAAACAGAGCTAGTGCTCCCCTAGGGAAAAGGTCCATGGAACCATGCTGAGAATATCAAGTCATTCCTGAGAGAATGTTAAAGACGCGTATGGTGGATGTGTGTGCTGGCTGTACGCAAGCATAAGGAAGACAGACGAAGACAGTTGGTCATTTCTATCGCTCTCTACTTTTTTTTTTTTAAATATTTATTTATTATGTATACAGTATTCTGTCTGTGTGTATGCCTGCAGGCCAGAAGAGGGCACCAGACCCCATTACAGATGGTTGTGAGCCACCATGTGGTTGCTGGGAATTGAACTCAGGACCTTTGGAAGAGCAGGCAATGCTCTTAACCTCTGAGCCATCTCTCCAGCCCCGCTCTCTACTTTTTAAAGTTTTTTTTTTTAAACTATGTGTATGTGTGTGGGAATTGTGCACATGAACGTAGGTGTCCTCAGAGAACAAAAGAGAGTGCCAGATCCCTAGGAGTTGGAGTTACAAGCAGTTGTAAGCCACCCAGAGGGGTTGCTGGAAATCCACACTCCAATCCTCTTATCTCTCTACCGTACTTTTTGAGATAGGGTTTCTCAATGAATCTGAAATTGAAATTGGCTGCTCTGACTAGGTTGGCTAGCTTGCCTACCCCAGTACCTACCTGTCTCTACCACACAACAATGGGGTTACAGGCATAAAGATCAAGGCCTGGGGCCTGGTTTTTACATGGGTGCTGGGGACCTGGATTCAGGTCCTTGCTCTCACAGCCATATACCCAGTGCCCTGATAAACCTTGTTTAGGAGACAGGGTTTCCGCTGTGTAGCCCTGGTTGTTCTCCAACTCAGAGACCTGCTTGACTATGCCTCCTGAGTGCTGGGACTAAAGGCATGTGCCACCACCACCCAGCTTCCTGATCAACTTTTAAAGTCTGTGTTGTCATTGCAGGGAAAGAATTTGGATAAAAGAAAGTTATAGAGAAAATGTATAAGCCTAGTTTATATAAGCATTTCAGAAAATTAGATATAAAAACTTCATATTCTTACTACATTTGTTATCTGTAAACTCACAAGTATTTTATACAATATTTATACTTACATGTATTATTTCACATTTACATAAGAATATCATGTACACTTAGCAATGGAACTATAAGACTTCCAGTAAATAAAAATTCCAAATGAAAACAAGACATTCCGGGTGGTAGTGGCACATGCTTTTAATCCCAGCACTCAGGAGGCAGAGGCAGGTAGATCTCTGAGGCTAGCTCTGGTATACAAGAACTAGTTGCAGAACAGGCTCCAAAGCTATAGAGAAACCCTGTCTCCAAAAAAACAAAACAAAACAGAAAAAGTCTCTGACATTCGGCCTGGCGGTGGTGGTGTACACGTTTAATCCCAGCACTTATGAGGCAGAGGCAGGTGAATCCCAGTGAGTTTGAGGCCAGCCTGGTCTACAAGAGCTAGTTCCAGGACAGCTAGGACTGTTACACAGGAAAACCCTATCTTACAAAACAAAACAAAACAACCCCCCCCCCCAAAAAAAAGAAAGAAAGAAAGAAAGAAAGAAAGAAAGAAAGAAAGAAAGAAAGAAAGAAAGAAAAACATCTATTCAATAAATTCTTAGTGCGGTGAGAATTACGGCCAAAGGCAGCATACATAAAAATCTACACAATTAAAATGTTCCTTTCTCGTGACTCTCATTTCCTTTCATTTTTCCTTCCCCTGTTCTCTGCTGCCCCTTCTTTTTGTTTTTAAAGGTAGAGTCTCACTATGTAGTACAGGATAGCCTCTCTTATCTGTTAATAATTAGATTTATTTATTGTGTGTTGTAGGGGAGGAGATGCAACTGCTATGGAATCAGATGCCAGTTTCCAGGACTAGGCACCATGAGTAGGAATATTTTTTTTTTTTTTTGGTTTTTTCGAGACAGGGTTTCTCTGTGGCTTTGGAGCCTGTCCTGGAACTAGCTCTTGTAGACCAGGCTGTTCTCGAACTCACAGAGATCCGCCTGCCTCTGCCTCCCGAGTGCTGGGATTAAAGGCGTGCGCCACCACCGCCCGGCTTCTTTCTATTTTTTTTTTTTTTTTGGTTGAATATTTTAATCTGGTAAAATGGAGATAGTGTAGTGCCAGCTCTAACATTTGGACGGTAGACTGACAGCTCATTTTCCAAAAGACAGTAATACTTAATGATTTCTGTCCAACAGGGATGACAAGTTGGTGAGGCTCTGGGTAACTGTTCAGCAGACTAAACACAGCAAGCTCACAAGCTTTTCCTCCAGGTAGCACGTGAAGGAGAGCTTCACAGGTGATACGTCAGTTCTCTACTGTGGTTGTAGAGGTGTCTACACAATCTACAAATACACGTGTAACACTGCTAAAACCTGAATAAAGGATTAAAGCATGGATTATACTATTACCAACCTCTAAGTCGCCTTTGGGAAAAATTGACTAGAAAGCACATCTCTGCACCATTTTCACAACTTCCCACAAAACTATAATCATATCAAAATGAAAACAGAAAAATGTTTAGCTAGTATTAAGTCTCTTCATTATTATAAACGGTAAAAGATATGGTTTGTCTTTGCTATGAACAATGTGTTTAACACCTGTACTTTCTACGTGACAATGATGGCGAACCTACCTTTGCTGGTCCTCCTCCAGAGCTGGTGAACACCACGCTGAGCAGTGAGAGAACAACAATGTCACTGTGTTCAAACAGCAGCAAAGTCCTACAAAAAGAGACACTGCTCAGGAATGGATCTGACCTTTCTCAGGAAGTACGAATTCAGTCAGAGCAAGAAAAGAAAATCCCTTTGGTCTCACAAAACATGAGAAAAAAGAAACATGGACAATTCCTTTGGAAAATATTTTGGTATTAACTGTCTTAGAAAGAATGTGGCTGCAAAATACCAGGCAATAATAATCTTCATGATCCCCAAGACCCACTTGGTAGAAGGAGTGACTGCCAGTCCTCTGACCTCTACATATATGCACATGCAAATACTAAGAGATACAGAACAAAATTAAGATTCAAATGAATAAATGTAAACAAATAGCGAAAATACATGTTTTTATTTACCTTAGTGGTCCACAAAGAGTAAGGCCAAAAAACCACAAAAGTGATATGATACATCCAGCAACTGCATGTTTAAATATTTTGATCCACTATAAATAGAAAAAAAATTAAAGACCTCAGTCATATCCATTTGCTAGTAAATATTCCAAGCTTAAACAACACCTACAGGAAGGCAGCACATGGTAGGGCATGTCTTTGATTTCTGAACTCAGGAGATAGGGCAGGCAGACCTTCAATTTCAGGCCAACCTGGTCTACATAATTCCAGGTTGCTCAGGCTAACAACAGTGAGACCCCGTATATCAACATTAAAAAGAAAATGCCAAAAATCCTCTTAGGAGCTAGATTTACTTCCACTGTCTATATTCTCATCTGTTGCTAGGATTTTTCTTCTTTTTTTTGAGAGTCTTACTATGTAGCTTGGACTGGCCTCACAGAGGTCCATCAGTCTCCATTTCATGAGTGCTGGGATTAGTTAAAGAGGTGCACCACTACACCCACCTTTTAGGTCTTAAATCTTTTTTCCTACACAGCACAATTTTCTATTTTTTTCCCACTAGTTTTCTAGGAATAATGGTTGAGTTTTTTTTTTTTTTTCTTTTAAAAAATCTCTATGAGGATTCTTTTGGAGATAAGGTCTCACTACACAGTTCAGGCTGGCCTTGAACTCATTTATCTTCCTGTTTCTGATGTCATGGGTATCACGAGTACATGTTTGGCTTTCCATGAGGAATTTTTATGCTACAGCTATCTGAAAATGGAGAAAGAAACTTAGATGAAGTTAAAAAGACTAATTGTACTTTTAAAATGTCTTGCTAACCGGGGGCAAAGGCTCAGAGGTTAAGAGCACATACTGTTGTTCTTCCAGAGTTCTGAGTTCAATTCCCAAAAACCACATGATGGCTCACAACCATCTGTAATAAGATCTGGTGCCCTCTTCTGGCCTGCAGGGACACATGCAAGCAGAAATGCTGCATACATAAATAAATCTTAAAGAACTTCAATTTGCCATGCTGATAATACGGTAGAGGACCATAATTGTGACATCAAAGAGATACTCAGGGAGTCCCTTTGTGAGAGGCTAAGCTGAATGAGGAACTTTTCTGTTATGAAGCCATCTGAGGGGAATTACGATGACGACCAGGGTGATACACTGCATATGTACTGCATACTCACATGTGAGGTGTAATTAAAAAATAAACCTATGGATAAAATAATTTACTCCTCACAAATACTTAGAACAATATTGTATCTTTACTTTATAAGTAAGCAAAATTAAGAAAAAAAGAAATCATGTAAGTAGTACAAGACATGAATATAGCTGATTTTAGGGGCCAAACTTCTACCCCCTGCACACAATCAATTCCCCAGTGACAGTCCAGCCTCTGGAGCATGACTCCATGTCTGATCTGTGTACCTTTCTGAATAAGGAGACTGTGTTAAAGACACCCCTTTAAAATTTGTTACCCTTTTCTACATTACATTAAGATTTTATAGGTTCACCGTTGGAGCCTCAATTTTGAAAAGGCAAGTCAGGAGAGAGTTAATTCTCGGACTGGGGATGTAGCTAGATGGTAGACTGCTTGCCCAGCACACATGAATCCCTGGATCAGCTCCATATAAACTGGGAATGGTGGTGTAAGCCTGCAGTAGCAGCACTAGGGGAAGCAGAGGCAAGGTGATCAGGAGTGCAAGGTCGGGCTATAGGAGATCCTGTCTCAAAACAAATAAGCAACAACAAAAGCAAACTGTAAAAATGGCGCTTTATTCTGGACTAGAAAGGGAAGCTGAAGGACCAAGTGTTCTGTCGACATCTCACCTGATGCTTTGTAATAGTTTTCCCAGAAGAAAACGGTTTTTGAAACAAAACCATAAAAAATGCAGTCCTGTAAACATTGAAAAAATAATACATTAACATTACATTAAGTATTAGGTGTAGTTTAACAAATACACTGGAAGTGGAAACATGCTATCCTCCAGAGCAGAGCTTTTTACGTTCTTTCTTCCTATGGCCCCTTCCTATCTATTTTTATGCTATTATGATATACAGGTATGTAAAATATATACACAAATCAAACATTTACTGCTAACAAATCATAGCAAAATTTTATCTTTAAAATATCTTTTTTTGTTTGTTTTTTGAGACAGGGTTTCTCTGTAGCTTTGGAGCCTGTTCTGGAACTAGCTCTTGTAGACCAGGCTGGCCTCAAACTCACAGAGATCAGCCTGCCTCTGCCTCCCCAGTGCTGGGATTAAAGGCCGGCTTTAAAATATCTTAAATTTTTTGGTGTATACAGTTTTACTATTAGAGGTGAAAGCAAATTTGCATGCTAATGAGATGGATGTATTTACAATCCTTAGATATAGTAATGTGATATGAACATGCTGAAGAATGACACTAGAAAATACTGAATCTTTGTTTTCTGTAATTAAACCATTATGTTTCTCTAAGACTAGAAAATTTTATATATAATGTAAAAATACTAATTCAAAACCTAAGAGTCTTGAGTGTTAGTCAAGATGAGCCAGAAGTATTCTTTGGAACTGTACGGCAAGATGACATGCACAGCGCAAAGCATCCATGCTGTGTGCAGAAACCAGACAGCAGCTACAGCTAATTCGTGCTACAGAGACACCTCAGATTCATTATGCATTCGATTTTGAATTAAGTTTTTGTTGCCAAATTTTTCATGACTATTGCATTTAAAGAAACCTTGTTCTAGGCTGGGTGTACACACCTTTAATCCTAGCACTTGGGAGGCAGAGACAGGCGGATCTCTGAGTTCAAGGTCAGCCAGGGGTACACAGAGTCCCTGCCTCTGTCACAAAAGTGTAGTAGCTACTGCCTTTACAGTGATGAGGCTTCTATGGCAAACCCAGGAGCTCCTCTGGTAACTGTCTTCAGAACACAGAAGTAATAGAGTGTCAAGACTCAGTATTGTACTGTAGAGGAAGTATCTCATGATGCAGTCCAGGCAGATCCTGAACTTGTGATTCTCTAGCCTGGGTCTTCTAAGTGGTGGAATTACTGGCATGAGCCACTATGCTTAGCTCTTAATACTTTCAATACCTTAACAAAGCACAGAGAGCAACTCATTTTCTTTTATATTTAGTAGTGATAAATCTTGAACAGTAACATGCAGCTACCTTCTTACTATGTTATATAAAAATGGTCAATTCTTCCAGTCAAGAATTTCTTTCTTAGCTCACCAAATTACACCCTCAAGTGTTTTTGATAAACTTTTATTAACACAAAGGGGGATTACTATTAATCTCAAGATCCAAAAATCAGTATTTAGGGAGAACACTATATACAAACTATACACAAGGACCCTGTCCTTTGATGGGTTGTGTAGGGAAGACAGCACAGCATGATTTAACTTGCAAACATGGAATGTCTGTGCTAAGACAAACCCCAGGTAACATTTTTATGACCGCCTTGAGACTGAGCTACATCAGGGACAGTCTATAAATCCCCAGGGAAGTACAAAGCCAAAACTATTAAAGATGAACTTTATTTTCAGGTATGTGGATGTGTTTGTCCGTATATGTGTTTACTGGTGCCCACAGGGCCAGAGTGTCAGATCTGGTGTTGACATCATAGGCATTGTGAGCCATGTGAGTAGACGCTGGGAACTCACTTCAGGTTCTCTGCAAGAGCAGCAACTGCTCGTAACCGCGGAACAAACTGTCAAAATTATTTTTTTTATAAAAAAAGACATAGTTTTACACTTGTTCTCATGAGTCTAAGGGGAGCCTTCCATTACCCCCATGAGATTAAATGATACAAGAGAATACAAAAGACTGGTTGCTAAGATAGATATGAACCAAAGCATCTATTAAGATAGATATTAAAAGAGCTTTGCAAAAATCTTAGCACAAACTAACTAAAACCCTGCATTTGGCAAGTCGTAAGAATTTAATCATCTCCTTTTAATTTATTTTTGAGACAGTCTCACTGTGTAAACTGGGGCTGGCCTCCAATTCATGATCCTCTTGACTCAACTTCCCTAGTGCTAGGATTACAGACTGCTACACTTAGCTAAAATAACCCTTTTCTGATTGGTCTCTGGACTTCTACCCTTATGTAAGCTTCTATTTAAAGAAAAAAATTATCAAATAGTTGTCAGAAGGAATAAACTTCACAGGATAGGTAGGTTAAGATTTCTTAAAGATACAGAGAAATAAGAAACATTAAGGCTCTCTCTATACTCACCCCAGTTTTAATATAAAAATAAACTGCACAATGTGAACAGCTTTTAGGAGATCATATGACTCAAAAAGTCCGACAGCCTTCAAACATTTGGTTAAACACAGTAACACAATGTATTTTGTTAATCTGAAAAATAAAAACAGAAAGAATTTTTAATATAATTGAAATCATTAGGATTGCTGTAATATTGTTTACAAGTACAGGAGGACATTAAAAATCATGGAAATACACATGAACACACAAAAACCAACAATAAAAACCTTCCCCCAAATAACTCACCATCCATACAACTACGGTTATGTTTTGGTACATATACTCTTGGTTTATATTCAATGCATATTAACATCATATGTAAAGCAACATGGAGGCAGGCAGGGTAGGACATGCTGGTAATCCCAGTTACTTGGGAAGCTGGGTAGAAGGATCCGCCTTGCTCCCCGACCCCAAAAGGTCTCACTATGTAGCCCTGGTGGGCCTGGAACTCACTATATAGACGAAGCTGTCCTTGAACTCACAGATCCCTGCTTGGCAACAAAGTGTGTTTAAAATCAGCACAGTCAACTTAGTGAAACCTGATCTTCAAAAAAAGAACAACAACAAAAAAAAATTAATAAGCAAGAGGCCCAGGATGCAGCTCAGTGGGAGAGTGATTGCATTGATTGTGGGAAGTCATGGGCTCAGCTCCCAGTGCTCCCCAAACCCCACAGACAATATATACAGTTTATCAAAATTCAAAGAGAAATTTGAAATATGCTTTACTTATTGTTAGTCAAAAATGAGAATCACAAAAACAAAGCAGAAACTACATTCTGCATGTAAAGAGACTAGACATTTACGACACACAGCAAGAGGCACCTGTCCCTCCTCTGTCCTGGTAACGACCGCACTGGTCATGGCTGAAAGTGACTAGATCCAGAGTCCCGAAAAGGAGGACTGGACATACTTCATAAGGGCAAGAGGAAGCTGCAAAGTAGGGGTGGGAGAGCTTAGGCTTCGAAGAAACCTGGCCCCCAGACTCCTGCTTCCCCACATCCAGGCAACTACTCATTCCCAACCACTAGAGGCCCAACTTCCGGCTTGGTTTGGATGAATAGTCCATGCTCACTCAGTATGTGTTGGATGTTACATATGGCCCTTGGGACCAAGGGAGATCTGGCAGGGTAGTTTCAGGTACAGCCTCATTTCTTCCTCTCAACAGGGAAAGAAGTGCCTTGAACTGATCTACCTTATTTCTGCCTTTAAGGAAAAACCATCCCCTATATTTGAGACAGAGTCTTGTTATGTAGTCCAGACTGGTCTAAAGCTTACGACTCTCTTGCCTATTATATCACACCTAAAACGCAGATTTTTAGCCTAACCCCAAAATCTATAAAAATAATTTAAAAAATTTAGCTAAACATGTTGCATCCATTTAATATGTCTGAATATGAAAGTTAATATACTGTAAACAATAGTAACGAATTTGTCTCAGGGGTATCACTGTGGGCGTTTTTTTTTTTGTTTTGTTTTGTTTTTTTTTTTTTTTTTAAATTTTCGAGACAGGGACAGGGTTCTCTGTGTAGCTTTGGCTGTCCTGGAACTCACTCTGTAGATCAAGCTGGCCTCGAACTCACAGAGATCTGCTTGCCTCTGCCTCCTGAGTGCTGGGATTAAAGATGTGCGCCACCACCGCTGCCTGACCCCTTTGGTTTCTTTTGTGAGAGAATCCCTATTTGTTTAAACCTCTCCAGTTTCCAGCTTCAACATAATAACCAAGACACTTAATCCAGGTTAACACTCTGCCCTCAGGGAGTTCCGGGTCTCCAGGAGAGAATAGGGAAACAGACCCGGGTATATTTACAGAAGACTCTACCTACCTGTAGAGAACTGAAAGGTCTCTTGTCAGCATTTGAGATCTAAGTGTACTAAAGACCATGTAGGGATTAAGAAGAGGGAAGGGAAGGCTATGACAGAGCACAGCACATGTGCAAAACATGAGCACCGAAGGAGGCCTTGAAGATCCTACTGTATTTAAGTTTAGCTCAAACTAGTGATTTAGTTCAGCAATAGATTATATATGACTGAAACCAAAGAAACGGGAAATTATATTTAACATACTTATTTTACAAAGATTATAGAACTTCTGTATAAATAATAAAAATTTCAAAAATTGGTGACTGAATGATATAGATCATGTAAAACACTCATTGATAATATGCTAGTCAGAGTAAGCAAACTTTATAGCTTTACAAACCTCTTCTTTTTCATCTCTATGTATATAAACATATTATTCTATGCACATTTGCAACCATACACATATTCTGACATTGGACTCTTTCACGCAATATATATACTCTGCTATAATTATCAAATTAGGAAAATTATTTTGACATTTTAAACATTGCATTCTTTGACTTTAAAAATTCCCCCTATTACATATATTTACTGTTATTACTGTGTAGGTACGTGTGCACATGAAGCAGGCACTGTCACACAGAGGTCAGAGAACTTGTAGGAGTTGGTTCTCCTCTCCTAAGTGCAGGTCCAAGGGGCCAAACTCAGGTCATATGCCTTGGCAGCAAGCCATCCTGCTGGCTCCAGCATTCTTTGACTTTGAAAGTTCTAGTTAATACATCTTCCTGCTAGACATCTCTGAAACACTGGCTAAGGCTAAGTAACAAATATGAACACGGTAGTTCATGTTAAGCAGGGAAATGACTAGAGAAGGGGAGGCTCTTGTAAAGGCCACTGGACCTCAGGGCAATGCAGGGTATTCAGTTCAGCTCCCGACTTAGAAACCATTATTTGCTATTAAGTGATCTCATAAAAAATGTAACCTATCTCCTCTGTGGTTAGACAGTCCTTCAGTTCCCTAAACTTGCAATCATTAAAATCTGGATATGGGTTTGTAACTCCAAGAACTTCACTTGTCACTGTCACTCATAGTTCTCTAGATATGACAACAGAGGAGGGGTGAAAAGGGGCAGGAGGGGATATACCCAGCAAACATTTACATGTATAAAAACTAAAAAAATTAAAATAAGCCAGGTGGTGGTGGTACACGCCTTTAATCCCAGCACTTGGGAGGCATAGGCAGAAACATCTCTGTGAGTTTAAGGCCAGCCTGGTCTATAGAGTGAGTTCCAGGACAGCTAAGGCTACACAGTGAAACCCTGTCCGGAGAAACCAAAAATAAATAAATAAAAGCCAAGCGCTTGGGAAGATAGTTCAGTGGGTAAGAGCATTTGCTGTGTAAGCATGAGGGCCTGAGTTTGAATCCCCAGCACCCAGGAAAAAGCCAGGGTGCTAACCAGTCCCTGCACTCAAGAGACAGGAGGCTGGATGAGGCTTGATGGCTGCCAGGCTAGCTCCAGGTTGAGGGAGAGACCTTGTCTCAGGGGAAGAAGGTAGTGACAGAGCAGGACACCTGAGTACATAAAACACACATATATACAAACAAAGTAGCACGCTGACCAGACACAGTGGTCTAGGCTTGTAATCCTAGCACTTACAAGGCCGAAGGAGCAGCCAGTCTGGCCACCACAGTATGACATCTTGTCTCACACAGAAATAGGATGCATAATAATAACAATACTAGTCCACTTCATTGAATACACAGTCAAGCATCCACAGGTGTGAGCAGAAGGCGTACATAATACATGAGTTCTGAAACAGGGACTCCAGGTCATTCATTAGTCGTGTGTGACCTTAGGCAGCTCAGTTTCCTGACCTATCAAACAAGGACACCACTTCTTAAGTTTGTAGGGCTGCTGCTGTCAAGATTAAAGGGAGGTGTAGACTAAGAGTCTGAGGGGCCCAGGAGGTACTCAGCTAAAGCTGGCTGTCCTGACCACCAAAGACTTAATGAAGCAGAAGCAGAGACCTTTATTGAAGACATATGTGAACCCAGGCATGAAAACAGGCACAATGAGAAGATCTGATAAATTTTGTTGCAGTTAATAACCAGCCCTTGACCACACAGAAAACTCTGGCAACCTGAAAACTCAACCGGTCCGAGTCAAAATTTAGACTCTGCAATCAACTACAAAAGAAGTGCAACTCTGCTAGGTTAGTAATGCCACAGGCAAGCCGGCCAAGGACGGACACTTCCCATACTGGTCTAAGACAGGAGGCTCTTCTAAGCACACACACTTTTAAACCGCTCACACTCTAACACACACACACATACACACACACACACACACACACACAACCCTTGGATTATATGAGTAAATGAGTACAGCACACTTTACCCTGAAATATCTGTACTTCCTAAGACTATGGCAATGAATATGCTATGAAACCAGCAGTTTCCAACAGGAAATGTAACAATCATCTGATACTTTAGTCTTGTCTCCACAGTCCAATTTTGTGAACTGGCCTAGTCTTGTCCCTGTCTGGTATTTTCCCTCTATTACCAATCATACCAGTAACTCCGACCGCATTTAGCTCTTATGGGCCACTGATTAACACGTGACACGCTATAAATGAATCGCTCAAAATACACGGAAGGCCAAATGTACGCCACAAATCCCGCAGTTAGTTTAAATTCTATTCAGCATGTGTCCTTTTCACAAACCAAAGTAAGCTGGTAAAGCAGTTACTACGTTCCCTATAGGAGCATTATCAAACAATCACTAAATCTCAGAGTACACTGACTGGAAAAACTGAATCTCATTAAAAAAAAAAAACGAAGGTAATAAATACCAGTTTGAATGAAATTGCTGCGCTCTAGTTTACGTATCTTTAACACTACCTCAGAACTTGGGACAGGCCAGAAAGGACACAACTGGCTGGTGCCATAGTACACTACTCAGGCTTGAGGGAAGGGCAAGGAACTTTCACTTCATCAATTCCTGTACCGTACGAATTTGGGGGAAGGCGGCAGCACGCATTTCGTACTATTAAAATAAATTAAGCCCTCCACTCTTCCCCACAAAAACACGGCCACGAAAACCCGACGACAGGCCGGGCTGGACTTTTGCTGTGCTGTACACCCAAGTTCACCGGCTTGTACTTTGGTTTCTCCGCGCGAGACGGTGACACCTTCCGCATAGACACTCGGGCAGGCGTGGGAGAAGGGAAGGAGCCCGCGTTACCGTGGCGGGGAGGGACACCCACGATCGTCTCTCCAGGGGCTGGAAACTGGCAGGCGGCACGCCCCGAGCCCGGACTCCCGCCCGCTCGCGGACCGCAGGGGCAGCCGGCGGGGGAGCCAGTCCGGCACCGCCGCGGGTCGTTCCTTACCGGGCACTGGGCACGTCCACCGGCCCGAGGCCGCCGCCGGGCCCGGCCCGCGCGTCCCCGCCGTACTTGTCCTCCATGCCGGCTCAGGAGCCGCCGCTGCCCGCGCTGCGGGCGCTCCTCATGTCTCGCCGGGGCTCCGGAAGCGCGGGCGCAGGAGCGTCACTCCCCCATGACAGCGGCGCGCCGTCCCCCGCAGTCCCCGCCGCTAGCCCGGGCTCGGCAGGCAGGCACACGCGCGCTGGGCGGGACTAGGCCGCGGGCCGTTCCGGGAGCGCCGTTCTCCGGAGGCAGGACGGGCACGGACGCCGCCAGGCCACGTCATCCGGCCCAGCAGCCCTCACTCCCGGGGGAGTGCCCCATCCTGCGCCTGCGCGCCGGTAAACACGTGGCTCGGGCCGCAGGCTCCTCCCACCGCGCAGGAGGCTGGATCGCCCCGCCCTCTAGTCGCGTCTCCTAGAGGAACCCCGGACGCACTTACCCGTCCCTGTGGCGCCACCTACGGTCCATCTCGGGTACAGCGGGTTCCCGCTGTGCGTGGAATGGGCCGTCCCCTAGAAAATGCACATGTTGTCACTAAACTCAGCTTGCTAGTTTTAGCTCTTTGCGTTAGGGTTCTTCTTAGTTCCAACAGCCTCACTCTGTAGCCCAGGTTGGCCTAGAACTCAACATGTAGCTCAGGCTAACCTCCAACAGGCAGCAATACTCATGTTTCTTACATCTGAGTACTGAATTTACAGGTGTAAATCACGTCTAGGCACTGCTAACTCAAAGAATATATGGAGCCCATCAACTTTTTATGATGAGAAGGCTAAAAGTTTTTTAAAAAGTGTGACTCCCACAAAGAGATAACTATTTTTGGATCTCTGATGATCTATGACACAGAATGGGGGGGGCTGGGAGGATATGTCTGAATTCAGGACAATTAATAAAAACTCAGAGAGAGAAATTGGGGTTCAACCTGAAGATCCAAAAAGCAAAACAGCCAGTCACTGGCTCATACCTTGACCTCAGTCTGAAATGGCGATCCTGCCTTCAGGAATCTCAGACTGAGACTGTGTCTAAGAGCTGTCTCCTACCCTTTTTTTTTTATATTTTCTAGGGCTGGGGTTAAAGGCGTGCACACCTGGTTTCTATGGCAACTAGTACGGCTACTGGGATTAAAGGTGTGTGTTACCACTACCCGGTCTGTAAGGTATGGAGGTTCAAACATGTGAGCCTATTTCTACCTTGACCAAAGGTCAGAGAGTTGGAATTTACCTCGATTCCTTCAAGGTTATTGTGTTTCTACCTCAAACAAAGGTCCCACCTAGATTTAGAGTGGAGTCCTGCTCTCCCAAGGTTATGATCAACAGCTGTGCTAATATCCAGACCTTGTATCTCAGGAACAGAGAAGTAGATATGTTTCCACCTCAAACAGAAATCCAAGGATCCAACTAAGGTTCCAGTTCCGTTAATGAGATAACAATGGATTCCACCCAGGGAGTGGTTTGCTTGGGGAATGTTTCGGTCTAGGATGTGACCTAGCAACAGAATGTTTAACCTTCAACTGGCCTGTTCATTTCCTTGTATCATGTTAATGCAGTCTTTTATCTTACTCCTACTTTTTGGGGTTGGGGTATTTTAAGCAATTGGAAATTAAACGTGAGTGATTTCAGTATTCACCGGCACTCCCTCCGGGTACTAGTGTTGTGTTCTTTTAAAAATGCTGCGGAGTCCCAGGTGGCAGCTGTAGGCAAGCAGCAAATGCTATGAAGTCCCAAATGGTGGTAGCAGGCCATGTGGCGGCAGACAGTGGGCCCTGCGAGCAGCCAGTCCCAGGCAGAGATGGCTGCCGGTCCCTGAGCAGTGGCTGGTCCCAGGCAGGGAGACACATGGCGGGCTGGCAGAAGACAGAGACATGGTGAGGTTGAATATTTATTCAGGGGAGTTATGAAGGGGGAAGGGGGAGGGAGAGAGAGAGACAGAGAGAGAGAGAGACAAAGAGAGAGACAGAGAGCGACAGAGAAGGGGAAGCAGAGAAGTGGGGAGAGAGGCAGAAGCAAAGCTGCCTCTCCGAGAGGAAGATGGAAAAGAGAGTGAGCTCAGGCCGGAAGCTGAAGATCAGCCTGCCTCAGCGGATGGGGAGGGAATGGGCGTGGCTTGTCTCTTAAAGGGACAGGGACCAAAACCATAACAACTAGTCTAATGGTTTCTGTTTGATTATTTTTGCATCTTTGTACTCTTTACTTTTGTCGAGGCCGGTCCCTGACAGTAAGGCTGACTAGTGGGGCTGTTTTACTCCCTGATCTTCAGGCAAGCTTTATTTATTAAAATAAAAGTGAAACGCCAATACATATGTTTATTTATTATATGTTTATTATTTATTATATGTTTATTCATTATATGTTTATTTATTAAAATAAAAGAGAAACGCCAATACATATGTTTGTGGGTTTTATTTAATTGCAGGGCAGGAGCATCGGCAATATGGATAGACTACTCAAATGTAGTGTCAAGGCCCAACACAGAAGGTAGGGTTGTGGGCGTGCTAGTTTAAACAGCTTTATCCTTTTCTGAAAATACAGCTTTTCCTTCAAATCTGCCTTGGAAACTATACTACTTAATTTAGGCACACCCATATAAAAGCTATTCTTTCTGTTGCCAGAGAGTGAGAGATACAGGCATCCGCATCTCTATTGGCCTGAATATCAATACTTAACAACTATGGTCACTTTAGTCAACATGGTGGTGCACGCCGGCATTCCCAGTTGTAGCCAGAGGCAGGAGGATTACCACAAGTCTGAGGCCAGCCTGAACTACATATTTAGTTCTAAACCAGTCAGGGCCCTACGATGAGATTTTGTCTGAAAAGGAACACTCAAAGAAATCAACGTTTGCTGTCATTTGACCTGTCTGTTTAGTTTCTCTCTCTCTCTCTCTCTCTCTCTCTCTCTCTCTCTCTCTCTCTCTCTCTCTCTCTCTCTCTCTCTCTGTCTCTCTCTCTCTGTCTCTCTCTGTCTCTCTCTCCCTCTCTCTCTCCCTCCCCCCCCTCTCTCTCTCCAAGGAGACAGGCTCTCATGTAGCTCAGGCTGGTCTCCAACTTGAAATACAGCCAAGGATGGCCTGGAAGCCTCATCATTGGTGGCACTGCCATTCCTGGAAAAGTAGGAAAAGAAATATCTAAATAATAGGGCTGTTTGGAGGATTTTATAAGTTTATGTCCGAAGTATCCAGAAGAGTGAATGGTGTGTAGGATCACTCAATGAATGTCAACTATTATTCTTTATAGGACAGTCTGGGCTAGTGATTTGGGAGGGAAATGGGGCTTTCGTCAGGATAAACCATGGTGTTTTATCACAACAGAGAAGTAACCAATACACATCTTGAGCTAAGAAGTCCGCCAGTAGAGTCCTGATGAGACCTACTGTTCTATACACGAAAACTAAGCAATGAAACAGTAGCAGCAAGGGCGCTTTGTATCTTCACTCTTATTTGTTCAAACAGGAGCAGACGCACCTATACTTCCGGCAGACACACCTATACTTCCGGCAGACGCACCTATACTTCCGGACGGCACCTTCCTCTGTGTTCTGCACGTAATATGTGACTTTCTCATGTGGAAAACCTTTGCTGAGGTTTTGGGAAAGATTGTCAACCTGTGAGTTTTCCCTTCTTTCCTTCCTTCCTTCCCTCCCTCCCTCCCTCTCTCCCTCCTTCCTTCCTTCCTTTCTTCCTTTTCTCCTTTTAGACAGGTTCCCCTGTAGCCAGGCAGTCCTTAAACTCTGAGGATTTCCTTGAACTCCTGATCCTCCTGCCTCTGCCTCTAGAAGTTTTTTTTTTAACCTTCTAAAATTTATAGCTGAATCCAGGTGCAGTGGTACATGCCTTTAATACCAGTACTTTGGAGACTGAGGCAGGTGGATCTCTGTTGGGTTTAATCAACAATCTGGTCCTCGTAGTGAGCTCCTGGCTGTCCAAGGCCACATAGTGAGACCCTGTCCTGTATATACACATGTTTCTAGGATCAATCAAAGCATTTGACCTGCTCCCCACCACAGTTAGGTCTATCTAGGCTGATAACTGTTTCTGTGTGGACAGCCTCAGGGACCTGCCGACTGGTGGTTTATTCTTTTCCTTCTGGCTGCTCTCCACATTCTGTCATGGAGGTAGCACTCTTTTTCAAATGTAAGTTTTACAACATGCTTTTACTGCTCTGGACCTTAAGGGATTTTCCATTACTCTAAAGACAAACTCAAACAGTGAGCATGGCCGTCCTGTATAGTCCAGCACACTGCTGTTTACAGTCGGCAAGCATCTACCAACTCCGAGGCTCGTTCTCAGGGAGCCTTTCTAAACCCGATGTGGATGTGTGGATCATAAACACTCTAGGTTTGCACAGTGCTGTGCTCCTCACTCTTTACTACTTCTCCTTCCTCCTCTTTTCACTTTAAAAATAATAATTTTTACTGTATGTGTATGAGTGATTGCCTGCATGTATATGCACCGTGTATGTGCTTGCTGCCTACAGAGGTCAGAAAAAGGTATTGATTGGACCTCTGAAACTGGAGTTACAGACACTGTGAGCTCTCATATGGGTGCTGAGAACCAACCTCCAGTCCTCTGCCAGACAACAAGTGCTCTTAACTACGGAACGGTGCCTCTCCAGCCCCTCCTCCTCCTTTGACACAGGTTCTTACTATGTAGCCCAGGCTGGCCTCAAATTAATGCTCTTCAGTCTCTTGAATGATGATTACAGGTTTGTACCATCAGACCCGATTATTCTTTTTTCTTTAAATCAATTAATAACTTATTTATTGGATGTTTTATACACACACACACACACACACACACACACACACACACACTCTCACTCACATTTGGTTTCTTGAGATAAAGTTTCTCTGTGTAGCCCTGACTTCCCTGGAATTTGCTCTGTAGACCAGGCTGGCCTCAAACTCAGAGATCTGTTTGCCTCTGACCGACAAGTGCTAGGATTAAAGGTGTGTGACACCATGCCCTTTACACACACACACACACACACACACACACACACACACACACACGCGTGCGCGCGCATATATATATACATATATATATGTATGAATATATATATTAAAGACTTTATTTTTGTTTGTGGGTATTTTGTCTGCAGTGCCCATGTGGAAGCCAGATTAGGTTTTGAATTCTGGAACTGGAGTTACAGACAGTGGTGAGCCTCCATATGAGTGCTAAGAATCGAAAGCAGGTTCTCGGGAAGAGTACACAGTCCTCTTAACTGCTGAGTCAACCCTGGATAGTCTTTATTTTACTGATATATTAGTTTATTAGTAGATTACTTGACTGAATTTCTTGAGGGAAGAGAGAGTCCATTTTACTTTTTTTTCTTCTGTGCTCCAGTGCTAGAAATAGCAGATATGCAACAATAGCTACTCAAAGAATGAGTAAGTGCTGAAAACAGAAGATACGTAGACAGTTAAAAATTCTGGAATATTTTCTCTTTTCTTTGTGTCTTAGCTGGGGTTTCCATAGCTATGAAGGGACACCATGACCACAACAACTCTTATAAAGGAAAACATTCAACTGGGGTGGCTCACAGTTTCAGTGGTTTAGCCATTGTCATCATGGTGGGAGATGGCAGCCTGCAGGCAGACATGGTGTTGGAGAAGGAGCTGAGAGTTCTACATCTTGATCTGCAGGCAACAGTGAACTGAGACACTAGGTGTGGCTTGAGCATATATGAGACCTCAAAGCCTGCCTCCACATTGGCATTGACACACTGCCTCCAACAAAGCCATACCTACTCCGATAAAGTCACACCTCCTAATAGTGCCATTTCCTATGATCTTATAGGAACCCAATTACATTCAACTCCACATTCTACTCCCTGGCCTCCATAAGCTTGTTACCATATCACAATGCAAAATGCATTTAGTCCAACTTCAAAAGTCCCCATAGTCTATCACAGTCTCAACAAAAGTGGGGAGGGCCTTGGTCCTGCCTCAAAGTGATGTGCTAGATTTTGTTGACATCTATGGGAAACCTTACCCTTTCTGAGGAGTGGTTGGGGTGGGGTGGGGGAAAGGTGGAGGGAGTAGGAGGAGGGGAGGGAGTGGGAACTGTGACTCGTATGTAAAATGAGAAAAGATTGTTTTTTAAATAAATAAATAAATTTATAAAAAAGTCCAAAGTTCAAAATTTCTTCTGAGATTCCAGCAATCTCTTAATTGTAATTATCTTTAAAAATCAAAATAAAAAAAACAGATCACATACTTCCAACATGTAATGGCACAGGATTACCATTCTAAAAACATAGGGAAGGGAGCATACTGAGGAAATACTGGACCAAAACAAGACCAAAAACTAGCTGGGCAAACTCTAAACTCTGCATTTCCATGTCTGCTGTCAAAGCGCTCTTCAGATCTCCAACCCCTTTGAGCTTTGTTGCCTGAGACACCCTTCTTTCTCTTGGGCTGGTTCCACTCCCTGTTAGCAGCTCTCCTCAGCAGGTATCCCACGGCTCGGGCATCTCCAGCATCTTGTGGCTTTCCAAGGTCATCCAGGTTTCACCTTCACAGCTTCATGCAATGGCCTCTGTAAGCCTCCACGCAGGGACACCCCTGCCCCAAGCCTGGCCTCGGCGGCTTTCCTTGGTCTCAGAGGAAGATTCCGTAACCCCTTTCTTCTATCTTTGACTCTAAAGACACCTGACTGAAACTGTCAAGTTCTGCTGCTTGCTGGGGCTGGAACATGGCCTCTCATTCAACTACATCTTCACCAGCCTTTTATTTTCGATGGTTTTCTTCACTGCTATGCTTGGGTGTCCTGAAACTGTATCTGTAGACTAGGCTGGCCTCAAATTCACAGATTTGCCTGCCTCTGCCTCTGGAGTGTTGGAATTAAAGTCGTGCACCACCACACCTGGCTCTAAGCTTTTTTCTTTAATTTCTTTTCACAAGTTGAAAATTTAGCTGAGTGAGTTTTGTCCTGAGATCACCACTCCCTTTATTCCATTTCTTAATCTATTTATCTCCTTGAACACAGGATTTAGCTCCATTCCGCTTCCTGGTGCTCATTTTCTCCTCAAATTGTACATATTGTATTTTTTCTTTCTCAGCTTGCTCCTTTTCATTATATGTTTTCAATGCTGCTATAACCATAGTTAAGCACATGTCCTTGTGATACAATTGAGCACTGTTTGGGTATTTACTCTCTTTTCTAAGCATAGTGTTTTGGAGTTTCAGTTTACATATTATCATATATGCATATACTGTATTCTTTTCTCCCATTATGAAAGCTGCATAGGCTAATAAATGATGTAATTGCACATGCCAAACTCCCCAATATGTGCATATGCATTTCCTTGTTCATGTTCTAAGATGATGGTTTGGTGATTATCATAAGTGTAAAGTTGATGGGGTCCCATTGTTTTGGACTAGCTCCTGAATACATCCCAGCAGATCACACTGAACCAGAGCAGGGTCACCTGCCCTAGAATCAAATGGACCAGCTCTTCGAAAAGCTGACCATAGTTGGCGTGAGTTATATAGAGGTTACTTCCATCATAACCCTATACAGAAAACAGTTTTGGAATGACTACTCAGCTTTTTGTTGTCTGCTTCCCTCATCCTTCCTACCCACCATGTCAGCCTCCCCTCCTGCTCTGATGAGTCTTCTGTTTAACAGGATGAGACGTTTCAGATGCTAGCACTGTAAACAAAAGCAAACTGGGTTATTAATCAAAATTTGTCTTTTGTTACAGGTTAAATAGCCCTTTAGCAAATAGCAGAAAGAGTGAACACACAAGGCAGGTAAAAGACAACTTAACCCAGGGGGCTACAGACAAGCTACTGGGTCTCTTCCTTGGGGAAACATAAATGGAAGCCAAGGTGAAATACAATTCCATGTTCTGTAGGTTGGCAGACCTCAGAAGTGTTGCATCATCAAGTATGGCTGTGAGAAAGAACTCCAGCTCCTTGTGGGAAAGCGCACGGTTGAAGTCCTTCTGCAGAGCCATTTGTCACTACTTACTATGTGGAAGATGCACAGGTGTTTGGTGCTCCAGCATGCACAGCCTAGGACAGCGGTTCTGGGACTGGGATTTTCAGACTGGCAGCATCAACACCTCTCGAGAACTCGCTAGAATCAGAGGAGAAACTCAGAAAGGGGGCAGGAGGCAGCAGGCGGGGGCTAAGAAACCACTCAGGTGATTCTGGTGGACTCCAGAGTCTGTGAACCATCCACTGGAGACAGGCTTGCAAACAGGTGCATGGAGGCAAAGTTATTCACTCTGTCATTGTTTGTAAGAGGGCAGAATGGGGCACCAACTTTAATTCTTGATTGAGTTCCTTTTCTATTGCCATGGCAAAACATCATGATCAAGGCCACTTACAAAGGAAAGCGCTTGATTTGCTTATCATTTCAGAGGGTGAGTCCATGACCATCTCGGCAGGGAGGCAGGCAGCCAGTGGTCAGGCATGGCACTAGAGCATAGCTGAGAGAGAAACGGAGAGGGAGAGAGAGTCGGGGGCTGGGATGGGCTGTTAAAACCTTTAAGCCTTTACCTTCTCTAACAAAGGCCACACCTCCTAATCCTCTTCAAACAGTTCCACCAACTGGGAACCAAGCGTTCAAATACACGAACTTAAGGGGCAATTCTCACTCAAATCAACACAACACCTATGAACATGATGCAGATTAAAAATTATATAGTTCTCTCAAATAAATGATTTAGAATTACGTGTAACAAGTTGAATGAATCAGGAAAACACTGAGTAAAGAAAGGAATTTCAGAAGGACACATGTAGTACAATACAAGTCATAGTAAAGAATTCATGCTGTGGTGTGGCAAGATGTCCCAGTGGGCAAAGTTGCTTCTTGGCAGCCTGAGTCTGATCTCCAGAGCATTTTCCTTTGTCTCTGCACACCCAACCAACCAATACACACACACACACACACACACACACACACACACACACACACACAGGTGAATGAAATGTCATAAAAAATCATGTCAAGCATATGTTTTGATAAGAAATGGTCACTTAGATAATAAAAGCAGGACTACATAAGAGGGAGTGACAACTGCCATGTCAGGAATGTTGTATCAGAACTGTGGGAGAAGAATGAATATTGGATTTTTCGGTGGCTGTCATGACATATAACTTTAATCCCAGTACTCGGGAGGCAGAGGCAGGTGGATCTTTGTGGGTCTCTAGAGCAAGTTCCAGGCCAGCCAGAACTATCTAGTGAGACCCTATCTAAAAAAAATTGTATTGTTTGTATTATTTTTCATTCTGTTCTGTTTTGCAGGACTATGTACAGAGTAGGTAAGTACTCTGCCACTGAACTATGTCTTCAGACCCAGAAATAATTTATTATTTGTCTTATAGTTCTCATCTGCAGTCAGCAGGCCCCATCTGGTGATGTGTCATATTTTTACCCTGGTCAGCCAGCTAGTAATGCTTGTCAATTAGAAGGATATATGACAATCTCAAACTAAACTCCCTATGACACAGGGAGTCTATCAGCTCCTACTACAGAAAATTATAAACCTCTTCACCCACCAGATAGAGTATGATTCTTGTAGTCTCTTTCAGTCTGGGATGACAGCACTCATGCCATGGAAGAATGCAAAGGAAAGTAAATGATTTGCTCCTTAAAAAGAATTTTGGGACCACAGCTCTTGGGGGATAGTTGTGGGAGGAAAGCATGGACTGGAGGCAGCGACATCAATATTAAAAGAAGCCAGTGACAGAACACTGGAAACCCTGCCCTACCTAGCTGGGCTTCATGTAACAAACAGAGCATGCCCAAGAGAAATTCAGGCTGTATAAACATGGGACAAGTAGGTGCTATGTAAATGACTAATAGAGGGTCATAAACCTCATAGACCAGCGCTTTTTGAGTGGATACCTTTCTGCAGCTCAGCCCATTCTTTCTCCTTCCTTCCTTCCTTCCTTCCTTCCTTCCTTCCTTCCTTCCTTCCTTCCTTCCTTCCTGCCTTTTAAAGATTTATTTATTTATTTAATGTATATGGATGTTTTGTTTGCATGCATGTCTGCACACCAGAAGAGGGCATCACATCCCATGAGACTACAGTTATAGATGGTTGTGAGCCATCCTGTGGGTGCTGGAAAATAAACCTGGGTCCTCTGGAAGAGCAGCCAGTGTTCTTAACCGCTGAGCAATCTCTCCAGTCCCCGATTTTCCTTACTTAATAAACTTTCTCTATTTCTAAAAAAAAGTCAGAATCTCAAACTCAGAGGTTTTGCTATATTTAGTGAGTAGCTCTCATCTATCTTAAAACCTCTTTTACTTTGTAAATGATGTCACCTTTACATTGTCATTTTATTTCATTTTTATATTTATGTATTCATTTATTTTGGTATTTTTGAGTCAAGATTCCTCTGTGTAACCCCGGCTGTCCTGGAACTCACTCTATCATCCAGGCTGGCCTTGAACTCACAAAGGTACGTCCACCTCTGCCTCCCAAGTGCTGGGATTAAAGGCGTGAGCCACTACACCTGGCTTATGCTCTCGTTTTATACTGACTTTGAATTAGGTTGTTTCAGGACATGTAACAACATAATTATTAAAAGTATTTAGTAACTAGGTTGGAGGAGATAGCTCAGCCTGGAAAGCATAAGGGCCTGAGTTTGATCCCCAGGACCAACGTAAGAATGGTTTTTGGTGTGTGTATGTGTGTGTGCACATACGTGGTTATGTATGTGGTATGTATGTGTTTGTGTGTGCATGTACATGTTTGTGCATGTGTGCATGTCTGAGTGCATACACCTGGAGGCCAGAGGTTAATAATGGGTATCTTCTTCAATTGCTCTCTACTTTATTTTAGGACAGGGTCTGTGTAGACCCGGCTGGCCTCAAACCGAGAGCTCCGCCTGCCTCTGCCTCCTGAGTGCTGGGGTTAAAGTCTTTGCCATCATGCCCCACGGTGTCAGACCCCCATACTGAATCTCTACCTTATGGACTGGGCTAGGATGACTGGCCAATGAGATCTGGGAAGCCTGATACTGTCAGGCTGCACCCAGGTTTTATAAGGGCACTGGGGATCCAAAATCTTTATGCACTTTACCAACAAAGTAATATCCCAAGCCCCATTTCCCCAGACTAGTCTCTCTTGCTTTTCTTATGTTTTAAAGACAATTATTTATTTGCGTGTGTCTGTGCATGTGTGTGTGTGTGTGACATCCATACACATGTATACCACCAAGAGGAAGTCAGAGAACAATTTAAGTGAATTAATTTTTCATTTACCTTTATGTGGATTCTGGGGTCAAACTTGGGTCATCAGGTTTGGCAGAAAGTGCCTTGACCTGCTGCCATCTTGCTGGGTCTTTCTTATTGACATTAAGGATATATATATATATATATATATATAATATATATATATCCACATATATATAATATATATATATATTTTAATATTCTAAGGCTATTTAGGAAATCCCTTGATTCTAATACCATTTCTGAAATTCTTGTCTGGAGTACCTTAGGGTGCCAACAGTTAATAAAAAATATTTTCTAATCCACCACTTATTGATACCCACTACATTTTTTATACTCTATTTTTTGAAATTATAATTTAATTGTAGCACTTTCTCTTCCTTTCCTCCCCCTATTTCATCTCATGAGACCCCCCTTGTTCTTGTTCTCTCTCAAATTCATGGCTTTTTCTTTAGTTGTTGTAACACCACACACACACACACATTCCTAACACACACACACACACACATACACACACACACACACAGAGACACACATTCCTAATACATACATACACACACAGAGATACACATTCCTAACACACACACACAAACACACACACCTAAATACATAAGTACAACCTTCTCAGTCAGTATAATATTTACCTGTATATATATATATATATATATAAAACTCAGGGCTGACCGCTTGGTATTGGATAACCAACTGGGGCCTCTCCTGCCCTCAGAAGTTCTTTGTCTACTGTTGAGGCCCCATGACCTTTCATGTTAGCCGTATCTATTGTTGCGTCGTTGAGGTCTTGTATAGGCAGCCATGGTTTTGAGGTGTCATGGGTGTAACTTCTCTTACATTTCTGGAGACACTAGCTCACAGCAGGCTCCCTGTGGCGTTGGCTCTCACAGTCTTCCCACCCCCTCTTCTGCAGTGATCCCTGAGCCTCAGGCACAGAGGTTGTGCTGTAGATGTATCAGCTGGGATTCTTTGACCTTAACTTACTCATGACGAATGGGTGACCAGTCAGTGAGAACTAGAAGCGGAAGGACCCAGACTAACTTTCTCAAGTCTGGCTGGAGAAGGGTGGTCTGTGAGCTAAAGTTCAAGCGTGATGCTGGCGTCTTTGCCACAGTCACTAAGACAGAACACAGCTTATCATGGGTCCTACTCCGGGATGTTTTGTGACTTCCCAGTTGTCGGGCAACATGAAGGGCCATCCCGTCTCGTCAGTGTGGCTGTGTCTTCCTTTCCCGTGCATTTTCATCACCATCTTTCCTGCTTCGTTCCCTGAGGTTCTGTCACCTTAATGAACAGAAAGAATTCTTGAGTGGCTCCTTATTTGGGGCAGGGGTTGTCCGTGTGATCAGAAGCACTTTGAAGCCTGACTCAATTTGCATTTTGATCTACAAATATTTTAAAACATCATGAATACCCAAAGCAGTAAAAACTAAAAAAAGAAAACATATCATAGTAGACACAGCTACGTGTCTCAGATCCATTTTTTCAAGGGAGGATGTGTCTAGCCATCAGCTCCTCAGGGCTTGCCACAGCTTTCCAGAGCCGTCCCAAACTACAGTGGTAGAGTTAACGAGGCCTGGCTCTTCTGCCCAGGGCAGACAGCTCTGCTGGATAGAATACACTCCAGAGCATGTCCTGGGGCCGAGACTCGGTTGGACTCATGTCACAGTAACCCTTTCTCTCTAGTCCTTGTTTTTTTCATTATTAATTTAAATTTGTTTATGTGTATGAGTGTTTTGTTTACGTGTATGCTTGTAGAGCATGTGGGTACCTACCTAGGGCCACAGGGGCCAGAAGAGGTGTTGGATAACCTGCAACTGGAGTTATAGATGATTATGAATCACCATGTGGGTGCTGGGAATCTAGAGTCTAGAAGTTCTCAACCTGTGGGTCACAATCTCTTTGGGGGTCAAACAACCCTTTCATAAGGTCACATATCAGATATCTGCATATCAGGTATTTACATTACAATTCGTAACAGTAGCAAAACTACAGTTATGAAGTATCAAAAAAATAATTTAATGACTGGACAGTTGTGTGCTCCTCCAATCCCAGCACTTGGGAGGCAGAAGCAGGTGGATCTCTGTGAGTTTGAGGCTAGCCTGGTCTACAGAGAGAGTTCCAGAAAATACAGGGCTACACAGTGAAATCCTGTCTTGAACAAACAAACAAACAAACAAAATGATAATTTTATGGTTGGGGTCACCACAACATAAGAAGCTGTTTTAAAGGGTCACAGCATTGGGAAGGTTGAGAACCACTGATGTAGAACAGTGAGTGATCTTAAATGTTGAGCCTCTTAAATGTTAAATCTCCAGCCTCTGCTCCCTATGTTTAAAGGATTACCTACTTCTTGTTTATTGGTAACAAATGCATCATATCCAGATTCTAAATCAGTGTCTTCCTTTGTGGAACCCAACCAGCTTGGTTCCTTTCTGTTTCCAAACTTTCATGTCACACATGAGCTGGAAGGAATAGTGATGGAGGAGTTAATGGGCGGCACAAATTATCTTGATTCAGTTTTTAAACATTTTATTAAGATTACTTTATTCTTTCAATGTTATTACTTTTGTACTTTGAAAAAGCTACACTATTATTATTATTATGTTCACAATAGCAGAACAACTAGAACCATTTTCTAGGCGCCAAGTGCAGTCAGGCATGCTGGTATGTTTCTGTAATCCCAGCACTCAAGAGTCCAAACAACAAGGAGCTGGAGGCTAGCCAGGGCTACAAAATGACATCCTGTCTCAAGCAAAACCGAACAAACAAAGCCAAGCCCTCATCAAACTATGGAACACACACACACACACACACACACACACACACACACACGCACGCACGCACGCACGCACGGACGCACACACAAACGCGTGCGCATATGCACCCACCCACACACACACACATGTGCACACACACAGGTGGGGCTAGGGGTGGAACCCAGGGCTTTCTGCATGCTCAGAAAGCATGCTGCTACTCAGCACACACCAGTCAAAGTTCTTTCTTATTCCTTCTCTGGCAGTCCTCCCCAACCCCCGCACTGCCCTAGTCTGATTAGTTGGTTGTAATAAAATATTGTAATACCTTGGCTGGTTAATAAACAACATTCATTTATTTTCCCACAGTTCTGGACACTGTAAAGTCTAAGGTTGGAGTGCAGATGTGGTGGTAGAAATCAGGGACCATTTCCTGTTTCATAGACACATCTTGCTCTGTCCTCGCATGGTGCAAAGGAGGTCGCTAACTCACTGAACCTTTTATCATTTTGATTCCAAAAGTTCATCTGCTACTATTTTTTAAAAATGTTTTTTATGGTTTATTTAACTTCATTTTATGTGCATTAGTGTGAAGGTGTCAGATCCCCTGCAAGTGCTCTCAAACTCTGCCCCATGTCCCCAGGCCCATTATCTTCTGCCAAAGAGATTTGTTTTTTATAGAACGTCATAGAAATGGCACTTAACAATATGTTCTCTTTTGGGTGGGCTTCTGTCAATCACATAGTGTTCTGAAATTCCTTGCAGTTTCTGTGTGTATCCACAATTTTTTTTTGTTACTATTTTGTTGGGTTTTGATCCTGTACGGATAAATGACATTTTATTGGTTTTCTTCTTCATGGGTATCTGTGTTGTCTCCATTCTGGGATATAATAACTAAAACATTACACAAGCCTTTGTGTTGACAAGTGTTTTTCCCTTCTGTGGTAAATATCCAGGAATGAAATAGCCAGAGCACAGGCAATCATTACTGTAGCACTTTTGCCTTTATGAGAACACGTAGACCTTTCTCCAAAATGCCCGATAATTTTATAACCCTATCGACAACGATTGAGAGTTCTGATTGTTCTGTCTCTGTGTTAACCTTTGGTGCTGTCAGTCTTTTCAATCGAAAGACATCCTGACAGATGTACATGTAATGGCATCTCTTTTAAACCACATTTATCCAGTGACTAATAAAAAAGTATTTTTTTTTATGTCCCTGACATTTCAGTGTCTTCTTTGGAAAAGTGACTTGAGTGCTTCAGAAGTGTAAATTCAGCTTGGTAAGCCTGCAGCCATCTTGAGTCGTATACTGCCAAGATTGCCCCAAAGGAACCCTGTTGTGTTTTCTCAAGTATACTATCTCAGAAAACCCTCTCTCCCATTTCTCTGTCTTTTCCTTTCTCTGTCTCTTTCTCCTTATGTCTCCATCTCTCTCTCTCTCTCTGTGCCTGTGCATGTGTGCTTGTGTGTGTGTATCTGTGCTTGTGCATGTGTGTTTGTGTGTGTGTATCTGTGACTGTGTGTTTGTGTGTATCTGTGCCTGTGTGCTTGTGTGCTTGTGTGTGTGTATCTGTGCCTGTGTGCTTGTGTGTGTGTATCTGTGCCTGTGTGCTTGTGTGTGTGTGTATCTGTGCATGTTCATGTGTGCTTGCACTTGGTCTGTGACACTAAGTTTTACCATGTAGCTCAAGCTGAGTTGAAACTCATGGCAATTCTCCTACTCCAGCCTTCCAAGTGCTGGGATTACAGGAGTTCACCATCACAACACACTCTTTTTTTTTTTTTTTTTTTTTTTCTCATGGTTTATTTTTTTTATATTTAAAAATTTCCATCTCCTTCCCTCCTCCTCCCCCCTCCCTCCCCTCCTTCTCCCCTTTCTCTCCCCTCCTTCTCCCCCTTCCCTCCCCTCCCCTCCACCCATACCTCCCCTCCCTCCCTCTCAAGGCCAAGGAGCCATCAGGGTTCCCCACTCTATGCTAAGACCAAGGTCCTCCCAACTCCCCCCAGGTCCAGGAAGGTGATCGACCAAGCTGAGAAGGCTCCCACAGAGCCCGTCCATGAAGAAGAATCAGAGCCCAGAGCCATTGTCCTTTGCTTCTCAGTCAGCCCCCGCTGTTGGCCACACTCAGAGAGACGGGTTTGGTCGCATGATCCATCAGTCCCATTCCAACTGGAGTTGGTGATCTCCCATTAGTTCTGTCCCACCGTCTCCATGAGTGAACGCACCCCTCTCGTTCCTGACTTTCTCCCTCATGTTCTCGCTCCTTCTGCTCCTCATCGGGACCTTGGGAGCTCAGTCCAGTGCTCCAATGTGGGGCTCAGTCACCTTCCCCATCTGTCGCCAGCTGGAGGTTCCCTCACGGTCCTGACTTTCTTTCTCATGTTCTCTCTCCTTCTGCTCCTCATCAGGACCTTGGGAGCTCAGTCCGGTGCTCCAAGGTGGGGCTCTGTCATTTTCTTCATCTATCGTCAGGTGGAGGTTCTATGGTGATATGCAAGAAATTCATCAGTATGGCTATAGGAACTGGCCTTTTCAGGCTCCCTCTCCTCAGCTGCCCAAGGAACTAACTGGGGGCGTCTCCCTGGAAACCTGGGAACCCCTCTAGGGTCAAGTCTCTTGACAACCCTCAGGTAGCTCCTTAAATTCAGATATATGCTTCCCTGCTCCCATATCCACCCTTCCTATATCCCAAGCACCCCATTCCTCCGAGCTCCCCCCGCTCTCCCCTTCACACTTTTCTCTCCCCATCTTCCCTTGGCCCAGTCTTGCCCAACCCTCAAGTTCCCAATTTTGCCTGGCGATCGTGTCTACTTCCAATATCCAGGAGGATTACTATATCTTTTTTGGGAGTTCACCTTCTTATTATCTTCTCAAGGATCCCAAACTTATAGACTCGATGTCCTTTAATCATGGCTAGAAACCGAATATGAGTGAGTACATCCCATGTTCATCTTTATGGGTCTGGGTTACCTCACTCAGAATAGTGTTTTCTATTTCCATCCATTTGCCTGCAAAATTCAAGATGTCATTGTTTTTACCGCTGAGTAGTATTCTAGCATGTATATATTCCACAGTTTCTTCATCCATTCTTCCACTGAAGGGCATCTAGGCTGTCTCCAGGATCTGGCTATTACAAATAATGCTGCTATGAACATAGATGAGCATATGCTTTTGTTGTATGATTGGGCATCTCTTGGGTAGATTCCCAATAGTGGAATTGCTGGGTCCTGGGGTAGGTTGATCCCGAATTTCCTGAGAAACCGCCACACTGCTTTCCAAAGTGGTTGCACAAGTTTGCATTCCCACCAGCAATGGATGAGTGTGCCCCTTACCCCACAACCTCTCCAGCAAAGGTTATTATTGGTGTTTTGGATTTTAGCCAATCTGACAGGTGTAAGATGATATCTCAAAGTTGTTTTGATTTGCATTTCCCTGATAGCTAGGGAGGTTGAGCATGACCTTAAGTGTCTTTTGGCCATTCGAACTTCTTCTGTTGAGAATTCTCTGTTCAGTTCATCGCCCCATTTTTTAATTGGGTTAATTGGCATTTTACCGTCTAGTCTCTTGAGTTCCTTATATATTTTAGAGATCAGACCTTTGTCAGTTGCAGGGTTGGTGAAGATCTTTTCCCAGTCAGTAGGCTGCCTTTGTGTCTTAGTGACAATGTCCTTTGCTTTACAGAAGCTGCTCAACTTCAGGAGGTCCCATTTATTCAATGTTGCCCTTAAAGTCTGTGCAGCTGGGGTTATGCATAGGAAACGGTTCCCTGTGCCCATTTGTTGTAGAGTACTTCCCACTTTCTCCTCTATCAATCTCAATGTGTTCAAATTAATATTGAGGTCTTTAATCCATTTGGACTTGAGTTTTGTGCATGGTGATAGATATGGATCTACTTTCATTCTTCTACAGGTTGACATCCAGTTATGCCAGCACCATTTGTTGAAGATGCCCTCTTTTTTCCATTGTGTACTTTTGGCTCCTTTATCAAAAATCAGGTGTTCATAGGTTTGTGGTTTAAGATCCGGGTCTTCTATACGATTCCATTGGTCAACTTCTCTGTTCTTATGCCAATACCAAGCCGTTTTCAATACTGTAGCTCTGTAATAGAGTTTGAAGTCAGGGATGGTAATGCCTCCAGAAGTACCTTTATTGTATAAGATTTTTTTGGCTATCCTGGGTTTCTTGTTTTTCCATATAAAGTTGATTATTGTCCTCTCAATCTCTGTGAAGAATTTTAATGGGACCTTGATTGGGATTGCATTGAATCTATAGATTGCTTTTGGTAGAATTGCCATTTTTACTATGTTGATCCTCCCAATCCACGAGCAGGGGAGATCCTTCCATTTTCTGGTATCCTCTTCAATTTCTTTCTTCAAAGACTTAAAGTTCTTGTCAAATAAATCCTTCACTTCCTTGGTTAGCGATACTCCCAGATATCTTATGCTATTTGTGGCTATTGTGAAAGGTGATACTTCTCTGATTTCCCTCTCTGCTTCCTTATCCTTTGTGTATAGGAGGGCGACTGATTTTTTGGAGTTGATCTTGTATCCTGCCACGTTACTGAAGGAGTTTATCAGCTGTAGGAGTTCTTTGGTGGAGTTTTTGGGGTCGCTTATGTATACTATCATATCATCTGCAAATAATGAAAGTTTAACTTCTTCCTTTCCAAATTGAATCCCCTTGATTCCCTTATGTTGTCTTATTGCTATTGCTAGAACTTCAAGCACTATATTGAAGAGATAAGGAGAGAGTGGACAGCCTTGTCGTGTTCCTGAATTTAGTGGGATAGCCTTGAGTTTCTCTCCGTTTAATTTGATGTTAGCTGTCGGCTTGCTGTAAATAGCTTTTATTATATTTAGGAATGACCCTTGTATCCCTAATCTCTCCAAGACCTTTATCATAAAAGGGTGCTGAATTTTGTCAAATGCTTTTTCAGCATCTAATGAGATGACCATATGGTTTTTTTCCTTCAGTTTGTTTATATGATGGATTACATTAATAGATTTTCGTATGTTGAACCAGCCCTGCATCTCTGGGATGAAGCCTACTTGATCGTAATGGATAATTTTTCTAATGTGTTCTTGGATTCGGTTTGCCAGTATTTTATTGAGAATTTTTGCGTCCATGTTCATGAGTGAGATTGGCCTGTAATTCTCTTTCTTGGTTGAGTCTTTGTGTGGTTTAGGTATCAGGGTAACTGTAGCTTCATAGAAGGAATTTGGCAGTGACTCTTGTGTTTCTATATTATGAAATACCTTAAGGAGTATAGGTATTAGGTCTTCTTGGAAGTTCTGGTAGAATTCCGCATTGAAACCATCTGGTCCTGGGCTCTTTTTGGTAGGGAGGTTTCTGATAACAGTTTCTAATTCTTCGCGACTAACAGGACGATTTAGAGCATTTACCTGGTCCTGGTTTAACTTTGGTATATGGTATTTATCTAAAAAACTGTCCATTTCTTTTACATTTTCCAATTTTGTGGCATACAGGCTTTTGTAGTAAGATCTAATGATTTTCTGAATTTCCTCTGTGTCTGTGGTTATGTCCCCCTTTTCATTTCTGATCTTGTTAATTTGCGTGTTCTCCCTCTGCCGTTTGATTAGTTTGGCTAAGGGTTTGTCAATCTTGTTGATTTTCTCCAAGAACCAGCTTCTTGTTTCATTGATTCTTTGGATTGTTTTCTGTGTTTCTATTTTGTTGATTTCTGCCCTCAGTTTGATTATTTCCAGTCTTCTACTTCTCCTAGGTGAGTCTGCTTCTTTTTTTTCCAGAGCTTTCAGGTGTGCTGTTAAGTCACCAATGAGTGCTTTCTCCGTTTTCTTTAAGTGGGCACTTAGTGCTATGAACTTTCCTCTTAGCACTGCTTTCATTGTGTCCCATAGGTTTGAGTATGTTGTGTCTTTGTTTTCATTAAATTCAAGAAAGACTTTAATTTCTTTCTTTATTTCTTCCTTGACCCAGGTGTGGGTCAGTAGTTGACTGTTCAGTTTCCATGAGTTTGTGGGCCTTCTGGGGGTAGCATTGTTGTTGAATTCTAATTTTAATCCATGGTGATCCGATAAGACACAGGTGGTTACTAATATTTTTTTGTAACTGTGGAAGTTTGCTTTGTTACCAAGTATATGGTCAATTTTCGAAAAGGTTCCATGAGCCGCAGAGAAGAAGGTATATTCTTTCCTATTTGGGTGGAATGTTCTATAGATGTCTGTTAAGTCCATTTGGTTCATTACCTCCATTAAGTCTTTCAATTCTCTGTTAGGTTTCTGTCTGATTGACCTGTCCATTGGTGAGAGAGGAGTGTTGAAGTCTCCAACTATTAGTGTGTGTGGTTTGATGGCTGCCTTGAGTTCTAGAAGTGTTTCTTTACATAAGTGGGAGCTTTTATATTAGGGGCATAGATATTCAGGATTGAGACTTCATTCTGAAGGATTTTTCCTGTTATGAGTATAAAGTGTCCCTTTCCATCTCTTCTGATTGATTTTAGTTTGAAGTCAACTTTGTTGGAAATTAGTATGGCCACACCCGCTTGTTTCTTAGGGCCATTTGCTTGATAAACCTTTTCCCAACCCTTTACTCTGAGTAGGTGCCTGTCTTTGTGGTTGAGGTGTGTTTCTTGTAAACAGCAAAATGTTGGATTCTGTTTTCGTATCCAGTCTCTTAGCCTGTGCCTTTTTATAGGTGAATTGAGTCCATTGATATTAAGTGATATTAATGACCAGTGGTTGTTAACTTCAGTCATTTTTAGTAGTAGAGTTTGTGTGTTTCCCTTCTTCTAGTTGTGCTGGTGAAGGGTCGCTAGATGCCTGAGTTATTGTCGGCGTTGTTGGACTCCTTGGTTTGTGATTTTCCTTCTATTACTTTCTGCAAGGCTGGATTTGTGGCTGCGTATTGTTTAAATCTGTTTTTGTCCTGGAATATCTTGTTTTCTCCATCAATGGTGAATGCAAGCTTTGCTGGGTATAATAGTCTAGGCTTGCATCCATGTTCCCTAAGTGTCTGTAGCACATCTATCCAAGCTCTTCTGGCTTTCATGGTTTCCATTGAGAAATCAGGTGTAATTCTGATAGGTTTCCCTTTATATGTTACTTGACCTTTTTCCTTTGCAGCTCTTAATATCTGTTCTTTATTCTGTATGTTTTGTGTTTTGATTATTATATGGCGTGGGGATGCTTTCTTTTGATCCAGTCTATTTGGTGTTCTGTAGGCTTCTTGTACCTTCATAGGAACATCCTTCTTTAGGTTGGGGAAGTTTTCTTCTATAATTTTGTTGAATATGTTTTCTGGGCCTTTGAGTTGTAATTCTTCTCCTTCTTCTACCCCAATTATTCTTAGGTTTGGTCTTTTCATGGTGTCCCAGATTTCCTGAATGTTTTGTGTTAAGAATTTGTTAGATTTGTTTAGTTCTTTAATCTGTGAGTTTATTTCCTCTATAGTATCTTCAGAGTCCGAGATTCTTTCTTCCATCTCTTGTATTCGGTTGGAAATACTTGTCTCTGAAGTTTCTGTTCGTTTACTCAGAGTTTCCATTTCCAGTCGTCCCTCAGATTGTGTTTTCTTCAATACCTTCATTTCATTTATCAGGTCTTGTACTGTTTCCCTTACCTGTTTGATTGCTTTTTCTTGTTTTTCTTGTTTTTCTTGGGTATCTTTGAGAGATTTATTTATTTCGTCTACCTTTTTGTTTGTCATCTCCATTTCTTTATGGCAGTTTTTTACCTCCTGTTTAAGGTCCTCTATTATTTTTATAAAGTACTGTTTAATGTCAGTTTCTTCTATATCTTCTGGGGTAGGGTGTTCAATTCTTGTTGTTTCGGGATGTCTGGCTTGTGGTGATGTCATGTTGCCTTTCATGTTGTTGGAGGAGCTCCTGCATTGGCGCCTGCCCATCTCTTCCTTCAAAAGGAGCGCGGCGGTGTTTGCTGTCCCCAAAGAATGATGGATCCTCCTGCAAACTGTGAGGTCCCCTTGCAGGCCAAGCAGCTCTCAGACAAAGGCCTACCTTGCTCCGGGCAGTCAAATGAAGGAGGGGACCTCCCACCGGCCTGGGTGCACTCAATTCCAGGTCCCCAGAGCCCAAACAGGCTGAGCTGTGGGATTTTGTGGCCCCAAAGACGGGAGGATGAGGCAGGGGGAGGGGGGGAGGATTCTGGGTGCAAGCTGGGAAGGGACAGGAAGAGAGAGGCAGTATCCGGGGAGAATAACCCCTGCAGGAAGAGCAGGAAGTGTGCTGGTGGCAGGGGGAGTTGTGGAAAGTCGGTGGTCCCTCTCCGGGCAGCAGCCGCGGTTCGGGCACTCACTCCTCACTCACCCCAAAGAATGATGGATCCTCCTGCAGACTGTGAGGTCCCCTTGCAGGCCAAGCAGCTCTCAGACAAAGGCCTACCTTGCCCCAGGCAGTCAAATGAAGGAGGGGACCTCCCACCGGCCTGGGTGCACTCAATTCCGGGTCCCCAGAGCCCAAACAGGCTGAGCTGTGGGATTTTGTGGCCCCAAAGACAGGAGGATGAGGAAGGGGGAGGGGGGGAGGGTTCTGGGTGCAAGCTGGGAAGGGACACGGAGAGAGAGGCAGTATCCGGGGAGAATAACCCCTGCAGGAAGAGCAGGAAGTGTGCTGGTGGCAGGGGGAGTTGTGGAGAGTCGGTGGTCCCTCTCCGGGCTGCTGCCGCGGTTCAGGCACTCACTCCTCACTCACCCCAAAGAATGATGGATCCTCCTGCAGACTGTCAGGTCCCCTTGCAGGCCAAGCAGCTCTCAGACAAAGGCCTACCTTGCTCCGGGCAGTCAAATGAAGGAGGGGACCTCCCACCGGCCTGGGTGCACTCAATTCCAGGTCCCCAGAGCCCAAACAGGCTGAGCTGTGGGATTTTGTGGCCCCAAAGACGGGAGGATGAGGAAGGGGGAGGGGGGGAGGATTCTGGGTGCAAGCTGGGAAGGGACAGGAAGAGAGAGGCATTATCCGGGGAGAATAACCCCTGCAGGAAGAGCAGGAAGTGTGCTGGTGGCAGGGGGAGTTGTGGAGAGTCGGTGGTCCCTCTCCGGGCAGCTGCCGCGGTTCAGGCACTCACTCCTCACTCACCCCAAAGAATGATGGATCCTTCTGCAGACTGTGAGGTCCCCTTGCAGGCCAAGCAGCTCTCAGACAAAGGCCTACCTTGCTCCGGGCAGTCAAATGAAGGAGGGGACCTCCCACCGGCCTGGGTGCACTCAATTCCAGGTCCCCAGAGCCCAAACAGGCTGAGCTGTGGGATTTTGTGGCCCCAAAGACGGGAGGATGAGGAAGGGGGAGGGGGGGAGGATTCTGGGTGCAAGCTGGGAAGGGACAGGGAGAGAGAGGTGGTATCCGGGGAGAATAACCCCTGCAGGAAGAGCAGGAAGTGTGCTGGTGGCAGGGGGAGTTGTGGAGAGTCGGTGGTCCCTCTCCGGGCAGCTGCCGCGGTTCGGGCACTCACTCCTCACTCACCCCAAAGAACGATGGATCCTCCTGCAGACTTTCAGGTCCCCTTGCAGGCCAAGCAGCTCTCAGACAAAGGCCTACCTTGCTCCGGGCAGTCAAATGAAGGAGGGGACCTCCCACCGGCCTGGGTGCACTCAATTCCAGGTCCCCAGAGCCCAAACAGGCTGAGCTGTGGGATTTTGTGGCCCCAAAGACGGGAGGATGAGGAAGGGGGAGGGGGGGAAGGATTCTGGGTGCAAGCTGGGAAGGGACAGGGAGAGAGAGGCAGTATCCGGGGAGAATAACCCCTGCAGGAAGAGCAGGAAGTGTGCTGGTGGCAGGGGGAGTTGTGGAGAGTCGGTGGTCCCTCTCCGGGCAGCTGCCGCGGTTCGGGCACTCACTCCTCACTCACCCCAAAGAATGATGGATCCTCCTGCAGACTGTGAGGTCCCCTTGCAGGCCAAGCAGCTCTCAGACAAAGGCCTACCTTGCTCCGGGCAGTCAAATGAAGGAGGGGACCTCCCACCGGCCTGGGTGCACTCAATTCCAGGTCCCCAGAGCCCAAACAGGCTGAGCTGTGGGATTTTGTGGCCCCAAAGACGGGAGGATGAGGAAGGGGGAGGGGGGGAGGATTCTGGGTGCAAGCTGGGAAGGGACAGGGAGAGAGAGGCATTATCCGGGGAGAATAACCCCTGCAGGAAGAGCAGGAAGTGTGCTGGTGGCAGGGGGAGTTGTGGAGAGTCGGTGGTCCCTCTCCGGGCAGCTGCCGCGGTTCGGGCACTCACTCCTCACTCACCCCAAAGAACGATGGATCCTCCTGCAGACTTTCAGGTCCCCTTGCAGGCCAAGCAGCTCTCAGACAAAGGCCTACCTTGCTCCGGGCAGTCAAATGAAGGAGGGGACCTCCCACCGGCCTGGGTGCACTCAATTCCAGGTCCCCAGAGCCCAAACAGGCTGAGCTGTGGGATTTTGTGGCCCCAAAGACGGGAGGATGAGGAAGGGGGAGGGGGGGAGGATTCTGGGTGCAAGCTGGGAAGGGACAGGAAGAGAGAGGCAGTATCCGGGGAGAATAACCCCTGCAGGAAGAGCAGGAAGTGTGCTGGTGGCAGGGGGAGTTGTGGAGAGTCGGTGGTCCCTCTCCGGGCAGCTGCCGCGGTTCGGGCACTCACTCCTCACTCACCCCAAAGAATGATGGATCCTTCTGCAGACTGTGAGGTCCCCTTGCAGGCCAAGCAGCTCTCAGACAAAGGCCTACCTTGCTCCGGGCAGTCAAATGAAGGAGGGGACCTCCCACCGGCCTGGGTGCACTCAATTCCAGGTCCCCAGAGCCCAAACAGGCTGAGCTGTGGGGATTTTGTGGCCCCAAAGACGGGAGGATGAGGCAGGGGGAGGGGGGGAGGATTCTGGGTGCAAGCTGGGAAGGGACAGCCACAACACGCTCTTAACTAACTTTTCCTTCCACTTGCTACTTGATAAGCCTTTTAATGCCAATTGGCAGCAAGTGAGTGTTTCTTCTAGCTTACAGTCCAGTCACATGTTTGTTCCCTGAAGCCAGAAGTAGAATCCTTGTCTTCAGCCATGACTTCAGTATGGACTGATGACATCAGCTCTGGTCACCGTTGATAGTCTGTGGTCTGTTGGCCATTGTGTGGTTCTTATGCAGGAATGAAAGACAGACGTCAAACATCTGAGAATTGTTTCAGAAGTGACTTCTTTCTTTTTTGACCATGAAAGCTCTTTTACCATTTCTCTTTGTAGCACTTCTGACACTGATGGCATAGGGTATGTGTGCCTTCTGGCTTCTCTTCACACTGGAAATACTTTGAGGGTGTGCTGACTAATTTTGACACAGGCTAGAGACATCTGAGAGAAGGGTACCCCAGTTGAGAAAAAGTTTCCATAAGATTAGGGTTTAGTGGAAAAAACAAATAAAAAAAAAAGAAAGAAGAAAAAAGATTAGGGTTTAGGCAAGCCTGTAGAGCATTTTCTTAATAAGTGATTGATGGGAGAAGGCTCAGCATACTGTAAGTGGGACCACCCTAGAACCTAGGTAACTCTAGGTTCTTTAATAAATCAGGCTGATGGTTACAACAAACAAACAAATAAAAAATGAAATAAAAAATAAAAAAAAGAAAAAGAAAGCAGGTTGAGCAAGTCACAGGGAGCAAGCCAGTAAGCAGCGTCCCTCTATGGCCTCTGCATCAGTTCCTGCCTTCAGGTTCCTGCCCTGTTTGAGTTCCTATCTCCACTTCTTTCACTGGTGAACAGTGCTGTGCAAGAGTAAGCTGAATAAACCTTTTTCTGTGCTGGGGAAAATTAGTGTGTGTTGCTTTTGTTTATGCTGCATTTTTTTTTTTTGGTTCTTTGAGACAGGGTTTCTCTGTAGCTTTGGAGCCTGTCCTAGAACTAACTCTTGTAAGACCAGGCTTGCTCGAACTCACAGAGATCTGCCTGCCTCTGCCTCCCAAGTGCTGGGATTAAAGGCGTGCGCCACCACCTCCTGGCTTTATGCTGCACTTTTTAACTCTGTGAAGCTGTAATTCTTTGCCTGTCCAAAACACCTGATGGTCCTAATAAAGAGCTGAACAGCCATTAAAGAGGCAGGAGCAAGGATAGGCAGGGCTGGCAGGCAGAGAGTATAAATAGATGGAGAAACAGGGAAGAGAAGGAGGAACAAGAATTCAAGGAGAGGAGGACATCAGGGGCCAGCTTCCCAACTACACAACCAGCCACCCAGCTATACAGCCAGCCATGGAGAAAGAGGTAAAGAAAGGTATATAGAAATAAAGGTAAAACCCCAGAGGCAAAAGGTAGTTGGAATAATTTAAGTTGAGAAAAGCTGACTAGAAACAAGCCAAACTAAGGCTGGGCATTCATAACTAAGAATAAGCCTTCGTGTGTGATTTATTTGGGAACTGGGTGGTGCCCCCCCAAAGCCAAAAGAGTAAAGAGTAAAACAATCCATATTCCTGCCCACATTCTTTTGGTCATGGTGCTTCATCACAGCAATAGAAACCTTAAGATAGAGGGCATGGGCATATTACATTTGTAACCCCTACATTTCCCTCAAATTGATAACTAGTGAGTCTTATACACATAGAATAAGAACAAAACAAAACAAAACAAACCCAAGACAAAAGCCCCCAGATCCCCATCATATACCAAGCTGAGATAAAAACGGATTAATAAGCCATAAGGTCATATATAAACAGAGGTGGAGCTTTTCTAGCTCAACCACCTGGTCCGAAATAATCACACAGAAGCTTAAAATTAATTACAAAATGATCAGTCAATAGCTCAGCTTATTACAAACTAGCTCTTACATTTAATGTAACCCATTTCTATTAATCTATGTATTGCCACGTAGCTCTTGGCTTTACCTGTTTTCTAGCACCTTGCTCCCCCAGTGGCTGGCTGGCTTCTCCCTGACTCTGCCCCTCTTCTTCCCAGTTCTCAGTTTGATTGTCTCACCTAACTTTATCCTGCCTTGCTATAGGCCAATTCAACTTTTTTATTAACCAATGAGAGTAATACATATTACAATGTACAGAAGGATTATCCCATAGCAGTCACATCATTGCCTTATTTAGGAAGTGAGACATGGCCTTCTCCAGCATCCCTTGTAGACACAGTATTCTGGAACAGAGATTATCTTTAAACACACTCACTGGCTGCACTTTTTTATCAATGGGAAACATAATCATCAGTTTTGGAACTTTGTGCCCCTAGTCCTGGCCCCAAATCCACCCTGGGCTGCCTTGAGGTTACAGGAGAGCCTGCTTTAGTCAGTCCAGGCTGTTTATCAGTGCACCATGGACAGCGTGTTTGAAACAATCAACATTTAGTTTTGGAGGTCAAAAAGCCCAGGATTGGGGGTCTGGGGATGCGGTCCAGTTGGCTGAGTGCTTGTCTAGCACACGCAAAGCCCCGAGTTAAGGCTCTAGCACCGCAGAAAGCAGGTGTACACTTGCAGTTCCTGCACTTGGGAGGGAAGCTGAGGCAGGAGAATCAGAAGTTCAAGGCCATCTTCAGCTACGTAGTGAATCTAAGCTTGGGCTAAATTAAAACGTTGTTCCTCCCTCCCTCGAATTCTTTTCCAAGATTAGGGTGCTAGCATAGTGGGGGCTTTGAGAAGCTCCACTCCTGACTTATGTAGGTGTAGCTGTCTCTTTCCTGTGTCCTTATATAGCAGAATAGAAACTCCAATGTCTTGCAATGCATGAAAGACAGTGGTTCTCAACCTGTGGGTCGCGACCCTTTTGGGGCCAAATGACCCTCACAGGGGGTCATTTAAGACCCTCTGCATATCAGATGTTTGCATTATGATTCATAACAATAGAAAAATTGCAGGTATGAAGTAGCAATGAAAATGATTTTATGGTTGGGGTCATTACAACACGAGGAACTGTATTAAGGGGTCACAGCATAGGAAGGTTGAGAACCACTGATGTAGGGATACAAATTTCAGTGTGGGTGGTCCTGCTCTCACAACTGAATATAAACATTATTTCTCAAAGGCCTCACTTCCAAAAACAATCGCCTTTATGATTAGGTTTCACCATAAAGGCTTTGGTGGCGGGTACACAGACATTCAGTCCAGGCAGGTGTCCCGGTATACACCTGTAACCCTAGCCCTTGAAAGTAGAGGCTGGAGGGTCAGGAGTTCAAAGTCACCCTCTGAAACATAGTGAGTCTGAGGCTAGCCTGGTCTATATGAGAGTGTTTCCACCTCCACCATCACACCAAACCCCATTCACTCCATAGCGGAGGCAGTGGGAAATGACATCATATCATCATCTATTTTACAGAAAACCACAGCGGCCCCTGAGCCTAAGCTGTTTGAATACTCATTCTCTTGGTGAAAATCGGTTCATCACCTAGTTTCAGCCATCAGGTGGAATCCAGGCCTTTCATCTCAGCTCAATTAATAGACATTTGTTAGGGATAAAGGAAGTGTCGTATGATCTGACAGAGGAATTCTGCCTGAAGAGAAAGGAGATACCAGGAAGTGTGGAACCACAAGAGGACGCTATAATACAACAATACAATGAATTTGGCCAGTACAACCGCAGCCAAAACTCAGCAGAGTGGGCGGCCACTGCAGCCTCCGGAGACTGTGGAGGGAAACTGGCCTTAAACTGCTTCCTCGCATCGGCCAAGGAAAACCAGATCATGTATTTCAGAGCAGCCACGTCGGCGGCTGGCTATGGATGAGCGTTATCAAAATCCAGCATGCATTTGGCTGACTTTCTGCCTCTAGCAGGTCTGAAGAACCCTTTTTCCCTTCAGAGATGCTCGCCCCTAAAAATGGGCTGGGATGTAGCTCGGTTGGCAGAGTGCTTGTTTTCCATGCGCAAAGTTCTGGTTTCAATCCCCAGGGACCAATAAAACATGGGCATGGTGGCACCTGCCTGTAATCCCCAACTCTTGGGAGTTGGAGGCAGGAGGATCAGAAGTTAAGTTCAAAGCAGCAAGTTGGAGGCCTTTCAGGGCTACATGAGACCTTATTAAAAAAAAAAAATAATTGCTTATTCTCTTACTTCTTTGAATGCAGCTGGATTTTGAGCACACAGAGGCTAGCTGTTTTCAGCCTGATATATTTTTGATTTCCCCAGTATTTGAAACACCCAAGGAGTTTATGGCTCATCCTTGAAAAGAATTATTTATTTATTTATTTAATTCATTTTAAACAGAGTCTCACTGTATAGCCCTGGCTGATCTGGGATTCTTTCTGTAGACCGGGCTGGCCTTGAACTCACAGAGATCCATCTGCCTTTGCCTCCCAAGTGCTGGGATTAAGGGGTGTAAACCAACACACCTGGCTCAATAACACTTTTTTTTTTTTTTTTTTTTTTTTTTTTTTTTTTGGTTTTTCGAGACAGGGTTTCTCTGTAGCTTTTTTAGAGCCTGTCCTGGAACTAGCTCTTGTAGACCAGGCTGGCCTCGAACTCACAGAGATCCGCCTGCCTCTGCCTCCCGAGTGCTGGGATTAAAGGCGTGCGCCACCACCGCCCGGCTCAATAACACTTTTATATAAAGTTCTTTATAAATAAAAAGCTATTTCTATCTTTTATAGTAAGTAGGTTTTTCTTTGTTTGCTTGAGACAGGGTCTCACTATATAGCCCAAACTGGCGTTGAAATTACTATGTAGCTGAGGCTGGCTTTGAACTCTTAATCTTCCTGCACTTCCAGTATGATCCGAGTGAAGACTTTAGAGAAAGTCTGTAACTTCCTTATGATGAGTCTTTCTCCTCAAAAAGGGCACCAGAGGCCGGGCGATGGTGGCGCACGCCTTTAATCCCAGCACTCGGGAGGCAGAGGCAGGCGGATCTCTGTGAGTTCGAGGCCAGCCTGGTCTACAAGAGCTAGTTCCAGGACAGGCTCTAGAAACTAGAGGGAAACCCTGTCTCGAAAAACCAAAAAAAAAAAAAAAAAAAAAAAAAAAAAAAAAAAAAAAAGGGCACCAGAATATTTATATTGACTTAATGTTATTAAGATTGCTTAGCGAAGTCCTCAGTTACTACAAGTTAAAGCTGTCTGATTTTGTAAATCCAGTGCTTAGTACAATAAAAGTGGCCCTTAGGAAGCGCTAAGTAAAATGAGCAAGCACCCGGGAGTGGGGACTCCACAAGTACTTGAGGAACCTCACTTAGAGAACAGGAAAAAATGTCAGAGTTCAGCTTGCCTGTGTCTAGGCCCCAGGAAATGATTCATGTCTGGAGCCTTTTGCTGAGGTCTGGAGCATTTTGCTGTGGTAAATGACACTGGGAAGCTGCTGCTTCATAGATCATCATATTCTAAATGACGTAACCTGCAACCACGGTTGACAGACATTTAATCTAAGGGCCATCCTCCTAGATGCTAGACCAATCGTTTTCGAAGTGCAATCTTGGTCAGGCATGTTGGGGCACATCTGTAATCATGGCAGCTGAGCAGTATGGGATAGAAGAACCCATGGTTTGAGGCCAGTTTAGATTACCTGAGACCTTGTTTAAAAAAACAAGTCAGCCAGGCGGTGGTGGCGGCGCACGCCTTTAATCCCAGCACTCGGGAGTCAGAGGCAAGCGGATCTTTGTGAGGTCAAGGCCAGCTTGGTCTACAAGAGCTAGTTCCAAGACAGCTAGGGCTGTTACACAGAGAAACCCTGTCTCAAAAACAAAACAAAACAAAACAAAACAAAACAAAACAAAACAAAAAAACCAGGTGATCTCCCAAAGAGTGAATAAAGAAGATGTGGTACATTTACACAATGGAGTACAACGCAACAGGAAAAAAAAATAATGACATTTTGAAATGTGTGGGCAAATGGATGGATCTAGAAAACATTATATTGAGTGAGGTAACCCGGACCCAGGAAGACAAATATAATATGTACTCACTCATAAGTGGCTTTTAGACAGAACCCAAAGAAAAACCAGCCTATATTTTACAATCCCAGAGAACCTAGACAACAAAGAGAAGACACACATGGATCTAATCTACAAGGGGAGTAAACAAAGACAAGATCTCCTGAGTAAATTGGGAGCGTGGGTGTCATGTGAGAGGATAGTAGGGGAGGGGAGAGGAAGGCAGGGGAGTGTAGAAAACTATATAGCTCAATTAAAACAATAAAAAATCACAAATATTAAAAAAAACGGTCATCTCAAGATCAGAAACATCAACATTGTTAGGTCAAAAGCAAGCCCCCCAAATGGCAATGTTGCTGACAATGTCCTCAATGACAGTCTGGGCTCAGCTTGGGCTGGATTCTGACCAGGTAAACAGGAAAATCTCCAGCAAATAAACAAAAACCTAAACTCAGCATTTCACAGAAACCTTGGGAAGCGGGTTTCTGTTTGCCAGGAAAAGCCATTGCTTCCCTTATGTACCCAGACAGCTAACTACCTTAGCAATGGGGCATCTAGCTCCCTATTCAACAAGCCTGCAGCAGATCCAAGTCCCCAGGCTGTCCTGGCCCACAAGCCGTCTACGCCTACTCCAGCTCCCAGCTGGTCTTGCTTGCAGGATCCCCTTCCACTGAACTTGTCTTCTTCAAACTTGTGAGATGCTGGTGATGGTAGATGAGCTGGGCAAGCAGGGCACCAGTAATCACTACTGTGGAGTCAGTGGGTAGAGCTGCTAAGGGAAGCACGGGTACCTGGGCTCCTTCGCTGCCGCTGCTGAACTGCTACTGACTCGCTCTGCGACTCTACTTGAGTAACTTGAAGTTGTCTGGACCCCAGGACTCCAACATCCCCAATCGTCTGTCTCTCTTGCATCGTGATTTGGCTTCATGTACAATTTCATGTAAATCCTTGTGTGTGTGTGTGTGTGTGTTGTGTGAACCAGAAAGGTTTCTATAAACTGAAATAGCAGAAGTTGAACTTCAGCTTCATAGAGAAACAAAAATAAAAATGGTGGGTGGGTTTCTTGCCTAGTGGTTTGGCTTCTTTTTACAGAAGCAACCAACAAATATATTTATATTAAGGCTTCCATAGTCTTTGTTTACCAAGGCTGGTCGATAATGTGAAATACAATAAAACTGCACTTTTCTCTGGACTGAATCAAGCCTCTGGCAGCTCATTTATTGGAGTCATACCACCCACGTGATGGTATTTGGAGATGGGGTGTCTGGGAGATATTAGGCTTAGAAGAGGTAATAGCGAGATTATACAAATATGACAGAGAGCCTGCTCTTCCCCTGCTGCGTGAGGACCCAGCAAGAAGGCAGCCGTCTGTGTGCGCTGAAGCGAGGTCTTCTGTGAACATGCCAAGTCCTCACGCCTCAAAAACTGAGAAATCAACTCCTGTTGTTCCAGTGTCCGGGTTGATGGTACCTTGTTGTGATAAGTCAGGTCTGGCAAAGACACACGCCATGTGATGCGATGTCACAGACTCCTGGTCTATGACACAGACGTTGTTATACATCAGGCAGGCCTTATTTATTTATTTTTTTGTACTTGATACCTCAGAATATGAACATGTTAAAGGTCTCAAATTTTATAGGCTCCTTTTGAGTAGACTTTTTCGAGACCTAACACTCCTTTTCTAGAGAAGACTAGAGACTTAGTTGCTCTGGGAAACTATTTCTGTAGCAAGCTTTGCTTTTTTTTTTTCTTATAATCAAATTATAGTTTTATTTTTCCTAAATTTCTTTTAAATTAACTTATTATATTATTAGTTTAAAAATTACCAATCTAAATTCTTCCTCCCTCCCCTCCTCCCACTCCCCTCCCTCTCCTTCCACAGACCCTCCCATCCCACCCCCTCCAATCCTAAGAGAGGGCCATACACCCCACCCTGTGAAAGTCCAAGGCCCTCCCTACTACATCTAGGTTGAACCAGGTTTACATCCAAAGGGAATAGGATCCCACGAAGCCAGTTCTTGCAGTAGAGACACATCCCAGTGTCACTAGCAGTGGCCCCAACAGGCAACCCCCTTCAAAGGGGCTTGGTTGTTCCCATGCTTGCTCACTCCCAGTTCAGTTGGAGTTGGTGAGCTACCTTAGCTCAAGCAAACTGTCTCACTGGATTATCCCCTCATGGTCTGGAATTCCTTGCTCATACTCTCACTCCCTGCACTCTTCAACTGGATCTTGGGAGCTCAGTACAGTGCTTCGATGTGGGTCATTGCTTCTGTTCCCCATCTATTTTTGGATGAAGGTTCTATAGTGATATTTAAGATAATCATCAGTCTGACTACAGGGTAAGGCCAGTCCAGACACCCTCTTCTGTACTGCTTAGGGTCTTAGCTGGAGTCATCCCTGTGGGTTCTTGGGCATTTTTCTAGAGCTAACTCCATAATGGCTTCCTCAATCAAGATATCTCTTTCCTTGCTCTCATATCTGTCCTTCCTCCATCTCGACTATCCCACTTTTTCAAGTTCTTCTCAACCCCTCCTTCTCCCCTCCTTTCTACCACCCTGCCCCCCTCCCCTGCTCTCAACTTTTTGTCTGATTCCAATTTCCAGGTGGGTCTATATATGTTTTTTCTTTGGATTCACTTTATTACTTAGTTTATCTAGGATCAAGAACTATAGGCTCTATGCCCTTTGTTTATGGCTATAATCCACTAATGAGTGAGTACATACCACATTCGTTTTTTTGGGTCTGGGTTACCTCACTCAGGATAGTGCATTCTAATTCCATCCATTTGTATGCAAAATTCAAGATGTCATTATTTTTTACTGCTGAGTACTACTCTAATGTGTAGATGTGCCACACTTTCTTTATCCATTCTTCAGTTGAGGGGCATCTAGGTTGTTTCCAGGTTCTGGCTATTACAAATAATGCTGCTATGAACATAGTTGAACAAATGCTTTTGTAGTATGATTGAGCATCTTTTGGGTATAGTCTCAAGAGTGGTATTGCTGGATCCTGAGGTAGGTTGATTGCCAGTTTTCTGAGAAACCGCCACACTGATTTCCAAAGTGGTTGTACAAGTTTGCATTCCCACCAACAATGGATGAACATTCCCCTTGCTCCACATCCTTTCCAGCATAAGCTATCATTAGTGCTTTTGATCTTAGCCATTCTGACAGGTGTAAGATGGTATCTCAAAGTTGTTTTGGTTTGCATTTCCCTAATAGCTAAGGAAGTTGAACATGTCCTTAAGTATCTTGTTGCCATTTGAAATTCTTCTGTTGAGAATCCTCTGTTTAGTTCAGTACACCACTTTTTAATTGGGTTATTTAGTATTTTAATGTTTAATTTCTCGAGTTCTTCATATATTTTGGAGATCAGTCCTTTGTCTGATATGGGCTTGGTGAAGATTTTTTTTCCCATTCAGTAGGATGTCTTTTTGTCTTATTGACTGTGTCCTTTGCTTTATAGAAGCTTCTCAGTTTCAGGAGATCCCATTTATTTATTGTTGCTCTTATTGTCTGTGCTACTGGGGTTATATTTAGGAAGTGGTTTCCTGTGCCCATGTATTGCAGGCTACTTCCCACTTTTTCCTCTATCAGGTTCAGTGTAGTCAGATTTATATTGAGATCTTTAATCCATTTGGACTTGAGTTTTGTGCATGGCACAGACATGGATCTATTTTCATTCTCCTACAGGTTGACATCCAGTTATGCCAGCACCATTTGTTGAAGATGCTTTCTTTTATCCATTGTATCTTTTTTGATTCTTTGTCAAAAATCAGGTGTTCACAGGTGTGTGGATTAATAGCTGGGTTTTCAATTCGATTTTATTGGTCAATGTCTCTGTTTTTATGCCAATACCAAGCTTTGCTTTTTAGTTGTTTCTTTTAAGTCTCACTGCAATTTTTTTGAAGCTCAAGCTGTTGCTTTTGTTTTTGTAATCTTAGAAACAAAGCACTTCTATCCTTCCTTCCTTTCTTTTTCTTTTTTGTATTTTGTTTTTGTTTTTTTGAGACAGGGTTTCTCTATGAAATAGCCTTGACTATCTCGGAACTCTCTCTGTAGACCAGCCTGGCCTTGAACTCACAGAGATCTGACTACCTCTGCCTCTTGAGTACTGGAATTAAAGGCATGTGCCACCCCTGCCGCCTGGCTCCTTCTATACTTTGAGTCATGGTTTTATTCATTTTTTTTGGACACAGGGTCTCACTATACAGCCTTACCTAGTTTGGAACTCACTATGTAGACCAGGCTGACCTCAACTCATAGAGATCCACCTGCTTCTGTCTCCTAAGTGCTGGGATTAAAGGCATGAGTCACCATGTCCAGTCTTTGAGTTGAATATTTTATTTTATATGTGTGGGCATTTTGCCTAGTATATTTCTGAGTAACATGTGTGTGCAGTTCTCACAGAGGCCAAAAGAGGGTGTTAAATTCCCTGAATCTGAAGTTATAGATAGGTAGCTTTCCTGTGTTCTGGAAATCAAACTCAGGTCCTCTGGAAGATCAAGTAGTACTCTTAACCACTGAGTCGTCTCTAAAGCTCCTTTTGAGCTGCTTTACATCACCATGAGAAACTTCTCCCTCATCTTAGTGTGAAGAAGTCAGCCAGTCACACACACACATACACACACACACGCACTTTTGAGTCAAGGTCTCACGTCAATCAGCCTGGCTTTGAACTTTCTAGGTAACCAAAGGTGACCTTAAACTCCTGATCTTCCAACCTTTGCCTCCCGAGTGTTGGGATCAAAGGCATGCACCACCATACCTGGCCACTCTGCATTCCAGATCCATGAATTATATCAGAGACTCTGATTCTCCCAAGACACAGTTTCTTCATAGCCTTCATGTACTTGGTTTGAATGGGGCTTGCATGCTAAGTCAGAAACCACCATGTTTAAACCTTCCCTTCCCTTCCCTTCCCTTCCCTTCCCTTCCCTTCCCTTCCCTTCCCTTCCCTTCCTTTCCCTTCCTATCCCTTCCCTTCCTGTCCCTTCCCTTCCCTTCCCTTCCCTTCCCTTCCCTTCCCTTCCCTTCCCTTCCCTTCCCTTCCCTTCCCTTCCCTTCCCTTCCCTTCCCTTCCCTTCCCTTCCCTTCCCCCTTTCTTTCTTTCTTTCTTTCTTCCTTCCTTCCTTCCTTCCTTCCTTCCTTCCTTCCTTCCTTCCTTTCTCTTTCTTTCCTTCCTTCCTTCCTCCCTTCCTTCTTTTCTTTTCTTTTTTTTTGAGACACAATTTCTCTATGTAACAGTCCTGGCTGTCCTGGAACTTGCTTTATAGACCAAGCTGGCCTCGAACTCACAGAGATCCACCTGCCTCTGCCTCTCAAGTGCTGGGGTTAAAGGCATGTGCCACCATTGCCCAGCTCTTTTCTGCAAGCATTGCAATTTTCCTATACTAGTAGAATGCAAGGACCAGTGCTCCTCCCCACCTCTATAAGCAACTAAAGGGATTATGTGTCACAATTATGAAAAGAAGTGCAAATGTATCCATATTCGTAAGTACACTTGCAGAATATTTGTAAGTGTCGATTTTGTGATATGGGTTGAGGTGGCTGTTGGCTTGTGTGCACAATGCTATGACTCTGGAGAATGTGTATGACGCTGCAGAAATGTTTTAATTGGAGAGCTAATTAGCTAGGTGTTACCCTTTCTTCTGTGGGGGAACAACTTAAAGATGGTCCTACAAGTTCTCTGTTTCCTCAGAGAAGGAAAGAGATTGGGCCTAGAGAGTTGATGCATAAATAGAACTAGATGGAGACAGGCATGAGGATCAGAGGCAGGAGGCTGAGGCAGGAGGATTGTAATTTTCAGGTCAGCCTGGGCTACATTTAGAGAGCTTGCCTCAGAAAAATCCAACCAACCAACCAGCCAGCTAACCAGAAATAAACAAAAAACAAAACAAACAAAAAAGGGATTAGCATACTGGAAATATGCTAATCAAGTCAGCACAGAGAACATAAAAACAAAAAGCAAAAACAAAACAACAACAAAACAAAACCCCCAAAACACCCCACAACAAAATAAAGCAGAAGCAATAATAGCAAAAAGTAAAGAAACAGAATGAAAACAAATCAGTGTGGATCAGATATTAGAGGGCCCTGCTTGTAACTGACCTGCATGGGGCAATAATGGCATCACTATAGCAAATACAGCCATGGAAAGGGCGTGGTTTCTGTTTCTTGTACTGTTTTGTACTGTGTGATGGGGTGTTCTTCCTTCTCAGCTTACTAGCACTGCTTGTCAACCAGACTGAACCCAAGACCAAAGAACAGTTGTTCTGTCCCCCCACCCCCCCAGTGGTCTACCGGCATGTAACAGAAAACATATAGTAGGTTTAATAACAAAACCGAGAGAGGCAAGTTATTCCAGAAATAAGTGGATTTGACTTAAATAATTTTTATTGTTTGGGACTTTCATATATGCATATAATATGTTTTGTTCAAATCTGCCCCCTAGTTGTTGACATTTTATAGGTTCCTAATATAAGGAGATTTGCTTGGATTGGAGATTTGAACGTAGGGGTGGATTTTTGTGGAGTCGATGGTGGCATTCCTTGGTCGACCGTCTGAATTCTCCAAGGACCTTGTGGATCTCAGGCACAGGAGTGGTAAGCTGTGTCTGAGAGCTGGACATCACGCCACAAGCTTCTAAAGCAGCATTTCTCGACCCATGGGTCTTGCCCCACACAGGGGTTGCCTATCAGTATACATTGCAATTCATAACAGTAGCAAAATTACAGTTATGAAGTAGCAAGAAAATAATTTTATGGCTGGGGTCACCCCAACAACAAGAATGGTGCTAAGGGGTCTCAGCGTTAGGAAGGTTGAGAACCAGTGTTCTGAACAACAAAAAACAATGCATATCTCCATTAGCTGTGGAAAAGGGAGCCAGACTCAACCTTATTTGAGACACTGGTCTAAACTTGTGGGGGAGTAAAGTTTATTCTGCTTTTATTTGTTATTGTTTATTAATAATAATTCATAATTAAGCAGGATGCCTAGGATGTGTACGAGCTACAGCTTTGCCATTTAACTTATGTTGTGGTCCAAGACGGACCAAACACGTTGATGCTGAGTGCTGTGGCTGAGGTATTTCTTTTGAGTAAGGCGGAAGGCAGAAGAGCTGAGACGCATGACAAACTAGAGTGCCAAGTGACCCAGGTCTTCAGAGCTATGACAGACAGGTGTACAGAATCTATGGATTCACATTTCTGATTTAAGAGAATTAGACATATTCTTGTTGTGTATGGCTGGACACATTCAAGTCTAAAAGATGTGAATAGCAGTTTATTGGCTCATTTTATGCTACAGTGCCACCTACGGTCCACTCTTGGGAACTGCACTCAGAAGTTACCCTACGGTGACTACTTTGGACACATGATGTAAGGAGAAAATCTAGAACCCCAGTCCTTCAGAAGTTCTTGAACTGGTCAGCAGAGTCAAGTTTATCTCCAATTCCTGAGTCACTTTTTGCTTTGTGGTTGAGCCCAGAGCGCGCGCTCGCTCTCTCTCTCTCTCTCTCTCTCTCTCTCTCTCTCTCTCTCTCTCTCTCTCTTTCTCGATGTGTGTGTGTGAAGGTCAGAGGAACAACAGATGCCATTCACTTGTTTTTTCTAGGCAGTGTCTTTTACTGGTGTGGAACTCGTTAGGGATAGTCTGGATGCCTAGAGAACACCAGCTATTAGCCTGTCTTCGGGTCCCCAGTGCTGGGAAAACAAGCATGCATAACCATGCTTAGCATTTCTTACATGGGTTCTGGAGATTAACTTCACGTCCTCCTGCTCTCAAGGCAGGCACTGTACTGATTGAAGCCAGCCCCTTAGCTCCTTTATTCCTTTCTATTTTTTACTCGAGACAACGTCTCACTAAGTTGCCTAGGCTGTTCTTGAACTTGCTCTATATAACTCAAGCAGGCTCTGAACTTGGAACTCCCTGCATTAGCTTTCTAAGAAGCTGGGATTGTAGGTGTGCCTGACCTCACCCAGCTCCTGAGTCACTTTTGTTACACATGTTTAGCGAGTAGTTGCCCAACTCTGCTTGGACCTCTTGGATGAGAAAATAGCCCCACTCAGCATCTTGTTCTATTGCAGAAGTCTCTCTTGCCCCAGGGTCTATTCCAACTTCCCCAATGGATGCTTGAGAGGCAGATTGCACCAGACCACATACATATTTATCCATATTATGCACACATATATTTAATCCTCTTTTTATTTGCTTGTGATATATACATAGGTGTGTCCCTGCATGTGCAAAGCCCTTAGGTCCATGCCAGCTGTCATTCTCTGTCACCTCCCACCTTACTTTTGGAGACAGAGTCACTCACTGAACCTGAGGCTCGCCTTTTTAGCTTGACTGGTTAACTAGCAGTGCCAAGCATCAACCTGTCCCCACGTCCCAGTGTTGGGGTGACAGACACCTGCTGCTGTGCCTTTGATATGAGTATGGGGATCTGAACTCAGGCTCTCGTGCTTGTTCAACAAATCTCTTTACACACTGAGCCATTTCCCCAGCCCCAATCACATACCGGCGCTATAACTTGCGCTGTTTGAGTTGTGGCAGAAAAAATAAAATATACCCTCCCAATAATTTCACAGAAAAAGGATTCACTTCTAACACAACCCAAATTTCTTCCTCCTGTTGAGAACTTCTATCTTTTTGCTTGCAGGGGCAGTGGGAAATTTCCCCTATAGCCTCTGACAGGTCAGTGTAGACAACTGAAAAAGACGTATGAAATGGTAAGAGACGTTACACTTTTTTTTTTTTTTTTGTTCACAAGTAGAGGCAGTCACATATGTTTCTGGAAGACAGAAAAAAAATTAAAAGCAAAGACAAAAACAAAATTAACCTCACCCAGTTGAATTGGATGCTTGGCCATTTTCTTCTTAATAACTATGTTCTCATGAATGAAAACTTTTAACTGGTGGACTTTCATGTTAATTTCGATGAAAAGTTTTGTGAAGTTTGGCTTATTGTGACAGCCCCTGGATCTCTACCCTCCCTTTGATATCTTGGTTTCCTTTCCTGCCCATCAAGGAGTACACAAGCAAGACAGCTGCATAGTCAGCTGCTGCTCAGTGAATGGCACAAAGCTGAAGACAGAATCCCACGGGACTGATGCTCTGGGTTTGTGCTTGCGCATAACTAGTATCTGTCTTGGCTATTAACTGGGCCACCTCCTCTGCCTTGTTTATAGTGAGGTTTCTATCAAATTCGAAGTTGACTGTGGATGGCTTTTCCTGACTTTGGCAGAGATGGGCTAAAAAGGTATCTGCTACAGGGCTGGAGAGGTGGCATAATGGTTAAGAATGCTGACTGCGTTCTTCCAGAGGACCTGGGTTCAATCAATCTCTTGCACTGTTGACCAAAGTTTCTGTCCTGCCTGGTCCTGCAGTTGTTCAGTCCCAAAGAAATATACAGAGGTCTAAATTAATTATAAACTTGTTGGCCTAGTAGCTTAGGCTTCTTATTAACTCTTGTAACTTATATTAGCCCATAATTCTTGTCTGTGTTAGCCATGTGGTGATACCTTTTTTGGCGAGGCAGTTGCATCTTGCTTGCTCTGTGTTTGGCTTCCTCTCTGTCTGGGTGATGACTGCAGACTGAAACTTCCCTCTTCCCAGAGTTCTCGCTGCTCCACCTCTACTTCCTGCCTGGTCGCCCTGCCTATACTTCCTGCCTGACTACTGGTCAATCAGTGTTTATTTAAAATACAAGTGACAGGGTACAGACCATTGTCCCACAGCACCGCATCTACATGGTAGCTCACAACCTTCCATAACTACAGTTCCAGCAGAATCTGATGCCCTCTTCTGGTTTCCATGGATGCCAAGCACATGTGTGGTACATAGACATACATTCAGGCAAAATATCCCTACACATAAAATAGAACACAATTTAAAGAAAGGACATGCTGGCAGTTCTTCCAGTCATGATTTGTCCTTGCTGACCTTTATGCACAATGACAAGCTTCCCTTTATTCTTTGTTGTTGTTGTTGCTGGGTTTTTTTTTTTTTTTTTTTTTTTTTGGTATTTTGTTTTTTTGAGACAGAGTTTCTAAGTAGTTATGGATCCAGTCCTGGAACTCACTCTGTAGATCAGGCTGGCCTCGACCTCACAGAGATCCACCTGCCTCTGCCTCACGAGTGCTGGGATTAAAGGCATGCGCCACCATCGCTGGCTGCTTCCCTTTATCCTTTCTCCATTTAAGGTAATGTGTGATAGTCTGAGAATTGCATTTCCTATTTTTTTCTCAGTTTCTAGGAGACCTATTTTATTTTATTTTATTTTGAGACTGACTTTCAAGTAGCCCGGGCTGTCGTTTGACTCCCTGATCCCCCTGCCTCCGCCTCCCAGTGCTGTATTCCAGGGATGTACCTCCACACGCTTTCTAGGGTTCTTTTGGGATAACAAACAGCAGCTCATTTTCTCACCAGGGACTTCTGTCTGAAAATGGGATGTCACCTGCCATATCCAGGACCTTTCCACTGCTATGGGTCCTTCTGCTCTATTGTTTCTTCTCTTCCAGTTTGAGCTCTGAGGTCTTCTGTCTGAATCGGGTGTGTCTGTTTTCTATCCAGTGATTTTTTTCCCCTGGCCTACCTGCCAGCTGACGGGTAGGAGTTGAGGCTCTATGGCCCATGTATCCTGTGGTTGTCAACTTTCCCCTGCCCTCACCTCATTACTCTTTTAAAACAGTCCTTTAAGTCACATTTCACATTTAGAAGTTTGTAGAAGACCGCTTAGGTTCACAAGGAATTGTGTGTTATTCACAGTCCTGATCTCTCTCTCTTCTGCCCTCTGTCTTGGAACACTGGTTCTTGTAACTTGCTGGCATGAAGAGCACCCTGGCCTGAGGGCACCCTCAGATCTCTTCTGCAAGGATGTGGGTGTGTAGCCATGAGAAAGCTTCATGAAAAGTGGGATTTAAACGTACAAACCAACTATTTTAAAAAAATCATTCTAGGGGCTGGAGAGATGGCTCAGCAGTTAAGAGCACTGACTGCTCTCCCAGAGGACCTGGGTTCAATTCCCAGCATCCACGTGGCAGCTAACAACTGGCTGTAACTCCAAGATCTGACACCCTCACATAGACATACATGCAGGCTAAACACCAATGTACATAAAATAAGAATAAATAAATTATTTTAAAACAATCATTCTGGAAACTTGTGCTTCCTATGGGTTGGGGCCATTAAAGAACAAAACATTTAACTTGGATGGATGAGTGTTTTAATTTGTAAGTTTCCAGATTGGCTGTGTTTCGTCTTTGATAGTCTCGAGCCTTTAACCATCTGTTCTACCTCTGCTCTGACCCTAGTTATTGGGGTGAGGGATGTGTGCACAGTCAGCTGTGACCCCTTGGGTTCTCCGCGTGGAAGGAAAAATGGCTTCTTCACTTCTAACATGTCTAATGGGATTTCAGTATAGGAAGTATGCTAACCAGCCGTGTTCTCTGTGGGTTCTTTGATATCCCCGCTGTCTAGGCTGCTGTCCTATCCTGGGTCTCCCCTGAAGTTTGAAGGTTTTTTTATTTTTATTTTTTTTACTTTTTATTTATCGCTGTAACATTACACTGTTTTTCTTTTGTATTTATGGATGTGTTTTTTTCTCCTTTCTATTGAACAGTCCTGATCTTTCTTAAGTGACTTTTTATTGGGTTAGAGGATTATAGTGTAGGTTTTGTAAGGTTTGGAGTGGAGTTCTTGCTTCGCAAACCATAGATTAAACTTACATGCAGGAAGAAAGAAAAATATTTGCCCAGAGCTTCATAGTTCCATTAAATTGTCTGCTCTGATGAAATGTGGGCGAGATCTGATGTAACCTGGCCATGCGAGGGTGTTGGATGGCTTTATTTTCCTCTCTAGATCATTTCCCAGTTCTGGAAGGCACTCTGCATGGACATCAAAGCCACCTGCATTTTCTGGCTTTTAGCAGGACAAGAAAGGAGAAATGGACCCTGGGTTGGGCATTTTTTTCTGCATTGAGGATGCCGCAGACTGCTGTGTCTCTCAGCAGACGTTGCTCTTGTCTAGGTAGCTCACTCAGTTTCCCCTCCGTGACTTTAGTCCACAGCGAGCCTTCTTGGCCCTTTGGGGACAGTGACAGATGCACTGCTGCTGTATCTTTTTACCACTCACTCCCCTTTACTAAAACCTCTTCCAAATACCCCATCTTGTGCACTTCATTTGTTTTGCTCCTTGATGTGTGTGTGTGTGTGTGTGTGTGTGTGTGTGTGTGTGTGTGTTTGAGACTTTGACTGATATGGAAAGTTTAAATTTCTGAAGGAAAATGATTTATACAACGAAACAGTCTTGGACACTCAAGGAACTGGTTAGGCTTTTGGATACAAAGTATAGAAAAAGGATCAAAGACAAGACATATTTAATCTTTTTTTTCATGTAAAATTTATTTTGGCTCTGGGCTTGACCCCAGCATCCCACACAGACTTAGCAGGAGGTGTCCCATTGAGCTAGGTGTCCTCAGTGCATGAGCAAGATTTTAGGTTAGAAAATCAAGATAAAACATTTTTTCTTTCAAGAATATATCGATCACTCAATGTTATACTGCAAAAAGGGTTACTGATATCTAACAGTTTTCAAAGTGTTGGTTTCTGTTGCTCAGATAAACACGTGACCAAAGCAATGTGGGGATGGAAGGAATTTACATATTGTAATTCTCAGGTCACAGTCCATCACCATGGGAAGTCAGGGCAGGCAATCAAGGCAGGAACTGAAGCAGAGGCCATTGAGAAATGCTGCTTATTAGCTTTCTCAGATTGCTTTCTTATTTATCTCAAGAATCACCTGCCCTGGAGGTTGCATGGGGCCGGGGAGGTGGGGAGGCTCACACATCAATCTTTAATCAAGACAATACCCCATAGACTTGCCTACAGGTCTGTCTTATGGAGGCATTTTCTCAATTAAGATTCCCTCTTCCAAAATGACTCTAGCCTATGTCAAGTTGGAAAACAGAACCAGAAACAAAACAAAACAGCAGACACACAGAAAACAACTACCAGGACGGTTGGTCAAATTCTGCTTCTGCCTCTTCTTTTTTTCTAATAAACAGTGTTCAGCTGGAATACCCAGCTCACCCCTGATTAACATTTCTCCCTCTCCAAGCCCCACCCTTTCAGAAAAACTGCCAAAAAGTCCAGTTCCGTGTTGGTGGTGCTGGTGGCTCCTCCCCTGAAGCAGCTAGCTGCTCAAGACCCCACCTAAAAGCATGCCATAGTGGTGCACAAACCCAGCTTGTGGAGGACATAGCACCACTCCCCCCACCTACAGGGTGTGAAGCCCCCTCCTTTAGACTGATCATGTGACTTTTCTCCTGCCCCCTTCCCCTCCCCCATCTCTGGAGGCTGGAGGACTCACCCAGGAGTTACTTTGCTCAAATATACTTGGTCTTTTACTTTTAATTTGGCTTGATCTGGCTTACTGCATCAGTGGAGAATCCTGTTATTGGGGTACAGAAAACCTATTAAATGGGTTTCCATCTATCATTTCTCTCTCTCTCTCTCTCATCTATCTATCTATCTATCTATCTATCTATCTATCTATCTATCTATCTATCTATCGCACACACACGTGTGTGTGTGTGTGTGTGTGTGCTAATGCATCTGTGTGTGTGTGTGTGTGTGTGCATGTACCATGGCATCCATGGCCTTCATGCCATGGTGTGCATGTGGAGGTTGGGGACTTGGCTTTCTCCTTCACCCATGTGAATTCTGGAGACCGAATTCATGTTATAAGACTTGGTGGGAAGTGCTTGCTGAGACATCTTTCAGTTCTCTGTAGACATATCTCAAACAAACAAATAGTTTCTAGAATATATAATGGACTCCTATAAATCAATATGAGAGAGAGAGAGAGAGAGAGAGAGAGAGAGAGAGAGAGAGAGAGAGAGAGAGAGAGAGAGAGAGAGAGAGAGGAGGGGAGGCAAAGGTATAAACAGATAAGTCACAGATGGAAAGTGTATAATGGGAAGATGCTCAACCTAGGAACACGAAAAATACAAACTAAACAAGATAGTTCTTCATATTCATTAAAATGGCAAAAAAGTCATATAATAGTCTGGGTGGGTGGGTGGAAGTGTGAATTGGCACAACCACTTTGGAAAATAATTTAGCAATATTTTGTAAAGCTAAAAGTAAATATAATCTAGAACTCAACAATTCTATTTTTAGGTATCCATTGGGAGAGGAATACTGTTTTACATATGTACCCTGGGAAACACAAAGATGTATATTGCAGTAGTATTTGTGAAGGAGAAAAATTAGAAATAAGTCAATTGTCCATCAAAAGAGGAATGTTAAACAATTAGAGTGTGCTAATATGATGGAGTGATGTGGAGTAACAATATATCAATCAGCACACAGCAAGTGTTTTAAACAGCAAGTTGTAGAAAGATGTATATAGTATTAGCTCCAATTCCCCACCTCTGTGTGAGTGTGTGTGTGTGTGTGTGTGTGTGTGTGTGTGTACATAAGCATACCAATGTGCAGACGTGAGTGGAGGCTGGAGGACTTTCTTGGGTGTCAT